>NC_046666.1:2952434-2957522 GCF_010883055.1 Belonocnema kinseyi | reverse complement strand
GATATTTTCAGAATAAAATTATTAAGTTTCAAATAAGTTTCACAACTCTTGAACAATTTTAGGTTATGTTGACATTTTATACCAACAATTGGTATTTTAAAACAACAATAATTATAGTTCGAAGCAACATTTAAAATTTGTTAGAATAATTTTCATGTTAATTTTTTGTTGTAAATTAGGATTTTTAGTATAAAATTACCCGATTTTGAAGAAAATTAAGAGTTCTTTCACATTTTATGTTATGTTGACATTTTATGCCGGCAATTGGAATTTTAAAGCAATAATTAGTATAGTTCCAAAATATATTGAAACTTTGTTTAAAAAATTTGCATGATGTTTTTTATCATAAATTGGAATTATTAATAAAATTAGATTTGAAAGAAAATGTTCATTTTTGTTAAAGAATTTTAGGATATGTAGTTGTTTTACATTAACAATATATATTTTCATGTTACTTTTTGTTGCCTTAAATTGGTGTTTTAAGTAAAAATGATCAGATTTTAAATAAAATTAACAATACCCTCACAATTTTAGGTTATGTTGACATTTTATACCAACAATTTGAGTTTTAAAACAACAATCATGATGGTTCCAAATAAGATTAAAATTTTCATGATAACGTTTTTCGTCATAAATTAATATTTTTGATAAACAATGTTAGGTTATGTAGTTGTTTTACACTAAAAATTGAAATTTTAAAACAACCATCATTATAGTTCGAAACAAGATTATCATTTCGTTAAAAAATTGCATGTTAATGTTTTTCGTATTTAATTGCTATTTTTAGTTTAAAAAAATGATTAGACTTTAAAGAAAATTGACAATTCCTTAACAATTTTAGGTTATGTTGTCGTTTTTAAACCAAAAAAAGGCATTTTAAAACAACAATAATTATAGTTTCAAAATGATAATGTTTTTCGTTTTAAGTTAGTATTTTTAGTAAAAAAATTCGATTTTGAAGAAAATCAACAAATCCTTGACAATTTTAGGTTATGTTGACATTTTATATCAACAATTGGTATTTTAAAAGAACAATAATTATAGTTCGAAACAAGATATTAATTTTTTTAAAATAATTTTCATGTTAATGTTTTTTGTCATAAATTGGTGTTCAACAAAAAATTATTAAATTCGAAAGAAAATTTACATTTTTGTGAAACAATTTTAGGTTATGTAGTTGTTTTACACTAAAAAATGAAATTTTGAATAAAAAATCATTATAGTTCGAAATAAGGTTTATAATTTAAAAAAAAAACCTATATTAGTCTTTTTCGCCGTGAATTTTGATTTTTACTAAAAAGTTATTTTATTTGGATGAAAATTTACAATTCTTTAACAATTTTGGGTTATGTTTACGTTCCACTGAAAAAATGTAAGATGTTGCGAATCTAGCAAAAAAACAACACATTTTCGAAAAATAAATACTATTTCAGTGTAAAATGCCAACATAGCCTAAAACTGTTAAAATATTGCACATAAATCTTTGAAATATAATTTTGTTTCTTTATTTTATCCAATTTTTGTTTAAAATAATTTATTTCTGCTTGAACGTAAGTGTAACCTGAAACTGGTCAAAAATTAAAAATCTGGTTCGACTTATAATGATTTTTGTTTTAAAATATTAAATTTTGATGTAAAACGCTAAAGTAATTTACAATTGTAAAAAAATATTATGAAACTTAAAATTCCAATGATTTTTGCTTAAAAATATAGTAACTTTCGGGTAAAACCGAAAAGAAAACAAGCAAAAAATAAATAATTGTTTAGAAAATTTTAATCTTTGAAATATCATATTTTTGAGATTGTAATCACGCCTTTTCGACAAAAAGCCCTAACATAACCTAAGATAGTTGAAAACTAGGAGTCTGTGATTTCTGTTTGAAAATAATAATTTTCCGTGAAAAAATATTCAGTCACGCGCCTTCAAAAAAGAGTTTCGTAGCCTATCAAGTCGTTTAAATTCCCTCTGTTTCCCCTTTCCTCCCCTTCTTTGCCACCCATCTCATTATGAATCTTGCCTCGAGCCTCGTCTCGAATTTTGTCTCGAGCCTCGTCTCGAATTTTGTATCGAGCCTCGTCTCGAATTTTGTCTCGAGCCTCGTCTCGAATTTGGTCTCGAGCAGTGTCTAGAGATTTTGAAATATTATATGATAAAGAATGTTCTAGAATTTTTTAGGATAGATTTTTAAAACTTCTAGAGGCATTTCCAAGAGTTTTTAATTTGAATTATTTTAACGAATTTTTAAAGATTCCAAGGATTAAAAAAAATAATTTCATTAATTTTCAGTGTCTTTAGAGCTTTTGAAAGATTATAGGATGAAGAATGTTCTAGAATTTTTGAGGATAGATTTTTAAAACTTCTAGAGGCATTTTCAAGAGTTTTGAATTTGAATTATTTTAGCGAATTTTTAATGATTCCGAGGATTTTTACAAATCAATTTCATTTATTTGCAGTGTCTTTAGAGATTTTGAAAAATCATAGGATAACGAATGTTCTAGAATTTTTGAGGATAGATTTTTGAAACTTCTGAGGCATTTTTCAGGGGCTTTTAATTTGAATTATTTTAGCGAATTTTTAAAGATTCCAAGGATTAAAAAAAATAATTTCATTAATTTTCAGTGTCTTTAGAGCTTTTGAAAGATTATAGGATGAAGAATGTTCTAGAATTTTTGAGGATAGATTTTTAAAACTTCTAGAGGCATTTTCAAGAGTTTTTAATTTGAATTATTTTAGCGAATTTTTAATGATTCCGAGGATTTTTACAAATCAATTTCATTAATTTGCACTGTCTTTAGAGATTTTGAAATATTAGATAATAAAGAATGTTCTAGATTTTTTAAAGATATAGAGCGATTCTACAGGAAGTGTAAGGTTTTAAACTATTGTAAAAGATTTCACGTTATTTTATAAGATTTCCGCGGATTTCGATGGTTTCAAGGGATTTTAAAACTCTCAATGTATTTTAATATATTTTCCATGATTTCAGAAAATATCATAATTGAATATTACGGAATTTTATAATATTTTAGTGCATTTTAGAGAATTTGTTCATGGGAAGTGGTATTTTGTAGGGTTTTAAATATTTGAAGAGATTTGGAATTCACTCTGAATTCTTTGGAATTCTCTTGAATTTTATGAATTCACTGGAAGTTTTTTAATTCACTTGAATTTCTATAAATTTACTAGTTTCTACTTATTTCAATTATTTTTTATAAATTTCTAAACATTTTAATTTAATTGTTCCTGCGGATCAATTGATAAAATGATTGAAATATTATAAAATATTTTTTTTTTCACATTCCTTGGAATTTTCGAAAGCTTTAAAAAATTTCAGAAGAGTGTAAAGGGTTTAAAACAAATTACATGATTTTAAAAGATTACAAAAAATTTTTTCATTCATTTCAGTGATAATATTTTAAGAAATTTTAAAAGATTGCTGGAATTTTTTTTTATATTTATTTCAGTAGTTTGAAGGCTTTCAAAGATTAAAATATTTTAGGGTATTTTAAAATATTTAAACAATTTGAAGGTAGTTCCAGGGATTTTAATAATTTAAAGGGATTTAAATATTTTAATGGATTTCAAAAAAGTATTCACCAGACTTGAGTGCTTTCGTAGGGTTTCGGAGATTTGAAGATATTTTAAAATAAAATTTAGAAGATTTTCAATAATAAAATTTTTTTAAATTGCTAAGAAAATTGAAAATTATTTTTTTTTAATTATTTGAAATTTGAATAATTTTAAAAGATATTTAGAAGTTGTGGAAAACTTTTAATAACATTTCTAAATTTGAAAAATTCGAAACAACATGTAGATATTTCAAGATCTTGCAATTGAATTTCGAAGCATTTTAAGAATTTTTAAACCATTTAAAATAAAAATAATTTAACATAATTTAAACAGAGAATTTTCAATCTTTTACAAATTTATAGTTGGAACTAGAATTTATTCAGAATAATAACCGGGAATTTCAAATTTTAACTAATTCTGAATTGAAACTGGTATTTATTCAAAAGAATTCTAATTTTAAGTTGAAACGCAATATTTTCGAGAAAAATTTAAATTATAAGTTTGAACAGGGCAATTTTACAAAAATTTGAATTCTTTTTGGAAACGAAAAATTGTCGCAAAGTATTAAAATTCCGGATTTGAACAAGGAATTTTCAGTTTTCAACAAATTCTGAGTTGGAACTGGAATTTATCTAGGAGAATTCTCAATGAAAAATTTAATTTTTCCAACAAAATTATTGTTGTGTGTTGTAACGAGATATTGAAAAAAATTAAATTATTAATTGGATCAGGGAATTTTTCAAAAAAGTTCTAATTCTTACAATTAGTTGAAAAGGAAAATTTTCGAAAAGAATTAAAATTCCGCATTCAAATAGGAAATTTTCAATTTTAAACCAATTCTGAGCTGTAATTAAAATTTAAAATTGCTTAAAATGGTATTATTTTGAATATTTTTAGATTAAGTGATTGATTCTTCAATTTAGAAACCTGGAAAATTCCGGAATAATAAAATTCGCGAATAATAAAATAGCCGAAAAATAAAAATACCGAATTATAGAATTCCCGAATTTCAAGATCTTGAAATAGAATCTCGAAGCATTTTCAGGATTTTTAAACTATTTAAAATTAAAATATTTTAACATAATTTAAACAGAGATTTTTCAATCTTTTACAAATTTATAGTTGGAACAAGAATTTATTCAGAATAATAACCGGGAATTTTAGGTTTTAACAAATTCCGAGCTAGCACTGAAAATTTTCGAAAAGGAACAAAATTTTAAAGTAGAACAGGACATTTTTCCAAAGAATTCTAGTTCTGAGTTGAAGCAGAGAATTTTCAAATTTTAATTAATTCTGAATTGAAACTGGTCTTTATCCGAAAAAATTAAAATTTGTCTTGGTAATGGGAATTTTTTAATTTAAATAAATTCCGAGCTGGAACAGGGAATTTTTGTTAAAGAATGAATTCTAATTTCAATTTGAAACGGAATATTTTTGAAAACAAAATTAAAATTCTGGCTTGGAAACGGGAATTTTCAAATTTTAACAAATTCTGAGTTAGTGCTGGAATTTTTCGA
>NC_046666.1:2950571-2952334 GCF_010883055.1 Belonocnema kinseyi | reverse complement strand
CTGTCGTAAATTTTATTATTCGGGAATATTCCAATTCGGGAATTTCATAATTCTGAAATTTTATTATTCGAGAATTTTTATTATTCGGGAATTTTCCAATTAGGTATTTTGATTTTTCGGCAATTTTATTATTCGGGAATTTTCAAATTCGGAATTTTTATTATTCGGCAATTATATTATTCTGGATTTTTACAGTATCAGGAATTTTATTTTTCGGGATTTTTCAGTCGTCCTCATAAAAAATTATAACGTGGATTTATATTGTTGAAACTGAATCGTTGAACTCTACAAATGGTAAAAGTTCAACATTTCTTTTGAATTGATTTAGTGTTTGATTTTTAAAAATTCATTGACTGTGAAAAATGTTTGTGAACCGGGGAAAAAACGAGGAATTTTAAATGTTAAAAATAATTTTTGAAACTAATATCTTATTGTTGTATTTTTAATCGATAAAATATATTCATAAAAACTTCTAATTGTTAAAATTCGGGAAATTTTCCAATTCGGTAATATTATAAACTGTCGTAAATTTTATTATTCGGGAATATTCCAATTCGGGAATTTCATAATTCTGAAATTTTATTATTCGAGAATTTTTATTATTCGGGAATTTTCCAATTATGTATTTTTATTTTTCGGCAATTTTATCATTGGCGAATTTTATTTTTCGGCAATTTTCCATTTCGGTATTTTTATTATTCGTATATTTTATATATTTACAAATGGTAAAAGTTCAACATTTCTTTTGAATTGATTTAGTGTTTGATTTTTAAAAATTCATTGACTGTGAAAAATGTTTGTTACAGTGCCACAGCCTTTAGTAGATTTGCACATAAAATTATTGCGCAAAACACGAAAGTCGGTGACTGCAGAAAAGTGGGAAAAGGCGTTAGTCAAATTCTGTCACACTTATTCTAACCAGGATGGTTGGGAACTGGAGCGTTTTGGCTACAAGAAATCTCGGGTTGCTGTGAAATTGCGCATACTGAAGGTACAAATTAACAACAATTTAAATACTACTCGCATGCCTCGGATTCACCACACTATTTACACTATTTTACACCTTTTTCTTTTAAATAATGACACTACTTTGCTACTATTTCGAAAAAAAAAATACACTGTGGACCCTATTTTCTCACAATTGTCTGCTAATGACACTACTTCTTTACACATTTTCTTCGAAATTATTTGTTGACTGGTTAGGGGTCGTCCAAAATGACGAGGTTTGAAAGCCAAAACGATGAGATTTTAACGAAACAGTTTAATTTGCAATCAGATATTTAAATTTTCAACCAAAAAGATCAATTCTTATAATATTGCATAGATTTTTATTTAAAACAGACGAATTCTCTACGAAATAGTTTTGTTTTAAATTAAAAGCAGAGAAATACAACCGAAAAATACGAATTTTCAAATAAAATGATGAATATTTAACTGGAATATTTGCACTGTGAACCAAAAAGGTTAATTTTTCATCAGGAAGATTAATTTTCTACAAAAACAAAAAAGTTGATGGATTTTGACAGTTGAATTTGCAACCACAAAAATAAATTGTTGACCAAAGAGTTAACTTTCAACCAGGTTGTTTTATTGTCAACCAAACATGAATTTTTAACTAAAATGGTTGAATTTTCATCTAAAAAAAAGTCCGTTTTCAACCATAAAGTTCCTTTTTTCAACAAAAAATATTAATTTTTTAATCAAATGATGAATCTTAACTGGAATACTTAAGTTTTAAACAAAAAAGATTAATTTTTGAGTGA
>NC_046666.1:2931256-2950471 GCF_010883055.1 Belonocnema kinseyi | reverse complement strand
ATTTTCAAGAAAAAAAACACGATTTTTTAAACAAAATAGATGAATTTTCAACGGCAAACAAATTTTAACGAAATGGTTGAATTTTCAATTTAAAAAAAAGTCCGTTTTCAACTTTAAAGTTCCTTTTTTCAACAAAAAATATTAATTTTTTAATCAAATGATGAATCTTAACTGGAATACTTAAGTTTTAAACAAAAAAGATTAATTTTTGAGTGAAATTATGAATCTTAAACAGGAATACTTGATTTTTTAACCAACAAAATGAATTTTCAAGAAAAAAAACACGATTTTTTAAACAAAATAGATGAATTTTCAACGGCAAACACATTTTAACGAAATGGTTGAATTTTCAATTTAAAAAAAGTCTTTTTTCAACCATAAAGTTCCTTTTTTCAACAAAAAAGATTAGTTTTTGACTGAAATGATGAATCTTAAACAGGAATATTTAATTTTTGAGCCAACAAGATGAATTTTCAAGAAAAAAAACACGATTTTTTCAACAAAATAGATGAATTTTCAACGGTAAACAAATTTTAACGAAATGGTTGAATTTTCAACTAAAAAAAATTCCTTTTTCAACCATAAAATTCCTTTTTTCAACAAGAAAATTAATTTTTTAATCAAATAAATCTTAACTGAAATATCTTTTTAAAGAATAAAGATTAATTTTAAACTAAAATGATGAATCTTTAACTGGAATAGTTCAGGATGGCCGCTGGACTGGAAAACCGGGAAATAACAGTGAATTTATTCTTTGACCGGGAATTTTACAAAATTTTTCGAATACAAATTTTATCCATCTTTTATTTTAACCGTTTTTTAAATAATTTTTATCAGTTATTATATCATTCAGTTTAGAATGCTTAATTCAAAAATTTTCCATTTTAGATTTTTAATTTTCAAAGGCATATTTTTTAATTTAAATAATTTTAAAATTAAATTTTAAAGGCTTAAAAAATAAGAATTTTTTAAAATCGAAGATTTTTTTATAAAAAACAGGGTGGCCGCTGGACTGGGAAATCGGGAAAATTTTCAGAAAAAAAATCTGCTCTAGGTCGATTTTACCGTTTTTTTAAATAATTAAAGTACAATTTTGAAGATTTAAAGAATTGAAAATTAAAAGCATTTGAAGTTGAAAATTTTTGATAAAAAACAGTTTTATTTTATCAAATGTAAATGTAAATAAATAAATTATATTTAACATTAATATACCATTTATTCCGGTAATTTTATTTTTTAATAAAAATTTTCATGATTTATCAATAATATATTTTAATTCAAAGTTTCAGGTCTTCCTTCATATTATTTTTTATATTAAATTTAATAAATAAATTTATTAATATATTATTTCTATTAATTTTTTTTAGTTATTAAAAAATGTAAACCTGCGTTTTACTATTTTCTATTTAAAAATAAATCCATAATAATATATTTATAATTAAAGGTTTTTATTAAATTTAAAATATTGTTTAAGTCTAAATTATTCAATTTTAACCTATTTAATTAGGAATTTTTTATTTTGGAAAAAGAATAAGTATTGAATATTTAGCAATATTTTACTCTTCATTTAAGAAGAGTAAATTGAAACCAAATATTTAAAAGAAAACAATTAGAAACTGAATTGTTTTACATAGAAAGCTTTGAATCTTTAAATTTTCGAAGAACTTTTCAATTTTTAGCGTTACGATTTTAATTGTTCTATTTAAAAATCGTTTAATTTATAAGACACTTATTATTTGTAGAAAAAATTTGAGTAATTTTAAGAGATATTTAGAAATTTTGAAAAGATTCAAAATTAAATAAAAACTTGAAAGAATGTTTAATTAGAAAATCTTTCACTTGAAAATTTTCCAGTTTAAATTTTCTAATTTTTAAGCATATATTTTAATTTAAAGAATTTTAAAATGCAGTTTCAAAGTTTAAAAAAATTTAGAAATTTTTGAAATTGAAGATTATATTTTAAAAAACAGGGGTGGTCGCTGAATCGGAAAACCGGGAATTTTATGTTTATGATTTACCAATAATATATTTTTAATTCAAAGTTTCAGGTCTATCTTTATATTATTTTTTATATTAAATTTAATAAATAAATTGATTAACATATTATTTCTATTAATTTTTTTAGCCATTTAAAAATGCAAATGTACGATTGCATTAATCTAAAAAAAAAAAACAATTTAAATCTGAATTGTTTTACATAGAAAGCTTTGAATCTTTAAATTTTCGAAGAACTTTTCAATTTTTAGCGTTACAATTTTAATTGTTCTATTTAAAAATCGTTTAATTTATAAGTGAAATTGTTAAATTTTGACTTATAAATAATAATTGAACGCTTATTATTTGTAGAAAAAATTTAAGTAATTTTAAGAGATATTTAGAATTTTTGAAAAGATTCAAAATTAATTAAAAACTTGAAATTATTTCAAGTGATTTAAACGAAGTGTGTTTAGATTTTTTTTACAGCTTGTAAATATATTTTTAAATTAATCGAAATTTTCCTACAATTTCTGAAAATCCTGGAAATTAAACAAAAATCCTTCAAATCTTTCCTAATTTTTCAAAGTGAAAAATCAGTTTCAATTTTTCTAAGAAACTTAAAAAAAATTTTATTCATTTGAAGTCTTTCACAATTATTAAAAAAAATTTGGATTTCCAACAAAAAGATACAATTTTGAATTGAATAATAAAATTTGCAAATAAAAAAATAAACTCTTAAAGAAAAATTTAATAGATATTCTTTTTATTACTTTTTTTCTTTTAATTAATTTTCTTAACTGAAAGTTAATCAAATTTTTTTTTTTTAGTTGAAAATTCATCACATTGGTTGATTTTGTTCGTGGGTAATTAATTTTTTGAAATGAAAAATTATCGATTCCATTTTTGGTTAAAAATTGATATTAATTTAAAATTCAACTATTTTTAGTTGAAGATTCTTTATTTTAATTGTAAATTTATGTCTGATTGAAAAACGAGCTATTTTTTTGAAAATTCTTTTGTTATATTTTCAGCTTGAAAATAATGTTGTTAACTGAAAATTTAACTTTTTTATTTTTGGTTAAAAATTCATAATTTTTATTAAAAAATGTATCCTTTTAGTCGAAAACTGAGCTTTTTTGTAATTCTCTTTTTGTTTGGCTTAAAATTAATTTTTTTGCTAAGAATTTAACTATTCCGGTTAAAGCTATTTTTTTATTTGAAAATTAATTTCTTTTTCACTAAAAATTTAACTTCTCAATTTTTAGTTAATAATTATCTTTTCAAGTTGAAAATTCATCTTTTTTGTTCGGATTTCATCTTCTTAGCAGGAAATTATTATTTGTTGTTGAAAATTGAATTATTCCAATTAATTCGACTATTCCATTGAAAGAGTTTTTTTTTTTTACTTGAAAAATCACCACATTGTTTTTTTTTTCATTTTTGTTAGCCCGAAAATGTAACTATTCCAATTGAGTATTCCATAATTTTAGTTAAAAATTCATCTTTTTGGATGAAAGTTTAATTTTTTTAAATGAAAATTTAACAATTCAATTTTTAGTTTACAATTTATTTAATTTTCAGTTGAAAATAGACGTATTTTTTTTGAAGAATCTTCTTGTTTTGTAGAAATTCTACTTTCCATGTTAAAAATACATCATTTTATTTCGAAATTTATCAGTTTGGTTGAATTATAGTCGTTTTTATTTTTGTTTTCACCCTTTTAATATATATAATATATTCCAGTTAAAGATTTAATCATTTTAGTTAAAAATTAATTTTTTAGGTCAAATTTGTTGTTTACTTATGTTGAAAATTGATCTTTTTCAGTTAAAAATTTTTGTTTTTAAAAAATCTTTTTGGTAAAAATTAAATAAATTCAACTATTTCAGTTGAAGATTTATCCTTTGAGTTGAAAATTCATCAGTTTTCTTGAAAATTGATCTTTTTTAGTTCAAAATTCAACTATTTAGTTGCAACTTTGTATTTTTTTTTTAGTTGAAAAATCAAATAATTCGTAGAAAATTCACAAATTAAATGAATTTGCTCTAAATTTGAAGTATAAGAAGATAAAATAGATTTTTTTTAAAAATTATTATTCAAATTTCTGGACTTTAGAGATAAATTGAAGAAAGGATTAATTATAGTTTCAGTATTATTGAATTATTTAATTAATCGGTGGTGGTAATATATTTAAAGTTATTTTATAATATTATTGTTGTATTAAGAAAAATTATATCAAGAAAAATCTTGAGATATCTGAAAAAAAAACCCTGGGATTGTCAACGAATTTTTTTTCTATAATTTAGGCCAATTTTCCATTTTAAGTTTTCATTTTTAATTTAAATAATTATAAAATTCAGTCTTAAATATCTAAAAAATTAAAAGCGTTTGAAATTGAAAATTTATGATAAAAAGCATTTTTACTTTATCACTTTTAAATATAAATAAATGATTTTTAAATTGAATCTGTAAATTGAGTGTGAAAAGGGAATAATAATTTATTTAACAAAATTATTCCAAAAAATAATAATATAATATAATAATGTATCTGTTATAAAATATTGTTTTAGTCTAAAATATTTAATTTTTCAACATTTTTAAATTAAGAAAATGAATAATTATTTAATATTTAGCAATATTTTACTGTTCATTTAAGACGATTGAATTAAAACCATTTATTTAAAAGTAAACAATCTTAAATTGAATTGTTTGTCATAAAAAGTCTTGAATCGTTACAATTTTGAAAAGCTTTTAAATTTTGAAAGTTAAAATTTTTATTGATCTTTTTAAAAAATGTTTAATTTCTAAATTAAATTGTTGAATTTTGGTCTTTAAATAACATTTGAACACTTATCATTTGTAGAAAAAAAAAACTGAGTAATTTTAAGTGGTATTTAGCAGTTTTGGAAAGATTTATTATTAATTTTAAATTTGAAAATATTTCAAATAATTTAAATGAAATGTTTACCGAGAAAATTCGACTATTTGTAACTGATTTTATGTGAAAATAGTCTAATTTTAAATAAAAAAATGCAGATTTAAAAAAAAGGAAAGGCTCCAAAAAGAATAAAAAATTTTCGTACGATTCCTAGGAAAATTGAAAATAATTTTTGATTGTGGATAGTTATTTTAAGAGAATATTCAAAAAGATTTTAAAAGATTTCTAAAATTGTTAAAAAAGAATCTGGAAGATTTTAAGATTTTTTTTTAATTTGCAGGATTTTATAATAATTGTAGGAAAAATTCGAATCATTTCGAAATATATTTAGAAGTTCTAAACAAATTTCAAAAGTAATTTTTAATTTAAATAAATTTAAAACAACTTCTGGATTTCTCAAGATTTTGAAATAAAAATGTAAAGCTGTTAAAGGATTTTTAAACTATTTAAAATGAAAATCATTTAAATTATAACTTTTAGAAACAAAGTTAATTTTTCTATCTCTAATTTTGAAATCCCTTGATTTAGAAACGTTAAAAATTCTAAATTTTGCAGTTTTTCTGCATTTCATTTATAATTGTTTAATTTAAAAACTTTTAAATTTCAATTTCAAAAGTTTAAAATTTAAGAGTTCTAGTTTGAGTGTAACTTGTCGTTTATTTTTTATTCATTCCAATGAAAACATTTTTATCTTTAGAGTTTTAATTTTTTAATTTTATTGGCATTCAACAAAATTGTTGAATTTTCGACAAAATAATTCAATTTTGAACTAAATAATATAATTTGCAAATAAAAAAAATCTCTTAAAGAAAAATTTAATAGGATACTTTTCAATCAAAAAGACTGAACTCTCAACAATAAATAGTTGAATTTTCATATGGGATTCTGTGATATTCTTTTCATTACTTTTTTTTGGTTTGAAATTAATTTTCTTAAATGAAAGGTAATTATTCTATTTTTTGTTGAATTTTTTTTTTTTTTTTTTTTTTTAGTTGAAAATTAAACCTTGCGACTGAAAATTTGTCTTTTTTAGTTAAAAATTCATCGATATTCGTTGTTTTTTTTGTGGGTAATTAATTTTTTGAAATTAAAATTTTATCAATTCCATTTTCGGTTTAAAATTGCTGTTTTTCAGCTTCATCATTTTAGTTAAAAATTTATCAATTTGGTTAAAAATTTGATTTTTTTTAACTGCAAATGAAACTATTGATTGAAAATTCAACTGTTGTTTGAGGGAAAATTGTTCTTTTTTAGATGAAAATTCGAATATTTCGTTGAAAAGATTGATTATTATTGGTTGAAAAAATTCATGTATTTCGTGAAAAAGATTTCTAAATTTATTAAAAAATAATCTGGAAGATTTTTTCTTTATTTTGCAGGATTTTTTAATAATTGTAGGAAAATTCGATTCATTTCAAACGATATTTAGAAGTTAAAAAAACAATTTTTAATCTGATAAATTGAAAACAACTTCTAGATTTCTCAAGATTTTGAGATAACATTTTTAATCTTTCTAACAGGGGTTTTAAACTATTTAAAATGAAAATAATTTCAATTATAACTTAGGAAGTGTTCTTTTTTAAAAAAAATAGAATTAAACATTTTTTAATTCATTGATTCTTTATTTTTAGAGCATTGAAAATGATAACTTTGATTACATTTTTTTTCTGATTCTTTGAACTTCTTAATTTATAAAAGTTGAAATTATAATTGTTCAATTGAATAATTATTAGATAATAATTGTCCAATCTTCCGTTTTTCACGTGTAAATAATTGAGCATTTGAATAAAAAATGTTTTAATAAAAAAAACTTTTAAATTTTAAATTTCCAAAGTTTAAAATTCAACATTTTTGTCTTTAGTTTTAATTTTAAAATTTTATTGGCAATATTTTGCCCGATTTCAGGTTCTGCTCGAGGCACAGTTTGACTTTAATCAGAGATTCAAGAACGAAGTGAATAAACAGGCAGCTAGCGAGTTGAGACTGGAACCTCTAGGAAGAGACAATATTGGATTGTCTTACTGGTGTCAACTCGACGAGGAATGCAACATTCGAGTTTATCGCGAGGACTTGGACGAGGAAAACTGGGAACTTGTTGCCAAGTAAGTTAAAATTTTTTTTTTTTTTTTTTAATAAAAATAATAATAAACGTCTCGTAAAATATACTTTTCGTGAAAAATTATGAATTTCCAGGGTGTCTGCCGTGAAACCGGGAATTTTATTAGACCGGGAAATAATAGTTGTTTTATTTTTTGACCGAGATTTTTTGCGAGTTCGACTTTAACTTTTTTTTTTCAATAATTAGTTTAAATATTCTATTTTGGACCTTTAATTTTTAAGCGTACGTTTCAATTTGAAGATTTTTAAAATGCAGTTTTAAGGATTTTAACAAGTAGGAATTGGAAGCGTTTGAAATAGAAAATTTTGGATAGAAAACATTGAATTTGAAATATTTTAATTCTGACTCTTTATTCAAAATAAGTAATTATAAAATAAATATTTAAAACTAAAAAACCCTAAATTTTGAAAGTTACAATTTTTATTCCTCTTGAAAAAAAAAAAAATAATTAATTTGTAAATCAAATTGTTGTATTTTTATGTATAAATTGAACACCTATTATTCGTAGAAAAAAATTAATTTACTTGGCAAATTGAAAATGATTTTTTACTTTAAAAGTGATTAAATTTAAGAGAATATTTTTAAAGATATAGAAATATTTTTTAAATTATCAAAAATTAATGTGGAAGATTTTTAGGAAATTTTCTTAATTTGACAGGATTAAAAAAATATTTAGGACAAATTTGAGAAAAATTTGAATAATTTAAACAGATTTTTGGAAGTTCTGAACAAATTTTTGAATCATTTTTAATTTGGAAAAGTGTAAAACAACATGTAGATGTTTCAAGTTTTTTATAAAAAATTTTGAAGCGTTTTATGGATTTTTAAACTGTTTGAAATGAAAATAATTAAATTTTTAATTTAAGCAGTGTTTGTCAAAAAATGTTATTCGTTAATTTTTAATGTTTCTAGCTTAAAATAGTATAATTTTTTCTATTTGCTATTTATATTTTTGGAACTAAATTTTTAAATTCTACAATTCATGAAAGTTTTTAAAAAAATGGGTTCAGAGTTCGATTTTTGAAATTTCATTGATCTTAAAAAATGTTTGAGAACTTAAAAAAAAAATCGGGAAATATTCAATTTTGTTTAAAGTCGAGGAATTTTTTTGAAAGCGTGCTTCATTTTTTTTTTAATTACAGTATAATATGGCATAAAAATTTTTATTTTTTAAACGTAGATTTATATTTATATTTTAATTAACTGTTTTGTTGAGATCATTTTTTAAAAATAATTTTTCAAATTGAAATTTAACTATTGTAATTTTGGTTGAAAATTGATCGTTTTTATTTCAAAATGGTTGAAAATTGGACTTTTTTTGTACTGAAAATTTAATGGTTTCAGTCGAAACTTGAACTATTTTGTTGAAAATTTCTTTTTCCGTTTGGAAATTAATTTTTTAAAACTAAAAATTCAACCATTTCAATTGAAGATTTCATCATTTTAAACAAAAATTCATCCCTTTGTTTGAGAATTAATTTTTTTTTTTTCGAT
Organism: Belonocnema kinseyi; assembly: GCF_010883055.1. Lineage (NCBI taxonomy): Eukaryota > Metazoa > Arthropoda > Insecta > Hymenoptera > Cynipidae > Belonocnema > Belonocnema kinseyi. The sequence continues at coordinate 2,941,943 of NC_046666.1, read as the reverse complement.
TGCAAATTAAATATTCAATCTTTGGTGGAGAAATTCATCAGTTTGGTTAAAAATTGATATATTTTAATTAAAAATTAAAAAAATTTAGTTGAGAATTTTTGCGTTTTGTAGAAAAATTCCCTTTTTTGGTAATAAAAAAAAAAGAGTAATCTATTTGGTTGAAAGTCATTTTAGAAATTCATTTTGTTTGAAAATTCGTCACTTTGTTTGAAAATGTAACTATTTTTTATGTAAATTTATTTTTGTTTTTTTTATATATATATATTTTTTTATTATGAAAATTTAACGATTCGATTTTTGGTTGAAAATTGATATTTGTTATTCTAAACGTTTGGCTAAAAATTGAATTTCTTTAGTTTGAAAGTCAACTTTTTTTTTAGAATTCTTGAATTTTTTTGAAAAATCGTCTTTTCAGGTAAAAAATTAGTGTTTTCGGTTGGAAATTTTTCTTTCAAAGTCGAAAAATCAATCATTTTGTTGAAAATTGATCAATTTTGTTGAAAATCATATTTTTTTTTGTAGAAATTAATTTTCTTTTTTGAACATGAATTTTTTAAACTTGAAATTTAATTATTCAATTTTTTTCAGGACAATTTATCTTTCTCAGTTGAAGATTCATGCATTTTTTTTTGAAAATTTGACTTTTTCTCGTAGAAATTAATCTTTTTGGTTAATAATTTATTCATTTTATTGATTGAAAATTCAACAATTTCAGTTGAAGATTCATTGTATTAGTTAAGGACTCATCTCTTTGGTTGAGAATTACTTTTTTTTTAGTAAAAATTTAACTATTCAAGGTTTTGTTTAAAAATTACCTTTTTTTAGTTAAAAAATGGTCTTTTTTGGTAGAAGCAAATTCATATTTTTGGTTGGAAATTCATTTTTTTTTAAATTGAAATTTTAGGTTGAAAATTTATCATTTTTATTTTTTTTTAAATAATTATTCCAGTTGATGGTTCATCGTTTGGATTTATTATTTTCAATTAAATTAATTAAATACATAAATGATGTATTATTAAATATTAAATTATATAATAAATAAATCAATTTTATTATTGGAAAATTCAACTACTTTGTTAAAATTTTGTTGTTAAAAATTCATCTGTTTTGTTGAAAAATTGTGTTTTTCGATAGAAAATTATTTTTTCTTTCCTTGAAAATTAATTTTATTTAAAAATTCAAATATTCCAGTTAAATATTTATCATTTTAGTTGAAAATTTATGTTTTTAGTTTAAAATAAAACTACTTGGTTGATTTTTTCTTAATTAAATTTCCAGAAACTGAAAAAAACCATTATTTATAATAAATTTGCGAAATATTTAAAAATTATACGTGAAAAAAAAGTTTGGATATCTGGAATTGTTTGGTATTTTTTTTTTCCCCCGGTCGGGAATTTCATTCAATGGAAAATTACTTGGAATTTCATTCAGTGTTTGGAAATTTTTCATTCTTAAAGTTTCGAGTTTAATGACACTATTAAAGCACTGTCAAGAGTCGAAATATTTTCATCGGTTAAAAATAATGCCTGATAAAGAACATATCAGCACAAATTTGAAAATTATGAATGTATTTAGCTGATGTGAAAAATTGTTTTTGAACCTCGCGTAATATGAGATTCAAAAAATTAATTCTTTCGCTGAATTATAGTACGCTGTGTCCAACAAAATATTTCTATTACATACCTCGATATAATTATAACTTTTGATTAACTTAACTATTTTTTTTTTTTTTTATTAATAATTGTAACAGCTGGGAGAATAAATTTCGGGTAAAAATTGATTGAGAAAGAAAATTTTAAACACTTACGGAGCCGAAAAATAATAATGTTTTGAAAATTTTCAAAAAGTGGAAAAGGCCTTTAAAAAAATATTATAGGAAATTCAATATAGGTGTATAATAATTTCTCTGTAATTATTTTTTTTTTTATAATTTTTGTTTGAAAAAATTGAAAAAGTTTTTAATAAAAAAATCTTATGGTTAATATAATTAACCAAGGAAAATTTTTTATTTTAAATCAAAAACAGTTGAATCAGATAAAAAAAGGAGGAATTTTTAAACCAAAAAGATGAATGATCAACAAAATAGTTAGATTTTTTCCAAGAAAAAAAATGTTAGTAAAGAAATAAACAAAAATTTCAAACAGGTTTTTGATTTTTCAATTAAAGAAATGAATTTTCAACGAAGCAGGGGTTGGATTTTCAAAAAAAAATCCTTCAATTTTAAACTAAGAACAATTAATTCTTAACCAAAAATTTAATTCTATACTTTTCAACTGGAAGGAATGAATTTTTAATAAAAAATAATCAGATTTCCTGATTGTTTTTATGAATTTATTATTATCTAGATAAATAAACGGCAATTTTGATGATTTGTAGACTAAATAATAACATTTTAAATAAATTTTTATGCAATTTTAGTACTTTTAAAATATTAAGTTAGTAAATTGGATTTTTTTTACATATAAGCCCGAATTTGGCGAAAACACCTATTTTTAAACATTTAACTTATTATTTTTAATCTAAGATACTCACTATATCAAAAATTTTCAGAATTAGGTAAAAAAAGAAACCAAAATTTTTCAGGAAAGCGAAAAACATTTTCTAAAATCGAATTCATAATTTAAAGATGAACTTAAAGGTTCAAAATTCAACAATTATATTATACAGTCATCGTTTTTCGCTAAAAATTCAAAAGTTTTGTTGAAAATTCTACTATTTTTATGAAATTCTGTTTTTTTTTTTTTTTTGTTGGAAAATTCATTTATTTTATTAGAAATTGCATCTTTTTTTTGTAAAAATTAATCTTTTTGGATTGAAAATTCAACTTTTTTGTTTCATTCGTCATTTTTGGTTGAATTAAACTGTTTTTTTTTTGTTAAATTCAAAATTAAATTCTTTTTTGCTCTAAATTAAACTACTTAGTTTAAGGTAGTAGTATTTTGTTACAAAATTTTTTTCTTATTGAAGTTTTAGAATTTTAATTGAAAATTTATCTCTGGTTTAAAGTTGAATTATTTTGTTAAAAATTAAATTTTTTTGCTTGAATGTTTATCTCTTCGGTTGAAAATTTAACTATATTGTTGAAAGTTCGTTGTTTTTTAAAAATAAAATTAAAATTAAATATTTTCAGCTGAAAATTTAGGGTTTTTTTTTGTAAATCGTATTTTTGGGTCGAAAATTAATTTTCTTGGTCAGAAATTTTTTCTTTTTGCTTAAAAATGCAATTATCTGGTTGAAAATATTTACTTTTTGACAGAAAGTTCGTCTTTTTTAGTTTAAAAATTCAACTATTTTCTTGAAAATTTAAATATTATGTTGAAAGTTCACTTCCTTGGATGGAAATATAATTACTTTGCTGAAGTTTTTTTTTATATCAACTTTTCGAGAGCGAAAATTATAATTTTGACTTGGAAGAAAAAAAATTTCCAGATAATTCTGGCTTGAAAAAGGTAATTTTCCAAAAAAAAATTACAATTTCGACTTGGAACTTGTAGCTTTCGAAAAAATTGTTTTTTTTTTTTTAACAAATAATTATAATTTAGATATGGAGCAAGAAATTTTCAATTAAAAAAAATAAGTATTCAATCAAAAATGAAGTATTTAAAATTTCAGTTCGAAAAATTAACTCTCAATTCGAAAAAAAACTAATAAAAATAAAAAAATTTAACCAAAGAGGTTAATTTTTAAATAAAATTATGAATCTTCAGTCCAAAATTTAATTTAAACGAAGTAGTTCAATTTTCAACCAAGTAGTTAAAATTTTAATTTAAAAAATATTTAATTTCTTTTTAGAAAAATGTATTTTTTGAACAAAAAAGGTCCATGTTCAACCGAAAATGGAAAAGTTGATTTTTCAGTTAAAACAATGAATTTTTAATGAAGGAATTGAATTTTAAATTAAAATTATAATTCTTTAACCCAAAAAATGAATTTATAATAAAGTAATTCCACTGTTAAAAAAGAAAAAAGAGTATTTGTTATAAAAAACTTAATAATATATAAATAAGTCGTTTAGATGAAAATTCAACTATATTCTTTGTGAAAAAGTAAACTCCTTTTTTTTTAAATTAATTTATTTTTTGAATATTTATTATTTTAATTGAAAATTAACCTATTTTTTAAAAGTTCATTTTTTAGGATTGAAAATTGATTTTTTTTTTGCTGAAAATTTAACTTCCGTTTTTTGTTGATAACTTATCTTTTTTCAGTTAAAAATTCAACTATTTGTTTGAAAATTCATCAATTTAGTTGATAATTCATCTCTTTGGTTAAAAATAAATTTTTTTAACTAAAAATTTATCTTTTTAATATTTGATTAAAAATTTATCTTTTTCGGTTGAAAATTCAACTATTTAGTTTAAAATTCATTTTTTTTTATTTCGACAGAAACTTGATTTACTTTTTTTTTAATTTTTGTAGAAGTAGCTTTATATTACTGGATTTAACTATTTTGTTTAAATTATCTTGTTGAAAATAAATTTTTTTATTGAAATTTAAATTTCTTAATTTTGTCTGAAAAATTCGTCCTTTTTTTCTTAAATTTAACTGTTTTTTTTTACTTAAAATAAAATTATTTTTTGCTTGAAATTTGATCTAGTACATTTTTTATAAAGAATTCATATTGTTTAGATGAAAATTCAACTATATTCTTTGTGAAAAATTAAACTCCTTTTTTTTAAATTAATTTATTTTTTGAATATTTATTATTTTAATTGAAAATTAACCTATTTTTGAAAAGTTCATTTTTTAGGATTGAAAATTAATTTTTTGTTGCTGAAAATTTAACTTCCGTTTTTTGTTGATAACTTATCTTTTTTCAGCTAAAAATTCAACTATTTGTTTAAAAATTCATCAATTTAGTTGATAATTCATCTCTTTGGTTAAAAATTAATTTTTTTAACTAAAAATTTATCTTTTTTGATTTAAAATTCATTTTTTTATTTGAGGGAGGCTTAATCTACTTTTTTTTTTATTTTTGTAGAAGTAGCTTTATATTACTGGATTTAACTATTTTGTTTAAATTTTGTTGTTGAAAATTAATTTCTTTAACTGAAAATTCAATTTCTTAAATTTTTCTTGAAAGTTTGTCTTTTTTTTTCTTAAATTTAACTGTTTTTTTACTTTAAAAAAATATTTTTTGCTTGAAATTGGAACTAGTACATTTTTTATAAAGAATTCATATTGTTTAAATGAAAATTCAACTATATTCTTTGTAAAAAATTAAACTCCTTTTTTTAAATTAATTGATTTTTTGAATATTTATTATTATATTTTAATTGAAAATTAACCTATTTTTTGAATATTTATTATTTTAATTGAAAATTAACCTATTTTTTAAAAGTTCATTTTTTAGGATTGAAAAATTATTTTTTAAAAGTTCATTTTTTAGGATTGAAAAATGATTTTTTGTTGTTGAAAATTTAACTTCCGTTTTTTGTTGATAACTTATCTTTTTTCAGTTAAAAATTCAACTATTTGTTTAAAAATTCATCAATTTAGTTGATAATTCATCTCTTTGGTTAAAAATTAATTTTTTTTTAACTAAAAATTTATCTTTTTAATATTTGATTAAAAATTTATCTTTTTCGGTTTAAAATTCATTTTTTTTATTTCGACAGAAACTTGATTTACTTTTTTTTATTTGTAAAAGTAGCTTTATATTACTCGATTTAACTATTTTGTTTAAATTATCTTGTTGAAAATTAATTTTTTAAATGATATTTCAATTTCTTAAATTTTTCTGAAAAATTCGTTCTTTTTTTCTTAAATTTAACTATTTTTTTACTTAAAATAAAATTATTTTTTGCTTGAAATTTGATCTAGTACATGTTTTATAAAGAATTCATATTGTTTGGATGAAAATTCAACTATATTCTTTGTGAAAAATTAAACTCCTTTTTTAAATTAATTTATTTTTTGAATATTTATTATTTGAATTGAAAATTAACCTATTTTTTAAAAGTTCATTTTTTAGGATTGAAAATTGATTTTTTTTGCTGAAAATTTTACTTCCGTTTTCTGTTGATAACTTATCTTTTTTCAGTTAAAAATTCAACTATCTGTTTGAAAATTCATCATTTTAGTTGATAATTCAGCTCTTTGGTTAAAAATTAATTTTTTTTAACTAAAAATTTATCTTTTTAATATTTGATTAAAAATGTATCTTTTTTGGTTGAAAATTCAACTATTTGGTTTAAAATTCATTTTTTTATTTTCACAAGAAAATTAATCTACTTTTTTTTATTTGTAAAAGTAGCTTTATATTACTGGACTTTACTATTTTGTTTAAATTTTGTTGTTGAAAATTAATTTTTTTCAATGAAAATTCAATTTCTTAATTTTTTCTTGAAAATTCTTCCTTTTTTTAAATTTAACTGTTTTTTTTTTATTTAAAATAAAATTATTTTTTGCTTGAAATTTGAACTAGTACTTTTTTTATAGAGAATTCATATTATCTATATGAACTTTTTAAAAAGTAGGTTTTTTTAAAAGTTCATTTTTTAGGGTTGAAAATTGATTTTTTTTTGCTGAAAATTTAACTTCCCTTTTTTGTTGATAACTGATCTTTTTTCAGTTAAAAATTCAACTATTTGTTTGAAAATTCATCATTTTGCTTTAAAATTCAGCGACTTGGTTTAAAGTTAAAGTTTTTTTCAAAATTAATTTTTTTGGTTGAAAATTCAACTATTGTAGTTAAATATTCATAATTTTAGTTGAAATTTCATCTTTTTGGTTGAAAATTAAGTTTTTCAACTTGAAATTTAACTAATTTATCTTAAGAATATATCATTTTAGTTCAAAATTCATCTCTAGTTTTAAATTAATTTTTTTAAACTAAAAATTTAACTATTCAATGATTTGTTAGAAATTGATGTTTTCTTGTTGGAAATTCATCGATTTGGTTGAAATTTCGTATTTTTTTTTTGTGGAAAACTAATCTTCTTGTTTGAAAATTCCTTTTTAACTAAAATCATTCTTTTTGTTGCTGATAAGTCAACTGAAGTCTTTGTATGAAAACTATTTATTCTGAAATTTTTTTGATTTAAAAATTCATATTTTTCAGTATAATTATTGCATATTTCTTGGAAGAAAAAATTCAACTCTTTTTTTAAAAATTTATCTTTTTGATTTAAAAATTCACCTGTTTTAGTAGATTTTTCATTTTTTTTTTTTTTTTTTTTGACAAAAATTCAACAGTTTGGTTGGCAATTTATCAACCTTGTTAAAAAGTCATACTTTTTTATTAAAAATTCTACTATTTAGCAGAAGATTAACTTATTGTTTACAATTGTTATTTTGGATTGGAAAGTGAACTGGAATCTTTTTTGGCTACAAATTTAACTATTTTTTAAGGTTTTTTATTTTATTCATCTGTTTTAGAAAAAATTTCATCTTTGTGTAATAAAAATTCAAATTTTCGGTTGAAAATTCAACCTTTTTTTTTAGTAGAAATTACATCTCATTTGGATAAAAATGCAAATTGATTAATTTGCATCTGGAAACCGGGAAATGACAGTGAATTTATTTTTTACCGGAAATTTTACAAATTTTCAGAAGAAAAATCGGTCCCAAGTTCGATTTCAAAATTTTTTAAAAGTAATTATTTGAATTGTTATCTTTTACAATTATGACATCATTCAGTTTACATTGCATAATATGAAAATCTTCTGCTTTAAAAGATTGTCCATTTTAGATGTTTATTTTTAACTTAAAGAATTTTAAAATGCAGACTTAAAAACTTAAGTAATTAAAAATTAAAAGGGTTTGGAGTACAAAATTTTTTATTAAAAAACTTTTTTATTTTATCAAATCTATAAATATAAGTAAATTAGATTTAAAAAGGAACAATAATTGATTTGTCAAAACAATTCTAAAACCGTTCAGAATTCAGAATGTCCAGATTTCAACGTTAAAAATTTCAATCCGAAAGTCTTAGTCATTAAAAAAATGATAACATCCTATTAAAACTTTATAAAATATTTTTAACTTAAAAATTACTTCATAATAATATATTCCTAATTAAAGGATTTTATTAAATTTAAAATATTGTTCCAGTCTAAAGTATTCGATTTTTAAGCCGTTCAGAATCAATTTTTTTAATTAAGAAAAATAATAATTTTGTAATATTCAGCTATATTTTAATGTTTTTTTTTTTTTTTAATACGAAGGAATTGAAACCATATATTTAAAAGTAAACAATCTTAAACTGAATTTTTTGACATAAAAAGATTTGAATCGTAAAAATTTCAAAGAGCTTTGACATTTTGAAAGTTACAATTTTGGTTGATCTTTTTTAAAGAATGTTTAATTTGTAAGTACAAAAATTTCGGTGCAAATAGCCACAACCATGTTTTAAAAAATTTAGATTTATGCAGATCAAAAAAAAAAAAAAAAAATTAGAAACTTTTTAAGAATTGTGAAAGGCTTCAAAAAAATAAAAAAAATTTCGTAAGATTCCTAGATAAATTGAAAATAGTTTTTTATTTTGGAATATTATTTTAAAAGAATATTTAAAAAGATTTTAACAGATTAAAAAAATTTTTTTTTAATTTTGTGAAGATTTTAGGCAAATTTTTAAAAATTTGCAGGATTTACTAAAAATTGTAGCGTGGATTTATATATTTAAAATTAAATGTGAATCTTTGAACTCCTTAATTTTTAGAAATTAATTGTTCTATATTTTGCAGTTTATCTATATTTCATTGAAAAAATTTCATTTGAAAAGTTTGAGTATTTTCCATTTTTTACGTGTAAATTATTGAGCAGTTCAATACAAAAATTTTGAATGAAGAAACTTTTAAACTTTAATTTCAAAATTTTAAAATTCAAGAGTTATATTTTTTGTTCTTTGATTTGTAGTTTATTTTTTATTATTGTAAATGGAAAAATGTTTAGCCTTAGGGTTCGAATTGTTTAATTTTGGCAACCGTGAAAAATGTTTGCAAACCTGGAAAAAACCAGGAAATGACTGGGCATTTTTTTCTTCGATTAAAACGGCCACCCTGTAAGAGAAATCTTATTTTTCTCGGATAAAAATGCAAATGTTTCGTTAAAAATCTTGAAAACTCAACTGGAATGTTTTTTGGATGAAAACTCAACTTTTTTTGTAGTTAAAAATTCTTCTGCTTCAAGAGAAATTTAATATTTTTTAATGCAAATGCAACTGTTTGGTAGAGAATCCAAAAAAATGTGTTCAAAAGTCATCCTTTTTGGGTTGAAAATTCAATTATAGATGAAATTTCATTTTTTTTTAATTAAAATGCAACTTTTTTAGTTAAAAATAATTTTTCTTTGCTTGAGTAATCAAATTTTTTTTTTTAAGATTTGGTGGAATCACTCTTTGAAGAATTCACTTTTTTCGGTAAAGATTGATATTTTAAATTGAAAATTCATCTCTTTGGTTGAAATTTTAATTATTTTATTGACAATTAATCGTTTAAAATTTATTTTTTTAATCGAAGGCTTATGTCTGATTAAAAATTTAACTATTTAGTAGAAAATATTTTGTTTGTTTGTTTAAAATTAATTTTTCAACAGCAAATGTAACTTTTATATTTTTTTATGATTGACACTATATAATTAAAAATTTGCCTATTTTGGTAAAAAAAAGTAATTTTGTAATTTGAAATTTCATTTCTGTTGGGTAAAAGTGTATTGATTTCGTGAAAAATTAGTTTTTTGCTAAAAAGTTATATTTTTCGTTAGAAAATTCAATTTTTGTAAGGAAAATTTGCCTTTCAGCTTGAAGGTTAAATGATTTAGATAAACTTTTAGTTATTTTTTTATTGAAAAATCTTTATTTGTTGGATATGCGTCTTTTTCGTTTTAAAATTCTTTTTTTCTGTTGTATAAATTTCATTCTTTTTTATTAAAATATCAAATATGACACTTTCTCGTTGGGAATTTGCCTTTTTAGGTTGAATATTCAAGTATTATGTTAAAAATTTAATCTTTTATGATAGAAAAGATATTTTTTTCTTTGAAATAAATGAGTAAATTTGAAAATTTGAAATTAGTATATGAAATACTGTTTTATTCGGTTTATAAAATATTCTATGTTAACCTTTAAAAGAAATACTTCCGTAAAATTATATACAGAGCACACTGGGTATTAAACACCCAATGGTATTGAAGCGTGTGTTGTGCCGACGTTATTGGATAGTTTTTTACAAGAAAATCATTGAATGATGTTTAATCTATCTAGTTTAAGGAGAAAAAAGTTTCATAATAGTTTTTGAAATTTAAAGTAGTTAAAAAAAATTCTTAGTGTAAAAAAATTTTTTAACCTAATTCCATTTTAATTCCATTTTCTTCAATTTGGTACGTTTTGTTAAAACGCAAATAAGTCGCTGGGTTATTTACACCCAGTGTGCCCTTTAAGGGTTAAAAGTGTCACAAGATTAAAATGCTGGTATTTGAATATTAATGATTTGAAATGAAAAATTAGTCAAAGAAAAATCAGAGAATTTTGAATCTGTTCTCGGTTTCGCATATTTCCGCTAGAGGCGTTACGAGCGACAGCGTCGGTGCGATGGAGACCTTAAAACCGATCTTAAGGTGGCTTGGGCGTTTGGTGCCGTACAACGTGGGGGGCACTGTGGGAGCTATCTATCATGCGATCAGTCTTTATTTGAATTTTATTGATATACGCATATTATAATGTCATCTTAATAAAAAAGTAGAAAAC
>NC_046666.1:2887763-2931156 GCF_010883055.1 Belonocnema kinseyi | reverse complement strand
AAATCACAACTTTTTAATAGCGTTTTTTTCGATAATTTCATCGTCAACCTTAGTATTTCTTTTTTGCAAAGTGATCTAGTATATTTTCTTTCGATAATATCAGATTTTCAGAACTGCCTATCATTTTTTTAAAAAGCGCCCAAGCCACCTTAACCTCAAACTAGTGCATATGCATAACATTTTTATTTAGCAGAATATCATTTTTTTATTATCCTTCGAAAAAAAAGAGTTCAGGGATGTCCGTTGTACCATGTTATATCATCTCCGAATTGTGTTCTTAAAATTAAAAATTTTTGTGCACAAAAGCCCGGGAGAATTGAACCCGATTTATCACACGGCGAAGTATCACATGCGCTTAAACTTCTCAGCCTAAACTGGGTGTATTATACCCGGACGACATTCTCGGCTCGCTATGTAGTTTTTCACACGTTAATTACAACCAAAGATATTGAGGTTTAGGCTGAGAGGGTTAACTTTTAGTTTCTCTAAAAATGCTTTTTTCTAGGGATCGTCAGGGTATGGTAAGCCTAATAAACTCTTTGTCTAATGGAGAAGCAATTCCTCTCGAAGAAGACAGCAACAGTCTCGAAACATTGGAGAAACCTACAATCGACACAGGACAAGACGAAGAAGAGGAAGTAGAAGAAGAAGAAGAAGAAGTTGAGGAGGAAGAAGAGGAAGAGGAAGAACAAGATCAACTCGATGCCGATTCCGAAGAACAAAAAGTTTCTGATGAGGAAAAATCAGAGGAGACTCCAGAAACTGATCTTGAAAAATCCCACAAAGTTGACACAAGTCCCGAAACTTCAAACGAACTTCCAGAAAAAGACGCCAGCTTGCTTCCAAAGAATAAAACAGTCATCCAGAATGGTGCGACAGAAGAATCTAAATCCGAAGCTATGTCCGAAAGTGAAAGTTTGAACGAGCCCGAGAATTTGAAAGAACCCTTGAGTAACTCCAAGCCCGAAGTTCAAATGTCCGAAATTAAAAATCCCGAGGAGACGACAAAGGCTATCGAGACTTCAGTGATCACGCCTCTAAAACTGAACAGACTGAAACAGTCGGAGGAGAGTGCCGTGAAACCCGTGGAAGAAACCACCGATTCCCTGATGAAGTCAATGGAAAAACTTTCCGGGAAAAGTATCTCGCCACCAATCCCGAAACTCCCAAAAGCCACAAAATCCCTCGAGAAGATAGCAGAGACCCTGGCAAAGTCGAACCAAGCGGCGGCCTTGACTCTTGAAGATCAGCCGCAAGATTTTTGCGCTCGATCCGAGATGCTGAGAAATCGAGGAGTCGACTTGACAAATCCCCCGCGAGTCTGGGAATCTGCCAACGATCACGACACACCCGTCGACTTCTCCGTGGATCTCTCGAGTCGCAAGGCTTCTTCGTGCAAGCCCACGGAGCCGTCGGGCAGTTATCGAAATCAGGACTTCCAGCACAAGGAGATGGACCTGAGCACGCGGAAGAACAAACCCGAGGTGGCGTATGACGCGCGGGCCGTAATGATGCGAAACCAAGCGATGGTGGCGGATCTGAGCAAGCGGCAAATGTCCTTTACGAACTACGACATGTCGTCGGCGGCTTATCACAGCGCGGGGAGAACGCCAGGCAAAGAGGAGCACCGATTGCCGAGTTATAGTATTGTGCCTGATCCGAGCAAACTCGCGGCGCTGCGAATGGGCGTCGGGATTAAACGCACCCTCGAGCCGGAAGTAGTGTCGCAGATCGAGCAGAAGCGACTGCGGGCGGATGTGATTCCAATCAGGTCGACGGAGAAGCGATCGGGAGGAGGAGGAGGGGGACTTAATCTCGAGTGGCGGGACGGAATTGGCGAGGCGATTGAAGATCCGCTGGTGATTGTCCAGGGCGAGGGTTCCGGAAGTGATTGCGATGCCGTGAATCCGATTGTCGAGGAGGCGATCGAGGAGGCGACTCTCTATTTCTACGGAGAAGGTTCCGGGCTCGAGTGCGACACGGGAAATCACGGTGACGAAACAGAGACTAATAAAGAGAGCAGCGAGAAGAGTGAGGAGTGTCCGGCTAATAATGTGAATAATAGCGAGATTGTGAGTGCGGGGAAGTTGAATAGTTTTAAAACCCCGGAGAGCTTTCAGCCCAAGTTTAAGCCGACTTTAGGCGTTCAGGTTATCGCGAAGAGTTCGTCGTCGCCGTTGAAGAGGTTATCGAGGTGGGATGTGGGCGGGCCGGGGCGTAATTCTACGGAAGTGGCCGGTGAAGACATATCAAAAGGTGGAGTGGAAGGTACTAGAGTTGGTAATGACCTTGAGTCGGAAAATTCGGGAAGTTACTCGCCGCCGCGATTCTTTTTTGGGCCCAATTGCGTCTCGTACTCGTCGAAAGAATCGAAAGATGAGTGCGATCGAGTCGGAGAGTTGAGTCTCGAGAACGAGACGAAAAATAATAATTTTGGCAAGGAGAGTGAGAGTAAAGAGGGTGTTTGTGAAACGTTGGTTCCTATTTCTTTAGGTAAAGAGGTGCTTGAAAATAGAGTTTTGGAAACTGAAGATTGCTCGCAAGATTTGCCAGTGGGAGTAGAGAGACCCGGAAATTTGGAAAATGAAATCACTGATGTTAAATCGAATGAAAATCGAGCGGAAAGAGAAGATGTAGATTTGGAAAGTGACTCGAAACCGGAAAGTGATTCGAAACCGGAAAGTGACTTGAAACCGGAAAGTGACTCGAAACCGGAAAGTATCGAAGATGATTCTCCCGTTAAAGAACCTAAAACCAGGGAATTTGAGTCAGAACCGCAGGAAGCGGAGGTTCAAAATGCCGATGAAGGTTCGAAAAGTGTTGGATGTGCAGATTCGGTAATTACAGACGATGTAAATTTAGATGAATCCAAACCCAGTCCGGAAAGTAGTAAAGGAGAAATTGAAACCCTGGAAGAAAATAGAAAAGAAATTGAGACATCAGAAAACCCGGATCAAGGGAATTTTGCTGCTCAGGATTTTACGGAAGATCGAGATTTTGAAGATCAAGATAGTAATTTGACCAAAGATGTGGAGAATACGATTGATTCCAATAATCCTTTATCCGAGAAAAGTACCGAAAGTCGGGACAGTTTAAAAGTAGAGGAAAATTTGGCAGAAACTGAACAGGATTTTTCGGAGGATGAATTTGGTGCCGAGATTCAAGCAGATGTTTTAAAAGCGGAAGAGGAATTGAATAGAGAAGATTTGGAGGATGAGGAAAAGACGAGGGCGGTAGAAATGGTTTTTGATAAAGAGGAAGAAAAGGTATTTGATAAAGAAGAAGAAGAAAAGGAATTTAATGAACAAGAAAAGGTATTTGATAAAAAAGAAGAAGAAGAAGAAAAGGAATTTGATGAAGAAGAAAAGGTATTTGATAAAAAAGAAGAAGAAAAGGAATTTGATAAAGAAGAAGCAATGTTAGAACAAGAGGAAGCCAAAGTAGAAGAAGATGAAACTGAAAGAGAAGAAGCGAAAACCGAAGAAGCGGAAGTTAGGGATGAAGAAAATTTGGAGGAAACAGAATTTGGTAAAGAAGCGGAAGTTAGAAATGAATCAAATTCGGAGGAAACTGAACTTCATAAAGAAGATTCGGAACTTGCTAGGAATGAACCCAATTTGGAGGAAACTGAACTTCATAAAGAAGATTCGGAACTTGCTAGGAATGAACCAGATTTGGAGGAAACTCAACTTCATAAAGAAGATTCGGAACTTGCTAGGAATGAACCAGATTTGGAGGAAACTGAACTTCATAAAGAAGATTCGGAACTTGCTAGGAATGAACCAAATTTAGAGGAAACGGAATTTAGTGAAGGAGAACCGGAAGATGATAAAGATAAAACAAATGTGGAGGAAACTGAATTTTCTAAAGAAGAATCGGAAGTTAGAGCTGACAAAATTGTAGAGGAGTCTGAATTTGATCAAGAAGAACCGGAAGTTGTTAGAAATGAAACTAATGTCCAGGAAACTGAATTTGGCCAAGAAAAATCGGAAGTTAGAGCTGAAACAATTGTAGAGGAACCTCAATTTGATCAAAAAGAACCGGAAGTTGTTAGAAATGAAACTAATGTGGAGAAAACTGAATTTTCTAAAGAAGAATCGGATGTTTTTAGATCTGAAACAATTGTGGAGGAACCTGAATTTGATCAAGAAGAACCGGAAGTTGTTAGGGATGAAACTAGTGTCCAAGAAACTGAATTTGGTCAAGAAAAATCGGAAGTAGGACATGAAAAAATTGTAGAGGAATCTGAATTTGATAAAGAAGAACCGGAAGTTGTAAAAGATGAAGAAACTGTGGAAGAAACTGAATTTGCTAAAGAAGAATCGGATGTTTCTGATTCTGAAACAATTGTGGAGGAACCTAAATTTGATGAAGAAGCGGAAGTTGCAAAAGATAAAGAAACTGCGGAGGAAACTGAATTTGCTAAAGATGAATCGGAAGTTTTTAGAGCTGAAACAATTGTCGAGGAACCTGAATTTAATAAAGAAGAATCGGAAGTTATAAATGAACCAAGTGTGGAGGAAACTGAATTTACTGAAAAATCGGAAGCTCTCAGAAATGAACCGAATATCGAAGAAACCGAATTGGCTAAAGAATCTAATTTGGAAGAAAGAAACCTGCCGGAAATGGACCTTGAAGACAACTTGGCCGAAACAAATCTAGCTGAGAATGAAGCAAATCAAGAGGAAGGTATGGAAGCAAGTTCGGAAGTTTTGTCACAAAATACGTGTGAAGAATTGAGCCAGGAAGTGGACAATGTCAGTTATGTTGGCACATCAACCGAAGAAGCTTTGCTGGAAAGTGAAAAGCAGCGCTCAGAACTTGACGTTGAAGATATGGCAGAATCGGAAAGCGCAGATTTGGAAATTGACTTCAAAGAAAGTTTAAATCCCCAATTGTCTTTGTCAGAATCTGAGAAACAAGAAGCAATGCAGCAATCAAACCCAATTCAGGTGGAAAATTCTGGACATTCAAAAATTTTGGATGCAGCTGAAATCTTGGAAAATACTGAATCTCCCGAAGAGAGAGAAGTTTCTTCGGGAAATTTGGAAGATGTAGATATGGGAGCCGAGACTGAAGGAGAAAATAAGGTTGAATCTTTGCCAGGTCTTCCAGAGAATTCGGGAGAATTGAATCAAGAAAATTTGGAATCTCAACCGACAGTTGAAAGTAAAACACTCGCTGAAAATGACGAGAGTAATGAGATTGAGAGTGATGACGAGTTTCATGATAACTTGGAAGGTTGCGAAGCTCAGGATGAGAAAGAAAATTCAGAAGATGATGATAATTTGGAAGATCGAGATGATTTAGAAGAGCAAAAGAAAGTTGAGGTTGAAATAAGTAAGGAATCGGCTACTGAGGGTCAGGAAGAGTTGTGCAATGACGTAGAGGATTTATCTAAATCTGAAGAAATTACTACCAAAGATGTTCCTGATGTCTCGAAATCGAGTCTTACTAAAGAAAAGGATTGCGTGGATGACACAATTATTGAACCAACTGAGAGTGTTTTAGTTGAGGACGAAAAACTTGAAGATCAAGAAGAAATTGAGACTGGAAAGGAAATTGAAACTGAAAAGCGAATTGAAAGTGAACCAGAAACTGAACAAGAAATTGAAGATCTCCAGGAAATTAAGGATAACAGTAACATCGAAGAATCAAATGAGAATTTTGGTCAAGAAAAAAGTCTTCCTGAACTTGAAAACCAGGCTTTCATCGAATCGGACAAAGATTTTTGCAACAGAGTCGAGAATATTTCCGAAACGACGGATAAAATAATTGAAGAATCTACAGCAGAAGAGGTAGAAATGGATTCCAAAGTTGAAGATCCGATTTTGGAGACTAATGTAGAAATTGATGCTGCAGCTCAAGAAAATTTGAAATCCGAAAATGTCGAAAAGATTTCCGAGAAAGTAAAATTGATCGTCTCGGAGAGTATTGAACTGGCTGACGATTCCGAGGATCAAGAGGCATTCATCGAATCTGGAAAAGTAGATGATCTTTGCAGTCAAATTGACGATACAATTTCTCAAAAGACTGAAGAGGAAAATCCTTCCAATGAAATTGTAAATAGCGAGCCGGCCAAAATTGACGAAGCTTCACTTCCGCCTGAAGAACAAGAGGAAAAAGAGGTTTTACCTATTGGAAAAGTAAACGAGGATTCGAAAATTGATGATAAAGAAATGCAAGATGTTGGAGAAACTGCAGATATTTCAAAAACTGAGCAAGTTCCGGAAACTGAGGTTGAAAGTATCTCGAGATCTAAAGTTTCTGAAATTGAAGAGGTTCCGGAAGTTGAAAAAAGTCTAGATTCAGTACCTGTAGAAGAAAACGATAAATCGGATAGTCTGCAAAATGAACTCCAAGAACAGAAGACAAAGGAATCAGAAAACCCGGAAGAATCGCTTCAAAATACAAATTACAATCAAGAAATACAAAAATCTCCAAACCGAAAGTCTTATACTTTACATGACGATGATGGCCGCGAAGATTCAAACCCGATTGTTCGTCCTTCGAAAAGAAGAAAGGAAAGCGTTGACGAGCCGACGGAGGAAATACGTCCAAAAGAAGTGCCTAGTCTTCCGAAATTGCCGAATTCGATCACTGTCTTCCACAAAGATAAAACTCTCAGTGAAAAAGATTCCAACTCCCTCGTCGACGATTTGACTTTTGAGAAATCGAAAGGATTGAACGAGAATGTAAAAGAAACTGTCTGCATAAAGGCAATCACGTCCGAAGTGACTTTGGAGAGGGTTGTGCATAAAAAGGAGTCGAGAAGGGAAGTGATCAAAAGGGCTGGAGTCGTTTTAGACTCGGATAGTCCACCTGCCAAACTGAAGCCTCCGAGTGATGAGAAAAAACGAGATAATGAAGAGAGGGTGAATCTGTTGGAGAAGGAATCAGAAAAAAGCGAAGGTATTGTTGTGGGAAATCTCAGGGTTGCTGAAGAATCTAAGGTAGCCAAGAATGCTACTTCCGTTTTCGACGATTTAAAATCCACCGAGAAGAAAAATGAGACGAAAGAGCAAACAGATGCCAACACAATTACACTTGAATCTGATGACTCGATGCCCTTTGATTCCGAGTGTACTTTCAATCCTCCGGAAGATGCGGATCCTCTCTCTCATGCAGAACCTGCGAAACCTGATGAATCTTCTAAAGCGAAAGCTGATGAACCTTCGGAAGCTAAAACTGATAAACCTCCGGAAACGATTCCTGAAGAGAAACCCGCGCCCGTTCATCGAATGAGCATCCGCGTAAAGTCCTTCACCGAGCTCACAGGTAGAAAACCAGACAGTCCAAAGCCAGAAAGTCCAAAACCAGAGAGTCCGCCGCCAAGAATTTCTCGAAAGCGGCGCAAGGAGATGGAGGCAGCCGTGGAGGTGAAGAAACCCGTGGAGGAGGAGGTTCAAGAGGGCAAGCGAATGCGACTCCGGGGACGGAGAATTCCTGATCTTCAGTTGAGAAAGTCCGTGGAAGAGAGTCGAGTGATAGCGATCAGTTCCGAGGATGAGGCGGGAAAGAGCACTCCCGTGATTGTCATTCCCGAAGAGATCAAAGAGAGCGACGACGATGTTGTGATTGAGAACGAGGTGGTTTCGAGAAAGCCGCGAGGAAGGCCTCGTGGGAGAAAATTGCGAGGCGGATTGCGCGGGCGTTACACTTCGAAAATTCTCGATTCTCAGGAAGTTGTCGAGCCTGAATCCGAGGAACCGGAACCGGAGATCATAGAAGAGAAAGTTGCCGAGCCGCCTCTCGGGCGAAGAACGCGGAATTTGAGATTGCAGGGGAAACCTCCGGAAAAGCCGCAACCGGAAAAGCCAAAGGAGAAAGTGCCACCGGGCAAGTCTCATAAGAAAAAAGTGCAGCCGGAAGTGGAAAAGTCGCAGGAACGAAGGACCCGGAATTTGAGATCGCAAGAAAAGTCGCAGAAGGAAGAAAAGCCTCGGAAAGAAGAGGAAGGAGCGAGAAAATCAAAGAAGCAAGAAAAGTCTCAGACTGCGGAGCCAGAGGTGGTGGAAATTTCCGGAAGTATGGATTCGAAGAAGAAGTCGCAGAAGGAGGACAAGTCGCAGAAGGAGGACAAGTCGCAGAAGGAGGAAAAGTCGCAGAAGGAGGACAAGTCGCAGAAGGAGGACAAGCCGGAGAAGGAGGACAAATCGCAGAGGGAAGAGCCAGAGGTGGTGGAAATATCCGAGTCAGCTGAAAGTACAGATTCGAAGAAGAAGAAGAGAAAGAAGAATCGAATGGTGCTGGGATTAATGATCGGTCGAGATATTGTTGATTCAGTGGATGAGATGCCAGTGAGACAGTCGCGTAGGATAGCGCAGCTGAAAATTAAGGAAGAGGCGGACAAGAGGAGAAACGAGGAAGACGATCAGCCTTACAAGGGTTCGAAGAAATCGGAGGATTCGCCGGACAAGAAGAAGCGGAAGAAGAAGCAGCAGGAGAGTGAGGAGGAGCCGGTGATTATCAAGGAGGTGGAGAAGGAGCCGAAGAAGAAGCACAAGAAGAAGAGGAAGAGGGGGAGAAAGGATAAGAGGTTCAATGAATCGAGGCCCTGGGAGAGTTCGACTGACTCGAGTAGTGATGAGCACGAAGTGGAGGAGGAGGAGGAAGAGGAGGAGGAGAGCGATGGAACCGTGGCATTGAAGAGCGATCATGAATTCTCACCGGAGAGTGACTTGGAGAAGGATGACGAGGCTGAGCCGATGAGGCGGGCAAGAACCGCCAGAAAATCACCTGGTGATGATGTTGAAGAGGAGGCGGATGATGAGTATGCTTGTCAAAAGTGTGGAAAGGCTGATCATCCGGAATGGATTTTGCTCTGTGATGGCTGTGACAAGGGCTGGCACTGCTCCTGTCTCAGGCCCGCTTTGATGATAATCCCCGAAGGCGATTGGTTCTGTCCACCCTGTCAGCACACCTCCCTCGTGACGAAGCTCCAGGTGCGACTCAAGGAGTTTGACACGCAATCGCGAAAGTACGAGAACGAGGTGCTGCGCAAGAAGCGTCTCGCGTTTGTTGACATCAGTCGGGAGAATCTGCTGAAGAAGAGTGGTGAGACGACCAAGAGGTCGGAATCGGAGGAATTGTCCTCGTCGAGTTCGGGATCCAGCTCGGGTAATTCGAGCAGTGAGGAGAGCGAGCCGGTCTATCAGTTGCGGGAGCGAAGGTGCGCAAATACGTATAAATTCAACGAGTACGATGATATGATTAATGCGGCGATTCAGGAGGAAGTTGATGCAGTTCAAGGTGCGGGTAATCAAGGGAGAGGGAAGGATATCGCGACTATTGTGAATGCGGAGAAGGAGGAGGCTGAGGCCGAGGCCCTGAAGAAGCGGATGCAGGATGAGAATGAGAAATCGGACAAGTCGGGTAAGGAGAGTGATGAGGAGTATCGGGAGGAGAAGGGCGAAGATGGGGAGGATGATGATAGGGAGGAGGAGGAGGAGGATGAGGAAAAGAAGAAAAAAGTTGCTGTGAGGAAACAGCTGACGAGGAAGAAGCACAGGAAGTTGAATAGTCTTGATGTGAGCAGTGAGGATGATCCTTTCAGCGATGAGGATTTTCAGGGATCCGAGTCGGACGATGATGACGATATGGATGATAGAAATAGTTCCTCGGACGAGTCTTATTCTTCGACGAGGAGGAGAGGTAAAAGAGGCGAGAAGTTGGCGGTGAGGAGGTCGACTAGGGCGAGGACAACACGTTACGATGAAGAATTCAGTAAGTTTTTTTTTTGTTTTTTTTTTTATCCTCATTTTTAGCGGTTGACGAATTTTTTCTATAGGTATTTTTTGTTGTTGTGTGTTTAGTTAATGACAACAGTGATGACAGCGATCGTCCGAAGAGAAAGAAAAATAGGGGATGGGACAATGATTCGGAAAGTGTGGACAGTGATAATTCTTGGAGGCAAAGGAAGAAGAGGTATGTAGAAATAGAAATATATTTGTTATAATTTTGTATATAAAAACAAAATTATTATATTGAATGCAGGGTGAGCCGCTGAACCGGGAAACAAGGAAATCAGATAAATGACAGTAAATTTATTTTTTAACCGGGGGAAAAAAAATTTGATTCTGGATTTTAATTTTCAAGCGTAAATTTTTTATTTAAAGAATTTAAAAATACTATTTTAAAGATTAAGAAAAATGAAAGTTAGTGACGTTTGAAATGGACAATTTTGGATTTTTAAACTATTTAAAATAAAAATAATTTTATTTTTAATTTAGGAAGTGTTCAGTTTATATCAAAAATTTAATTGTACAATTTTTAATTTTGCTATTTTTAAATTATTTTTAAAGCTAGCTTAGCTAGCTTAATATGAATTGCAAAAAATTAATATATTCATTAAAAATTTGGTTTTAAATGTAAGTAGTATTTCAATCGAATACTATTAATTTTTATTGAATGATTTGCCTAAACCTTTAGGCAGACAATTTTTATAATAATTTAATTATTAAATTTGAAGTTGCAGATTGTGGGCCAACTGTTTTATATCATTATTTTCATACATTTCGTACAAAAGTTTTTTGTCCGAAATTAAAAATTTAAATGGAAAATTAACTTTATTTTTAAAAGCAAATTTGCAGTATTCTAGTCAATTTTCATTAAACTATTAAAAACCAAATTTCATTGTTTATTTGAACCTTTATTTTTTATTTTATAAACTATCAAAATTTGTATTTATTTATCGCAGGTTTCACAGACTTTACTATCTATATTCGCCTCTTCTCCTTTTCTCGTTTTTCTATTTAAATGAGAACTGAATTAATAAGAACCCAACAAAAAAAAAACTATTTTTTGTTCAGCTAATTTTTTTCATAGTATGCTATTATATTTTTGATTTATAATAGAACACATTTTTCGTTTTGAAATCATTATTTTTTTGTTTTAGTTAAAAAACTCAACTACTTGGTTAAAAGTTAAACTCTTTTGTTAAAAATTAATTTGTTTGTTTGTTTGGAAATTCATAAATTTAATTTAAAATTCATCAGTTTGGTTGAAAATTAATTTCTGTGGCTGAGAATTTATTTGTTTCCGTATTAAAATTGGATTTTTTGTTGTTAAAAGTGATCCTTTTTCTATGAAAGTTTATCCGCTTGATTAAAAATTATTGCTTTCGGTTAAAAATGCAAGTATTCCAGTCAAATATTTATCATTTTAGTTGCATATTCGTCTTTTAGGTTTGAAATACAATTTTTTGGTTGAAAGTTAAACTCTTGTTAATAAGTAATTTTTAAAATTAATTTCTTTGGTTGAAAAATGAGCTGTTTGTGTAAAAACTTTTATTTTATTTTTGTATTTTTGCAAATTATTATTTTTTTAACTGTAAATGTAACTCTTATTCCATAATTTTAGTTAAAACTTCATCTCTTCGGTTCAAAATTCATTGTTTAATTAAAAATTTAATTCTTCAAATTTTTTATTACAAAATTACACTTTTAGTTGAAAATTTGTATTTTTTGGCAGAAATTAGTCTTGTTTGAAAATTAAACTTTTTGGTAAAAGATGAAATTCATCAGTTTGTTTAAAAATATAACTATTTTTCTAAAAGTTATTATTATTGTTGTTGCAAGTTAGTTGTTTGAAAAGTAATTATTTCAAATGAAAATTTAACTTATTCCAATAAAAAATTCCACAGTTGTAGTTGAAAATTCATCTGTCTGTTTAAACATTAATTTTTTCAACTTGAAATTTTATTATTTAAGTTTTGATTGACAATTTATATTTTTTATAAAGATTAATTTTTTTATTTGAAAATTCTACTGTTTCAGTTCAATATTCATTGTTTTAGCTGAAAATTCGTATGTTTGGTTTAAAATTAATTAATTTTTTTAAAAACAAAATTCAACTATTTGGTAGAAAATTGGTCTTTTTCAATTAAAAATTCAACTAATTTGTTAAAAATTCATGTATCTTGTTGAAAAATTGTATTTTTTGGTAGAATATTAATCCTTTTATTTGAAAAGTAATTTTCCTGTTTAAAAATACATTTTTTTGTTGCTGAAAATTATTCAAGTGTCCCACTGGTTTCAAAATAATATTTTTTAGTTTAAAATTCACGTATTGTGTTGCAAATTTAACTTTTTTGTTCAAAAATAATATTTTGGTCGAAAATTTATCTTTTTTATTAAAAATTTGACTTGTGTTTTTGGTTGAAAGTTGCACTTTTTTAGTTTAAAATTAAACTAATTTGTTAAAAGTGGGATTATTTTGTTAAAAATTAATTTTGCTCTTGAAGATTTATCTCTGGTTGAAAATTTAGCTATTTTGTTGCAAATTTGTTTTTTTTTCTCGATGAAAATTAACTATTTTAACCATGTTTCCATGGTTTCGTTTCAAAATTAATCTCTTTTGGCCAATATTTAATCTTTTTTTGGTTGTGGATTTTACAATTTTGTTTAATATTTTATTTCTTTTTTGGTTGGAAATTAATTTTTGTGACTGAAAATTTAACCAGATTTATCTATTCGATTTTTGGTTTCCAAACAATTGTTTTTACATGAAATTTCATGTATTGTGTTGAAAATTTGACTTTTTGGTAGAAAATGAATCTTCTTTGTTGAAATTTTTTTTTTTATCGCAAATTTTACTACTATATTTTTAGTTGAAATTTGAAATTTTTATTTGAACCATTTTTGGTTGAGGATTTTTCTATTTTGTTGAAAAATTGGATTTTTGTTTTGACAATTTTTGCATCTGAAAATTTAACTACTCTATTTCTGATTGAAAAATAATTTTTCTCAGTTGGAAAATTTTAAGTGTTTGGTTAAAAATTCATCTATTTTATTGAAAGTGAAATTTTTTTGCTGAAAATGTTAGGAATGTAAACGATTTTAAATTGAATTTAATATAGTGCCCATAAATGTAATTTCAAAGAATTTATTCCCCTATTTTCGTGAAAAACTGAACTACGTGAATTTAGTTAAAATAAAAAGAAGTGAAGTTAAATATTTGAATTTTCAACAAAATAGTTGAATTTTTTAAATTTATATATTAAATCCAACATAGAATAGTTAAAAATTCAGTTAAAAAAATGTTTTCAAACAAACAAGACAAATTTTTAACAAAATTAAGTAATTTTTAACGAAAAACATGAATTTTTAATAAAAATTATGAATATATCACCCGAACAAATGAATTTTCAACTACAAAAGGTACTAAAAGGTACTAAAAGTACTAAAAAAGATCAATTTTGAACTAAAAATGGGACAGTTAAATTGAGCTAACAAATCTAAAAACACAATAAAATGTTGTCTTTTCTCAATATTTCTACTTTCATATATTTTATACAGTTTTGATATGTTTATATTTCACTTTATCTTAAATATTAAAAACATAATCAATTTTAAAATCCGTAATAACAAATTTTTCAATATTAAAAGTTTAAAAAATTGTTAAATGGA
Organism: Belonocnema kinseyi; assembly: GCF_010883055.1. NCBI lineage: Eukaryota > Metazoa > Arthropoda > Insecta > Hymenoptera > Cynipidae > Belonocnema > Belonocnema kinseyi. The sequence continues at coordinate 2,917,747 of NC_046666.1, read as the reverse complement.
CTTAAATAATTAATTATATTATCATATGTAACAGATACAAGAAATAAATAAATTACCATTGTTTTTCAAAACTTTTCTATTAAAAACTAAAAATTGCTTTTCATTTGAAAAGTTTTTTCGAATTATTTAATTTTAAAGCTTTATAATTTAAAAAATTTACATTTTGTGAGGTAAAAATGACGAAAAATTAATTTTTTATCGTAAAAAAAAGTGTGACATCAATTTTAATTTTTTTTAAATGTAATAAACATTTTTAATTCTACAATTTAAGCAGCTTTGACTTAAAAAAATTAAATATACTTCAAAGAGGTATCAAATAAAAAATTATTTTTGTTTAAAAGCGCTAATGCAATTTCAATTCCTTTGAATTTATATTATATTATTTTATTTATTAATTTATATTATTTTGAAGCAGTATTTTTTAAAATTATTCAATATGATTAATGTCGAAAACATTTATTTCTGAACAATTATCGGAAATTTCTGAGTTCAAATACTTTGAATAAAATACTTTGTATTTCAAGCTCTGTCAAGTTATACAAAAAAAAGGGTTCTCCGAGCCCTTTCAACTGGGATTTTTTTCGAAGGGGTCATAAATTCTCAGTTTCCCGTCGACAAAAAATTGGTAGATCTTGAAAAAGGCCGAGCAATGCTGGGTCACACTGCACCTATGTATTGGGGAGACCCCTGTCTTAGAGGATCTCTCCTACAGATTAACCCTCAAACGGTATACTGGTGCGAATTCACACCTACTGGTGCGATATCGCATTGTCAGTTTTAAAAAGTTGGTTGCATTTTACCATAGACAGCTGTTACAGTTTCGTTGATCTCTACGAGATAGAAGGACAAGAAAATCGAATTGGTGCGAATCAGCACCTGTGTACCTTTTACGTGTGGTAAAGTGTTGCGACCAGCAATGTCTAAATATCGTTCTCAAGTAAAGGAATATCGTTCACTTGTTGAATATAAGTATGTTTATTACATTTATTTGTTATTTATCGATTTTTCATGATCATTTCCAATAAATTTGGCAAAAATGTGATTTTTTCCATCTGATGCATGGGAATAAAATTGAAATTATCATGGGGAAAATTAATGATTATCCAAATTTCTGTAGAACCATTAGATTCAGCAGGAAATTTCACACAAAAATATTTGTTCAAAATTTGTCTAGTCTCAATCTTCGTTTATATATTCGAAGTTGAAAATGCAAAAGCCAGATTCGCACCAGTGTACCTTTAGTCTGTCAAACGCGAATCGCCAATGTCACTTTATATTTTAATTTTCAGAAGTAGAACGATACCGTCGAGACATCGAGTGCCGCCTAAATCAAAATCAAAATCCAAAAAGAAGAAGAGAAAGCGCATCATTGAGAATTCTGACAATCAGAGCGATAATGAAGAAGAGGAACAAATACGAGCAATTGGTGAAGAAGTCGAAAATGCCGAAGAAGAAACAACCCCGGCTCCTCTTTCTTATGAAGCAGATAAAGTGGCAGAAGAAGAAGAGGAGGAGGAGGAGGAGGAGGAGGCTGATTCACCGTCTGAAAAAACTCCAGTGACTCCAGAAGCGCCGTCAGAAACGGGAGAAAGTAAAGAAATTGCGGAGACTGCGGAAATTAAAGAAACTGCTGAGACTACAGAAACTGCTGGGACTGAACAGGTTGTGGAAAAAGAGACTTTGCCAGTTCCCGAAGCCGGGTTTTCTGCAAAATCAATCGTGCCACTCGAAGAAGTTCCTCAGGATCCTGTTTTCACTGCAAAAGAAGTCGAGGAGAGAGCTGAAGAGCCGGAGAAAGAAGTGTTTGTGCCTCTTATCGAAGAACAAGCGAAAAAGAGGAAAAAGGTAAGAGATTTTATTTTTTGTCCGGGAATTTTACAAATTTTTAGGGGAAAAAATCCTGACAAACTTTGATTTTAACCGTTTTTTTTTTTTAAGAATTAGTTTAAATCTGATCTTTTTCAATTTTGTTGTTATTCAGTTTAGAATGGACAATTCCAAAATTTTTTACTTTAAAATTTTTTAATTTTTAAGCGTAGAAATTTAAAGACTTGAAGAATAAAAGAAAGAGAAGCGTTTGAAATTGAAGATTTGTTATACAAACAAATTTTTAATTGATGACCTGTGAATATAAATTGATATCGTTTTTTAAATTGAATTGTATTTAAAATTTTTTTAAGTAGATAATAATTTTTCAGTTAAAAATATTCCATTTTTAAACCATGCAATTTGAAAATTTTCATTTAAGAAACAGAATAGTTAGTTTAGAAGCTTTTTTAAGAATTTCGAAAGGTTTCAAAAGAAGAAATATTCCCTAGGATTTTTCAAAATGGTTTTTTTATTTTAATAAACTAATTTTAGGAGAAAATTTAAAAAGATTTACAAAGGCTTACAAAATAGTTAAATATGAATGCGGAAGATTTAAAGATAATCTTTCCAATTTGGCAGAATTAAAAAAAATTAATTTGAAAAAATGTAAAACAACATGCAGATGTTTCAAGACTTTGAAATAAAATTTCAAAACATTTTAAAGAATGTTAAACTTTTTAAAATTTAACTTTTTACTTGAACAGGGAATATGAAAATTTTTGCAAATTTATAGTTGGAACTGGTGTTGTATCGAGAATAATAATAATTCTGACTTGGAAACGGGAATTATTAAATTGAAAAAAATTTCGAGCTAGTGCTAGAAATTTTCGAAAATGAACAAAATTCTGGATTGGAACAGGGATTTTTTCAAAAGAATTTTAATTCTGAGTTGAAGCAGGGAGTTTCCAAATTTAAACCAATTTTAAGTTGAAATTGGTCTTTATCCAAAGAAATTGTAATTTGTCTTGGAAATGGGCATTTTTTAATTTAAATTAATTGCGAGTTGGAACAGGGAATTTTTTTTAAAGAATGAATTCTAATTCTTAGTTCAAACGGAATATTTTTGAAAAAAATTTAAATTATGAATTCGAACAGGAAATTTGACCAAAAAAATTATAATTGTTGATTGAAACGGAAAATTTTTTGTCGAAAATTTATCTTTTTTGATAGAAATTTAATATTCTTGTCTGAAATTTATACTATTTCGTTGAAAATTGACTTTGATTTGATTGAAAATTCAGTTTTTTACTAAACGTTTAATTATTTAATTTTTAGTGTAAAATTTATCTGTTTTATTTGAAAATTCAATTATTTGTTGAAAATCATGAAACTTCATTTTTTTGGTTAAAAATTAATTTCTGTATTTGAAAATTCGTTTCTTTTTTGGTCAAAAATTTATTTTAATCACTACTGTATAGATTGAAATTTTTATTTATCAAATTAAAATTTTTATTTCCTTTCATTTGCAACAATTGAAATTTCCTTTGTTTAAGTTTTTTTTTTATAATTACAATTTCAACTGTTGAAATGTCAGTTATCAATTTTCTTCAATTTTCAACAGTTGAGTTGTTTAAAGTTGAAAACTCAATTTTCAGCAGTTAAAAATTTAATTTTCAATAGTGAAAAATTCATCTGTTTAAAATTGAAAAAATAAAATAAAAATGACGAAATGGTTGAAAATTTAAGAAAGTTCAATGTTTAATTATTGGAAATTCTAAAAAATTAAAAACTCAATTTTTAAATGTTGAAAATGGTAGAAAATTGACAATTAAATTTTATATTGTTAAAATTTCAATTATCAATTTTCTTCAATTGTCAATATTAAAAATTTATTTGTTTGTAATTGTAAAAGAACTAAAAATTAGAATTGAAATGATTGAAAATTGAAGAAAATTGAATGTTGAACTATTGGAAATTCAAAGAAATTAAAAATTCCATTTTTAAACGTTGAAAATGGTAGAAAATTGACAATTGAATTTTGAATTGTTAAAATTTTAATTCTAAATTTTCTTCAATTTTCAATAGTTAAAAATGCATTTGTTTAAAATTTTAATAAGAACTTAAAATTAAAATTTCAAAGGTTGAAAATGTAAGAAAATTGAATTTTCTCTATTGGAAATTGAAGAAAATTAAAAAGTAAATTCTTAACTGATGAAAATGATAGAAAATTGAAGAAAATTGCAAATTGAATTTTCAACTTTTGAAAATTGAAGAAAATTAAATTTTTCAACTCTTGAAGTGTCAATTATCAATTTTCTTCAATTTTCAACAGTTGAATTGTTTACAGTTGAAAATTCAATTTTCAACAGTTGAAAATTTAATTTTCAATACCTAAACATTCATTTGTTTAAAATTGAAACAAGAAATAAAAATGACAATTGAAATGGTTGCAAGTTTAAGAAAATTGAATGTTCAACTATTAGAAATTCAAAAAAATTAAAAATTCAATTTTTAAATGTTGAAAATGGTAGAAAATTGACAATTAAAATTTTAATTGTTAAAATTTTACTTATAAATTTTCTTCAATTTTCAATAGTTATAAAAGCATTTGTTTAAAATTGTAATAAGTACTTAAAATTAAAATTTCAAAGGTTGAAAATGTAAGAAAATTGAATTTTCACTTTTGAAAATTGAAGAAAATTAAAAAATAAATTTTTAACTGATAAAAATGATAAATAATTGAAGAAAATTAAGTTATTGAAAATTGAAGAAAATTCAAAATTCAATTGTTGAAAATTGTTTACAGTTGAAAAGTCAATTTTTTAACAGTTGAAAATTCAATTTTCCATAGTTAAAAGTTCATTTGTTTAAAATTGAAAAAAGAATTAAAAATTGCAATTGTAACGATTGAAAATTGAATGTTGAACTATTGGAAATTCAAACAAAATTTTAATTTCTAAATGTTGAAAATAATAGAGAAGTGAAGGAATTTGAAAAAAAAATTAAATTAAATTATTGAAAATTTAAGAAAATTCAATATTCAATTGTTGAAAATTGAAGAAAATTTAATTTTCAACTGTTTAAAATTAAAGAAAATTGTAAATTCAATTATTGAAAATTAAAGAAAATTGAAATTTCAATTGTTTAAAATTGAAGGGATTAAATTTCCAACTGTTGAAATTTGAAGAAAATTTAAATTTTCAGCTGTTGTAAATGGAAAAAAATGACAATTGCATTTTCAATTGTATAAGATTGATGAAAATTGAAAATTCGATTGTTTAAAATTTCGGAAAATTGTAAATTAAATTTTCAAATCTTTAAACTCGTAGAAAATTGAATTTTCAGCCGTTAAAAATGAAATAATTTAAAAATCAATTAATTAAAAATGGTGGAAAATTGAAAATTAAACAAAATTGATCATCGAATTTTCAATACTTTTAAATTCTATTGTTGAAAATTGAAGAAAATTGAAAATAAAATAAAATTAAATTTAGCACTTTCAACAGTTGGATTTTCTTTAATTTTCAACTGTTAAACTCAACTTCTCACCTTGTCTCTATTTAAGATTTTTTTTTTAAATAAATTTTTTAATGACTGAATTAATTAAAAAATAATTTCAAATTATTTAAAAATACATTTCTTGTTAAAGGATTGTTTTTTTCTGCATGTAAAAATTAAGTTTAATCTTTCCCCTATTTCCCTCCTTTTCAGCGAAAATTTTCAGATCATGTTTTTTGTAAAACTCCGCATTGTGCCTTAGTTATTTTTAATTTTTAATATGAAATTTGTAAACAGAGACCCCAAAAATCACAGATAACCCATTTTTATGCAAATCTCATAATTTTTTTTGTAAAATTGTTGGCCTTTTTGCATCCGCCATTTTGAATTTTCGCCTTTTTAATACGAAATTTGGAATCAACGACCTCAAAAACCTACAATAGCTATCTTCTCTTACATTTTGATTAGTTCCGGATTTTTTGCCACATTTTGAGAATTCTGCTCCGCTGTGAAATCGTCCAAATTAAGAATTTTTTCCGTATTTTTACGAGGCATCAAATTTTTTTTGTTTTGTTTTTGTTTGCAGGAGGATGCGCCAAAGCAGAAGAAAATCAGGCGAAAGGTAGATCATATTTCTTTTTTCAAATATGAGATGGAAAAGCCGAATTCACATTATTGAGGGTAAATTTCATTCCAGATTATATATGGTGGTTTACCGGACGAAAATGCGATGCAGGAGGAGGAAAATCTCGGGAGAAGAACTCGAGGTCGGAAGATAAACTACCAGGAAGTAATGGCATCCGATAGTGAGGAGGTAAGTGCTCAAAAAAAAATAAAAATAAAAATAAAAAAAATAGTCAATATTTTGCGGGAAATATAGTTATCTTTATTATTTATTATTAAATAATATTTTTTATGTCAGATATAATGATATAATGTCTTTTTGGCACAAAAAAGTCGAATTTTCAACAAAATATTTGAATCTTGAACTAAAACTGTCTAATTTCTTACAAACAAATATTAAGTGTTTAAAAAAAAAAAATTTCTAACAAATAGTTCAGCATTTTCAACCTGAAAATACTAATTTTCAATAAAAAAATGTAATAGCTGGCAATCAAAGGAAAAAAGATTTTATTAAATAAAAAAAAAACAGTTGAGTATAACTTAAAAAGATGAAGTTTACAACAAAGTTATTTTTATTTTTTGTATTTTCAACAAAATAGTTAAATTTTCAGTTAAAAAAGTAATGTTAATAAATAGTTAGATAACTACACCAGCTAAAATTATAAATGTGCAACCAAAAAAATGAAAATTTAAAAAAGTAGATCAAATTTCGACCAAGGAGTTGAATTTTTACTATAAAAAGATGGATTTTCCACGAAAAATGTAACAGTTGATATTTCGAGAAAAAAGATTTGAATTTAAAAAAAATGATTAATCTTTTAATATTGGTTGAAAATTAAATCCTTTTGTTCAATCTTTTTTTTTTCAATCTTTTTAGTTCAAAAATCAAGTGTTTCAGTTCAAAGTTCATCATTTTAGTTGAAAATTAATCTCTTTGGCTTAAAATTCAACTAATACAGTTGAAAATTATCACTCTGATTGAAAATTTAAATTGACGATTTTTACATGACTTTTTAGCTTTTTTATTACTAGTGTTCTAAAGAATTTAAGTGCTTGGAGAAATTCTTATGAGCATGAGAATGAGCTCGAGACTGTGCTCAACCTTTATCAGATTTGAGAATTTATGAGCATTTATAAGAATTATTCCAGTTGAACATTCCACCATTTTAGCCGAAAATTCATCTTTAGATTTAAAAAAATGTACTATTTTAGTTCAAGGTGCATCATTTTAGTTAAAAATTTATTTTTTGAGTTTAAAATTCAACGTTTAAGATTCATAATTTCACTGGAAAATTCATCACTTTGATTGAAAATTTAAATATTTTGTTCAAAATTAGTTGTTTTTTTTCGCTTGAAAATTAAAATTGTTTAACCAAAAATGTAAATAACTATTCCATTTATATATGAAAATGAATCTCCTTGGTTGACGATTAGTTTTTTTTACTGAAAATTTTACTATTCAATTTTTTGTTGACAATTTATCTTTTTGAGTTGAAAATTGATGTCCATATTTTGTTTGAAATTAGTCTTCTTTGGTAGAAATTATTTTTCCTTGTTGAAAATTTACCTTCATGGTTAAAAAATGCATCCATTTAGTTTAAAAAAATCAACCATTGGTGTTCAAGGTGCATCATTCTAAAGCTTTTTGGTTTAAAATTCAACTAATCCAGTTGAAAATTTATCACTCTGATTAGAAATTTAAATTGACGATTTTTACACGACTTTTTTGCTTTTTTTTTATTGCTAGTGAGCTCGACACTATGCTTATGTGCTTGATGTGTTTTTGAGTAATTCAGTTGAAAATTCATCACTTTGATGAAAATTTAACTATTTTTTGAAAATTCGTTGCTATTTTTAGATTGAAAATTAATTTAATTTAAATAATAATTTAAATAACTATTTCAATTGAATATGCCATCATTTTAGTCGAAATTTAAAATATTTTGTTCAAAATTAGTTATTTTTTCTATCTAGAAAATGAAGTTTTTTTAAACCAAAAATGTAAATAACTATTTCAATTAAATATGAAAATTAATCTCTTTTTGTTTATTTTTTGGTTGACAATTGATCTTTTTTAGTTGAAAATTCATGTACATATTTTGTTAGAAATTCGTCTTTTCTGGTAGAAATTAATCTTCTTGGTTGAAAATTCACCTTTTTGGTTACAAATTTATCTTTTTAGTTAAAAAATCAACTATTTCATGTCAAGGTGAATCATTTTAGTTGAAAAATAATCTCTTTGGTTTAAAATTCAACTAATCCAGTTGAAAATTCATCACTCTGAATAGAAATTTAAACTGTCGATTTTTACACGACTTTTTTGCTTTTTTTACTACTAGTGTTTTAAAGAGTTCTAAAGTGCTCGGGGAAATTCTCATGAGCATGGAAATGAGCTCGACACTATGCTTATGTGCTTCATGTGTTTTTGAGTAATCCAGTTGAAAATTCATCACGTTGATGAAAATTGAACTATTTTGTTGAAAATTCTTTTTTTTTTTTTTAGGTTTAAAATTAATTTTCTTTAAATAATAATGTAAGTAACTATTTTAATTGAATATACCATTATTTCAGTTAAAAATTTAAATATTTGGTTCAAAATTCGTTTTTTTTTCTTCGATTGAAAATTAATTTGACTTTTGAAACAAATTCAAGAAATTATTAATTACGTTTTTAGTATTATTTAATAAAATATTTAGGAATATTTTTCCTCTAATATAACTTGAATTCCTAGAACCTAAAACAAAAAATAATTTATAATAAACTCGCGAAAAATGATACCTGAAAAAAAAAAACCCTGGAATTGCCGGGGACCAAATGTTGTTCCAGGATTTGAGTAGACATCCAGTATTCTGATTACGTTATAAATATATTTTACCAGAGAATATATTGCAGGAGCTGAAGAAAGCCCTGAGGAAAACGGAAGAGAGCGAAGACGAGTTCGTAGTAAACGTGAACGAGGAGGTGAACGCGGATGCTGAGAACGATTCAGGTATCTTTAATCCTTTTGCTTTGGTGCCGAAATGAGGAGGAGGAGGAGAAGAGAGCACACAAATAATAACACTAGAAATGTTTTTCAGGAGACACGTACTCTCCGAAGAAAGACGGTGTCAAACCAAAAGTCAAGTCGCCTAAAATGAAGAAGCAAAGAAAAAGCAAAAGCCCAGCCGGCAAGAAGAAGATGTCGGACGACGACGGGACGCCAAAACCGAGAAAAAAGCCGGGTCCAAAGCCCGGGAGTAAAAATCGACCAAGAACCTCGACCTCCTCAAACCTAGAATTGACGCCTCTCATGAGATCAATGGATGAGGAGGAGATGTTTAAGGGGGTGGATGTGGAAGCGATGGCGAATCCGATGGAGGCGATGCAGAAAGACGGGATCTCAATGCACGGGGCGATCTCGGTTTCTGGTTCAGTGACTGGAGATGTCACTGAAGGTTCGCTGGTTGGAATCGGACCCGGAGAACTCGCCGAACTTGACGACGAGCAGCTCGAGCAGATGATGATGGAGGATGAGGAATACGGCAGGCGGCAGCTTGAGCTAGCCGCTATTGAGATTGCGAAAAAGAAAAAGAAGGAGGAGCGAGAGGCGAAAAAGATGGAGAAGGCTCGTCTGAAGGCTTTGGAAATTCTTGCGGCTGAACGTGAGAATGCGCCCGACCTGGACGGAGAGGCGCCGAAGAAGAAGAAGCGCGGACGGCGGAGCAAGGCGGAAATTATAGCGGAGCAGATGAGAAGAGACGGAGCTGCTGATTTGGGACTTCCAGGAATGGCTTCGATGGGAACACCCGACATGGCGCCTGGTGTTTCTTCCAATTTGACGTCGCCGATGTCCTCGATCATGGCCTCGGAAGAGGGACTGTCTTCGATGATGCCGGGAGCCGAGTCAATGATGCCTGGGGCGGAGTCAATGATGCCAGGGGCGGAGTCAATGATGCCGGGATCCGAGGGTCAGCTTTTCAGTCCAGAGGGTTCACCGATGAAGCCGAAAAGAAGAGGCCGCGGCAAGGGTAAGAAGACACTTGCGCTGGAAGCGGCTCGAGCTGCGGAGGCAGCGGCAAAGGCCGCTGCCGAAGGTGGCGTCATCGGCATGGGCACCGATTCGAATCTCTCATCTAAATATGACGATATTCCAAATGTACTTCCTACTCCAGGTAGCAGCACATCCGGATCGGCACCCTCGACGCCTCCAGCCACTGGAGCGACCATGCAGGGATCATCACCCTCGACGCAGCATTCCAATTCTTCCCAGGTAGGATTGACGATTTTTTTTATTTCGACTTTTTGCCTTTATTTATCACTAATAGTGTTTTAAGGAGTTCTAAAGTGTTCGGGTAAATTATCATGATCATGTGAATGAGCTCGAGACTATGCTCATCCTTTATGTGCTTTGAGAATTTAGTGGGAATTTATAATAACTATTCAAATTGAATATTGCGTCACAACCAACAGTGCAAATAACTATTTGAACCAAAAATGAAAATTAATCTTTTGGTTGAACATTAGTTTTTTTAGAGGAAAATTTTACTATTCAGTTTTTGATTGACAATTCACCTTTTTGAGTTAAAAATTTATGCAGATATTTTGTTTGAAATTCGTCTTCTTTTGGCATGCATTATTCTTCTTGGTTGAAAATTCACATTTTTGGGTTAAAAATTCATTCTTTTTGTTAAAAACTCAACCATTTCAGTTCCAGGTGCATCATTTTAGTTGAAAATTAATGTTTTTGGTTTAGAATTCAACTAATCTAGTTGATAATTTAACACTCTGATTAAAAGTTTAAATTGACGATTTTTACACCACTGTTTCGCTTTTTTATTACTAGTGTTTCAAAGAGTTCTTAAGTGCTCGGGGAAATTCTCATGAGCATGAGAATGAGCTCGAGACTATGCTCAACCTTTATGTGTTTTGAGAATTTAATGAGCAATTATAATAACTATTTCAATTAAATATTTCGTGTTTTTAGTTAAAAATTCATCTTTTTGGTTGAAAAATCAGCTATTTCAGCTCAAGGTGCATAATTTTAATTGAAAATTCATTTTTTTCTCTTAAAATTCAACTATGCCAATAAAGATTCACTATTTCAGTGGAAAATGCATCACTTTGATTGAAAATTTAAAGAGTTCTTTTTTCAAAATTCGTGTTTTTTCTGTTAAAAATTAATTTTTTTGACCAACAATGTAAATAACTATTTTAATTAAATATGAAAATTTATCTCTTTGGTTAAACATTAGTTTTTTAACTGGAAATTTTACTATTCAGTTTTTGGTTGACAATTCATGCAAATATTTTGTTTGAAATTCGTTTTCTTTGGCATAAATTATTCTTCTTGGTAGAAAATTCACCTTTTTGGTTAAAAATTCATATTTTTAGTTAAAAAATCTACTATTTCAGTTCAAGGTGCATCATTTTGGTTTAAAATTAATCTGTTTGGTTGAAAATTCTACTAATCCAGTTGAAAATTCGTCACTGTGATTAAAAATTTAAATTGGCGATTTTTATACGTTTTTTTGGCTTTTTAATTACTAGTGAGCTCGACACTATGCTTATGTGCTTGATGTGTTTTTGAGTAATTCAGTTGAAAATTCATCACTTTGATGAAAATTTAACTATTTTGTTAAAAATTCGTTGTTCTTTTTAGGTTGAAAATTAATTTGATTTAAATAACAATTTACATAACTATTTTAATTGAATATACCATCATTTTAGTTGAAAATTTACTAATCCAGTTGAAAATTCATCACTGTGATTGAAAATTTAAATTGACGATTTTTATATGACTTTTTGGCTTTTTTATTACTAGTGATTTTAAAGAGTTCTAAAGTGCTCGGGGAAATTCTCATGAGCATGAGAATAAGCTCGAAACCCTGTTTTTTGTAAAAAAGATTTTTTAAACAATAATGAAGGAATTCATTTTTTAGTTAAAGCAGTCAATTAAAAAAAAAGGAATTTTCAACAAAGTAATTCAATTTATACCTAAAACATGAACTTTCTACCAAAAAAGATACAGTTTAGATAAAATATATAAATTTTGAAACGAAAAATGATAAATTTACGCACCAAAAATAAAATAGTTCAATTTGAGGTCAGAAAAGTAAAATTTAAACAAACGAAAAAAAATTATTTTCAGTCAAATTAATTAAGTTTCAGCTAAAAATGTAAATTCTTAAGCAAAAATGGAATAATTGCCTCTTCAGTTAAAAAATAATAATTTTCAACTAGAGAGAAGAAAAATTCGACCAAATAGTTGAATTTTGAACCCAAAAGATCAACTTTCTATATAAAAGAGACGAATTTTGAACAAAATATTTTTTTCAACCAAAGAAATGAATTCTTAACAAAAATACAATAGTTAAATTATCTACAAAACAGGACATTTTATAACGAAAAAAAATTACGTTTATATCAAGAAGGTAAATTTTCGACAAAAAATGGAAATTAAATTTTCTGCTAAAAAAATTAATTTTAATTAAGAAAAAACTAATTTTTAACCAAAAACATCAATTTTCAACTAATATGATGAATTTTCTATCAAAATAGACGAAGTTTTAACAAAGTGCATGATTTTTTAACCAAATATTTGAATTTAAAAGGAATTTTCACCAAAAAATAGGATTTAGTCACCAAAAAGCTTAAATCAAGGGTCCGCGGTCTAAACCTGTTAACTGTCAGAATTTTCCAGCTATGTAAGTATTTGAATATTCAACAAAAAATGATGAATTCTCAACAAAAAAGTGATATTTGATATTTCAACCAAAAAGGATTTTAATTTTATACCAAAAATAGTCGAATTCAACCAAAAAAGATGAATTTTTAACAAATTAGTTTGAATCCTCAACCATAAGAGATTAATTTTCGACTAAGAAGTGCGATTTTTAACCACACACACACACACATATTTAAACAATAAATGCTTTAAATGTTCTCTTCGAGCATATTCTCGAGTGCATTTGCTCAAAATAAATTCTTGGGCATTTATGAACTCTATTTTTTACTAACACTTTCATGTCGCATTCTAAATTTTGCTTTTATCGGGTTCGGAAATCAAGGCGGCGCTTTGGTCGTTGGAAAAACAAAATGGTGGACTTTAGACCAATTGGCTGCAGCGCCACCTAGGCTTCCGATTGCAAAGCTTTAAATAACATTCGAATTTATTTTGAATCGCTGCGAGCATGACACGAGGGATCACAGTCTTTCCCGTATTCCCCCACGTTTCCCTTTTTTTCTTCTCCAAATTCTCCATTTTCCTCTTTCCTCTTTAAATATACTACTTTTGACAATACAGTACTTGAACTCGCAGTAAAGGAACGCGCGCATATCTGCTCACCTCCCTCGATTCTTATTTCCTAATATTGGAAACATAGTTAACCCTCAAATAGTACACTGGTGCGAATTCGCACCCGAAGTTTTTTCATTCTGTTGGCATTTACGCAAACACAGCTGCAACGGATTATCCCTACATATATTAAATATATGTGTTAAATATGTGTGATATATGCTAGTTCTTTATTATAGGTTCAATATGTCAAATAATTAATATTAACATTGCAAACAAACCAATTCGCACCAGTGTACCGTTTACGTATGCTGCGTTAGAGTGTACCGTTTGAGGGTTAAAAAACTCATAATAAAATTTATTTATTAATATTGAATCTTTCCTCTATTTTCCCATTTATGCTGTGATTGCTGTGACAATGAAAAATATTTACCAATAAAAATGTGACAAAATAATGAGCTTTAATATTCTTACTAATTTCTATTCGCCCATTCTGATCGAATTAATCTAACAAGAAGAGGGCCTAAAATGTCTCAGATTTTGAACTACACACATGTCGACCTCCCACTTATAAGAAGCCAAAAAAAATTTTCAGTTGTGTCGATAGCGAGCTTCACAGGCCAAAATACTTTAAAGAGAGGAGAAATGCAGAGATTTTTTAAATGAAAATAGGGGAATAAATTATTTAAAATAAAATAATGGTGGTGATATATAAAATTCAATTTAAAACGCTTTAAATTTCTATGATTTTAAGTTAGGATATTGCATTTTCAACAAAATAGGTAATTTTGTAATCCAATAGTTAAAATTTCAACCAAAGAGATCAATTTGCAACAAAAAAGATTTAAATTCTAGCGAAAGAGATTTTTTTTTTCATATTCAGAGTGTCCGCTGAACCGGGAAATGACAATGAATTTATTGTTGGAGCGGGAATTTCACAAATTTTTGTTTAAAAAATCTGACCTAATCTGATCTAATTAGTAGCGTTTTAAAATTACAATTTTAGATAAAAAAAAACCTTTTTACTTGACCAAAAAAAAATTTTTTTAAATTATTTTTAAAATTAAACTACACATGAATGATTAAAAAATAAATAATAATTGATTTTACAAGACGATTCGGAAGCAATTCAAAATTCAAGAATGTCCAAATTTTAACATTAAAAATTAAACTGTTACAATTGGACAGTCTTAATTAAACGAATGTAAATTCCTGATTTAAACTTTACAAACTATTTAAAATAACTTGAAAATAATATATGCATAATTAAAGACTTTTATTAAATTAAAAATATTTTTTTAGTCTAAAAGTTGAAATTTTGATCTTTTTTAATCAATAAATATAACAATTGTTTAATATTGACAAATAATTGTCTGAAAATCATTTTTTTTTTTAAATTAATTTGAAGGGAATATTTAAAAAGATTTCAAAAATGGTCAAAATAAATCTGGAAGATTTTAAGGAAATATTTTTTATTTTGCAGGATTTAAAAATAAATTGATGAAGATTTTAAATTATTTAAAAAGGCGTTTAGAAGTTATGAAAAAATTTCAAAATAATTGAAAGTTTCAGTTAATGTAAACCAATATGTAGATGTTTCAAGATTTAAAAAACAACTTTTGAAGCTATTTAATGATTGTCAAACTATTTAAAATTTAAATAATAATTTTGACTTTTAATTTAAGAAGTATTCAGTTCATAACAAAAATGTAATCGTTCAATTTTCAATATTTCTAACTTAAAATTTATTCTAATTATTTGCAGTTCAGTCTTTATTATTTCGAATGGAAAAATGTTGAGATTTAGAGTTCGAATTTTTTAATTTCATAAATGTTTATGAACTGGGATAAAACCTTGAATTGACCGTGAATTTTTGTATGTAATGAAAACGGCCACCTTGATATTGTACCAGCCATCCTGAAGATTTTTCAAAGAAGAAAGAAAATAAATTTCAAAGAAAAAAGACGAATTTTTACAAAAATCAAAAGAATTAAATTTTCTACCAAAAATAGTTGGTTTTTCTTATTGTGTTCTATTAATTCAGTTAAAATTCAAGTAGAAAAACCAGAATAATGGGAAAGGAGACAATTAAAGGAAAGACTGTGAAGCCTGTGGTAAATAAATAAAAGTTAAAACTTTAATTTTCCACTACACACTTTGAAATGTGAACTACACAAAGTTTGTGCTGCTACGCGACATTTTAGGCCCTGATCAAGGAATGTAAATTTCCTCCACAGAGTGCGCCACTACACTTCCGGTTGTATGGGGAAGCTCGTAAAATGTGAAAGAAAAAAAAATGGTTGAAAATATTACTGCTGTAAAATTAGAGGGTGGAGTCAAAGATATTGTTGAGTTTTTCCCAATAGTTTGAAGTTAGTGGCGCTGCTGTCAACATTTATATTCATATTTTTGTTTTCATATTATGGTGTGCATGTGTTTTCTCTGTATATTGTATTTTTTTGAATTTTTTAAATCATTGTTTTTTTTACATCAATAGAGGTGAATTAATCTAGCCCAGGTTGATATTATTGTATATAATATGTGATGTATGCAATGGGATGAACAAGAATAGGATTCCAACCAAGGAAATTGTGTTGAGAAGATAAGGTTTGCTGGAGTTTTTTTTTTAGTCTTCTCGATTATCAAACTTTCCTTTTTCTAGTTAAAAATTAAAAAAAACTGATCAAGGACAGGGAACTTACCAGTGGTATTAAATAAACTAAAGTCTAAAATATTTTCAAAGAGAAATCCACAATTGTATACTAAAAAAACTCGAACAGATCCTTATAATATAACCCGTCCGGATATAAGGTCAGAATTTCATACACCAATAACAAAAAACCCTTTCTCGAAATACCTCACAACTAAGAAAATCTCTCTTCACAGGTTTACTCCCAACAGTCTCTACCACCTAGTCAACAGTCTTCCGTAATCACGAGGATGCTCCAATCTCAATCAGTCGGTGGCAGTCCGCAGTCGTTCACAGCAGCTGCAGCTGCAATGGGCCACAAATACTTTGGCGTGCCGAGTCCCGGGGGCCAAATGATTGGCGGTCCCCGAGCTGGCTACGAAATGCAATCACGAGGCCGAATTCCATCACCCTACCGGCAGGTCGGCCAATCTTCCATGCCACCACATTTTGCCGCCGTTCGCTCGGGCACACCACCCATGAGACTCCGGGTGCCCGGACCTCAAATGTATCACACCTCGCATCATCCCATGGATCCCTCGCCCTCGGGCGGCGGTCCCATTGCCATCAACAATCGCGATCGCAGCTCTCCTCTCGGCCACGTGCCCGGAATGATTCCGCCCACCGCTGGAAGTCCCCTCGCGAAAGGTGGACCAACGCCACCTCCGCCGCCTTACGTCCGCGGACCGCCGATGTCCAGGTTCCCTGAGAATCCGCAACTCGGCGTCCGACACCAGATGCCGCCCTTTGCGGCCTCTCCCGGCAACCACTCGATGCAGCAGCCCTCGCCTCCACCTCGACCCCCGGGTAACTTCTCACCCTATCATCCGCCGCCCCCTCCCAATTATCACTATGGTGCCTATCCACCGCCTCCACCAATGACCACGGCCGACGACGCCGCCGCCTACCAGGGCTCACCATATCCGGCCGAACACTTTGCAACGTCTGCCGAGAATCAACCGATTCAGGCACCAGCG
Source organism: Belonocnema kinseyi (assembly GCF_010883055.1). Taxonomy (NCBI): domain Eukaryota; kingdom Metazoa; phylum Arthropoda; class Insecta; order Hymenoptera; family Cynipidae; genus Belonocnema; species Belonocnema kinseyi. The sequence continues at coordinate 2,900,877 of NC_046666.1, read as the reverse complement.
GCACCGCAAACTCAGCAGCAGCCTCATCCACATCCACATCCGCAGCAGCATCCCAACGACGAGGAAGGCTCTGGGGAATTTGGCGGTCTCGTATCCTATTTCAGCAGTCAGCGCGAGGACGATCTTGAGTCGTAGCAAGAGTGAGAGCTTGGCCAACCCTGTGACCACCACCTGTCTTACTGACTTCTTCATTTTCGAGAGTCGGAGGATCTAGAGTCGGTGTTGTGATGATGTAGTTTCTTTTTTTGTTTTTTTTTTTTTTTTCATTTTGGGACTTTTGACGCGTCTTTTTAAGCGGCTTTTATACCGAGGTAGACTACTTCCAGTTGTTGTCGGCATGTGATAAAACAAACGAACTTTGATACTGGGAATTTGATACACTAGGATAATTGACGCCTTCTCTGCCTCCAGTCTCTGCAGTACATTTTTTGTCCGTAATCTGCATCTAAAGATTGCCTTTGAGGGGGTGTTGTGTTGCGAAGCGGGCACAAAAGTAGCGTTTTTCCACACGGAGACTTATTAAATGCAGGAAAAGAAGAAGGCACACTTTCGGTCCGGCTGGAAGAAGACAAAAATGTTTGCGTTCACGGACAAGACCCCCCCCCCCCCCCCCCCCCCCCCCCCCCCCCCCGCGCGCGGTTGGCCAAGTAAGGAGGGTTTCGCCACCAACTTCCATAAAGTTCTCCGAAAATAGTGGAATTTTTATTTGAATTTTTATATATAAACTGTGACTTTTCTATGGAAGTTTGAAAGACGAGCTGGAAAGGGAAAAAATGACTATAGATCTGATGCGCTCCTTTACACGGATGGATTTTTTTTTCAGTTGCACGAGAAAGACTCGGTTTGAGAATGGAAAAAAAAAAAGAAGAAGAGTTTCGAGTATCAATCGACGACCTATGAGAAGTTTTGATTTTTATATGAACGGGCAAATCTTGACAAAGCCGTTGTTATGTGTAAATATGTAAATAATACGAATCCTTTAGATTATTATATTGTATATGTATTGTATACACAGTCAAGCAGAACGAATACCACAAAATGAATTAGTGCAAAGGGCACAAATGTAATATTTAAATTAAAGGAAAGCAAACAATGTGGAAAGGAACGGCATCTGATTATAATAAATTAACAAAAGGTGTGAAGACTACTACTATAATTATTTATAAAGAAAGATTAAGAATTTATAATAGGCAGCATATTGTATTTTACAAATTTTAATTGATAATGATGATCATAGTTATTGTGTGAAGGAAATCATTAGGTAGTAACTAGAGTGTCTCGAAGAACACGAGGCTGCTGGTAGAATTTTTTCGAGGAAAAAAAACAAGGGCAAGGTTCCCGAGATAAGTAACGTATATTTTTTTATTTTGAAATCGATTGATCGACGGATTTGAACCCTCAAACTGTACACTCCTTTCTGGTCCCTACTAAAGGTACACTGGTGCGAATCTGGCTTTTGCATTTTCAACTTTAAATACAAAAAAAAAGATTGATACTAGAAAAATTTTCAATACAATAATATGTGTAAAATTTCCTGCTGAATCTAATGGTTCTATTGAAATTTGGATATTTCATTTTTCTCATAATAATTTGTTATAAATAAAAAGCGTTTTTGAAAAATCAGTTTTTTCGACAAATTTGCCATTTCTTCGCAATTTATTCAAATTAATTAAACTTTGCGGAATTTTTCAGTTAAAGGAACACACAGACATGAAAAAATATCGTTTATGCTGAGAATGTAAATCTAGTATTTTTCCCGGTAGGTAAAAGTTGGAGTATTTTCAAATGTATGATTTACAGTTACGAAGGAAGGGAAATGAAAGTAATTCAACAATTACAGGAAAATATTTTGATTTAGAATTTCTCTCGATTTTTTATAACAAGAAATGCATCTGATGGGAAAAATCACATTTTTGCAAAATTTATTCGAAATTATCATGAAAAATCGATAAATAACAAATAAATGTACATAAACATACTTACATTCAACAAAAGAGAAAAACTCCTTTACTTAAGAAAAACATTTAGACATTCCAGCTCGCAACACTTTACCACACGTAAAAGGTACACAGGTGCTGATTCGCACCAATTCGAGTTTATTGTCCTTCTATCTCGGAGAGATCAACGAAACTGGAACTGACCGGGCTTGGGCCTGAAACTTTTGAAAAACGAAGGTGCGAATTCGCACTAGTGTACTGTTTGAGGGTTAAATCAATAGAATGGTCGGGAAATATAAGGGGCTAAACCTTGTTTGCAAATTTCTTCAGGAGGGCAGAAAAAAGGTTCATCGTTACGTCTTCAGGTAGACTTTTGAGGAACTTTATTATTTCAATGAAAATAGTAATATTTAATTTTTTTTTTTTTACTTTTTGAAAAAAACACGAGACGTAGGACAGATTAGACAATACAAAAAGCCAAAAAAACCGACCATTCAGTTGATCAACCGATTTGAAATTAATTAGCCAAATCTAAATCAATTGATCAATTCAATGTCCATAAAGTTTAACATCAAGATGAATTAAAAATGCTAAAATTAATTAAATCGAATCGATGTGCAATATTCTACACTAGGGTGGTCCAAAAATAAATGGGAAAATTTTTTTTCCTCAATTGCCTGAAGAAAATAAAAACATTTTTATTTATATTTTGAAATCAACTGATCAATTTCAAAGCCTATAAATTTTTACATTAGAATGAGAGAAATCTCTAATTTGAGAGACACTTAAATTAGGAAACGTAAGTAAGATTCCACTTGATATGGATTCAGAAGAATGAAAATTGGATGAAAATATTCAATTTTTGTTTTTCTCTTAACTAGATTCTAGTTTTTAATGTTTACCAAATGGAGATCTTTTTTCCTTTAATTCAAGTTTTTCTCATTGTTGATATATTTTTTTTTTAATTTTACAGTCTCCTGATCTTCGACATATGAGAGTCTAGTTTGTGACGCGTGAGAAAAAAAAATCATGTATCTGTTTAGTTATCACGCGTAAATGCATACCTAATATAAATAGAAATTATATAAATAAACGAAAGATATTACATTATCTTAGGATTAGTAGCTTGGGATAGTTTCCTTTACTTCGAACGTTCATCATTGCACAAGAACTCAATGTTTACACGTGACGTTTTAATACAGCATATATCATGTAATCGAGGTTCACTACTCCTAATTTTATTAATTTTTTTTTCACCTCTACGATGTTTTTTCAATATCATATATTATATATATTCATATATATTATATATATATATATATATATGCATATATATTATATATCCATATATATTATATATATTCACATATATATGTATATCCATATGTATATGTATTATATACCTTAATGTACAATCTTCCTTTTTGCGTCCTAATCGGCGAGTCTTTCTGTCGTATTGATTTCGTTTATGCTTCAGTGAAACTTTAAAATAAAAGTGAAATTGATGGGTTCTACTGGATAAAGGAATAGAATTTTGAATTCGAATTCGCTTACACCATGTGTATAGAGTCGGAATAATGCTTGTATTTTTTAAATGAAATTATAAATAAATTTATATTAATTATCAAAGATGTGTGGTAAAGGATTGTTGGTTGAGCGCATTTTTGATTTATGGAGAGAGAAAAAATTCAGGAATAAACAGGAATGTATAGTGATTTATGTCGTACTTTGAGTAGTTGATTTTATAAACACTCAAGAGACGCAATTTTCGTGATGTTAAAAATAATAAAGATAAATGCTTTTCCTGTGCATTTACTGCCCGATATTTTCCTGAAGCGTAAGCGTGCAGGGCATTTTGTCAAAAGCAACGGTGAATATGGTGCAGTTTATTTTTTTCCCTTTTTTTTTTGTTGTTTCCGTAAGGGTCTAGACCAAACGCAATTATATTACATGTTGTAGCCTAATTACAGACGTTTTGTAATAAAATTCAGTATATTGAAATGAAGTTGTTTTTATTGGTAAGTTTTTTTTTTTTTAAATGAGTGAAATTTTTTTGAGACTTTGGTGAAACTCGGACCTGTCCTACTGACCTCTATTTTTATATCGAGAGTCGGAGGATCTAGTGTTAGAGGATCGCTCAAAAAGTACAAAAATCCGATTTTTATGAAGAAAGTTTTGTTGTGATATGTAAATATTTTAATGTTTTTTTGTGGGTTTAAGCTGGAGAAATTATAAACCCGAAATTTTTTTTTTTAATTTTTCAGAAGTTTCTAACCGGGATCAAAATTCCGTTTTTTACTATTTGTGAATCTGGTTAAATTTTTTTGTTTTAAACGTGAAAAATTGTTAATACTCATAAACGAAAAGTACTACTTTTTTCTTTAGCTTCTAAAAAAAATAATAATAATGAAAATTGATTTTTGACCTTTATATTTTCCGAATCTACAATGATATTTTTCACAAAACTGTGAATTTAATATTTACATTTTGCAAAAAAAAAAATTAAAAGCAAATTTTGAAAAATCTCACTATTTGTCAAAAAAGTTTGAAAAATTTGCTTAGAATTACAGTAATTCTTTTTAAAAATCCCCCGTTCGAACTTGAAATTTTAATCACAACTACATAGTTTTTTTCAAAAATTTTAGTTTTAATTCTAAAGTTTTGAAATAGAAGCTTACAAAATTTTTAATTTAAAAGCTAAATAATTGGCATGTATGGCAACTATTTAATTACACAGCTCTTAAACTACCATATTTTAAAATTTCATAAATTGAACAGTTGTAAGATTTCTGGTTAAAATTCTAAATCCACGTTATCATTTTTAATGCTCTAAATTAAAGAATTAATACATTTTTAAATGTTGGAAATTATTTAATTTCGAAGCAATTTTAAATTAGAAAAAAAATTGGTACGATTTTAAAATTGCTTTGAAACCGAACACTTTAAATTACAAGTTTAATTATTTTTATTTAAATTTTTACAATTTACATTTTTTTCGTTTAAAATTAATATTTTTTCTTCATTTATAAAAATTCAACATCTTCACATTTTAACGCCCCGAGTTTAAATTTGGCACTCTCAAATTTTAGCGATAAAAGGCTACTTAAAATAATTTAGTTTCAAATATTGGATTAGAGAGGCTGTTAAATACGGAAAAACTTTTTTTTTCATTAAAAAATGTCAAATTGAAACGGTTAAAAATTGCGTATTTTAGACTGAAATAATATTTGAACAGAATTTTAAATTTAATAAAAGCTTTTAATTATGAACTTATTTGAAATCATATGAAAAATTTATATAGTTTATAAAGTTTTTATCAGATATCTTGTTGAATTACTGTTCAATTTTTACTATTTAAATCTTAATTTTTTATTAATTTTAATTTTTAAAATAATTAATTTATATTTACAGTTGATTAACTTAAAACATTTTTTATATACAATTTTCAAATCCAAACGGTTTTTTAAATTCTATTAAATAAAAAATGTAGCCTTCAGAATGAAGAAGTAAAATGAAAAATTTTGAAACTGAAATATTTTAGAATTACTCATCAGCGTGGATCTTTTTGGTAAAAGAATTATTTTTCTTGGTTAAAAAAACACCTTTTTGGTAAAAATATCATTTCTTTGTTTAAAATGGGTTTTTGGTTTGATTAAAAATCAATTTTTTCAATTAAAAAATGGACTATTCTGTTTCGATTTAAAATTCATGTATTTTATTGAGAAATTCATATTTTTTGGTACGAAAATTAGCAGATTTTAATAGAATTCTATTTATTTGGTTGAAAAAAAAGTATTCACTTGAAAATTTGCCTTTTTTTTGTAAGAAAAAATCCCCTTTGTCAAACATTAATCTTCGTAGAAAATGAATCTTCAGGTTTAAAAACTCATCTATTTCATAAAAAATTCGTCATTTTCTTGTCGAGTTTTTTTATTTAATTAAACATGTAATTTACATTTTCGGCTGAAAATTAATTGTATGTAACTGCTTTTTCTTTAATTTAGAAGAGGAAAGTTTTAAATTCTTATTTGTAATCAAGTAATTTTCCAAATTTGACGAATTCTGACTAGAAAAAAGGATTTTTAAATTATTTTTCTATAAATTAGAATAATAATTTTTGTTTCAAAACTGTCCGTTAATGAAATTTCTTAATTTTTGTACTGAAATTCTTTCTCCCAAAACAAAAAATTATAATTGTGAATTCCATGTCACAATTATCAAAATAAAAATTAATGTACTGAACATACTTTTTTTAAATAAAATTTTAATCAAATAGTTGCATTTTCAATTAAATATATAAATTTTTTAACAAAATTAGTTTAATTTGTAACCAAACAGTTAAATTTTCAGTTCAAAGTATTATGTTTTAACCAAGGCAAACGAATTTTAAACACAATATTTCAATTTTCAACCAGAATTTCTAAAAAAGTATGTAGTTAAATTTTCATTTAGAGATGAATCTTTATCAAGAAAATTAATTTTGAAGAAAGAAGTTCAAATTTCAACAAAAATTTGAGTTTTCATCAAAAAAAAATTTTTAGTTAAGAAATTGGGTTCTATTAATTCAGTTTTAATTTTAGGTTAAAAACGAGAAAATGGGGAAAGTGAGGAATAGAGGAAAGACAAAAGAATATTAATTTTGTGATTGAAAATTATTCTTCTTAGTTAATTTTTCCCAATCAATTTAAAAAAGTTGCAAATATTTGAAGAATTTGATACAATTATTAAAGATTTCACAATATTTCTAAACATTTTTGAAGATTTGGAATATTTCTGATTTGGAACAGAGAATTTTGAAAATGAATTACAATTGTGAATATGAACAGGGGTTTTTTAAATCCACTTCTTCTGAATGAGAATTAAAATTATTTTTTTAAATTCACAATTACATTTCCGAAAATTCCGTGTTTCAACTCAGAATTATATTTATGTACAGGATTTTATATTATATTTCAGAAATATAGTAATTTCATTTTTTTTTATTTAGAAGAAGGAATTTTTAGAATCTGACAAATTCTGACTAGGAAGAGAGATATTTTTTTTGAAAATTACCTTTTTATAAATCAGAATTAGAGGTTTTTTTTCGAAGTTTTCAGTTTCTTGTCCAGAAAAAATTAGTTGTTCACTCCCTATCTCAATTGTCAAAATAACAATGATTTTACTGCAATTATTATTATTTTTTAACTGAACATGTAACTTACATTTTTGGCTGAAAATTGATCTCTAATAGAAAATAAAACTATTTGGTATAAAATGTAAGTATTTTGATGAAAAATGGTCTTTTTGGTAAAAAATTAATCCTCTTGGCTGTTGAAAATTAATTTTTTTGTTTGAAAATTCGTATTTTTTTGTTGTTGTAAAAAATTCATGTTTTGGGTTGAAAAATCAAATATCTGGTTGAAAATTCTTCTATTGTGTTAAAAACCCAATACTTTTTATAAAAAATAATGAACTTTTTCTTTTCAAACCCGATACTTTTTCAAGATAAAACAAAAATACTTAAGCTTTGAGAAAAATCTTTCCTTAAGGCCATGTGACGAGTGGGTCACGTGACCAGATTCCTAACTTAACGCTACTTTTTTTATTTCCCAACTTATTTTCACACGAAGCGCCACATCGAGTTAAAAATTTGGGATAATAAATAAGAAGCACTAAGAAAGGTGGGTCTGCTCCTGAAAGTGATTTTTAATAATTATGAAAAAAAAAAACAAAAAAAATGATTTACAAAAAAAAAACTTTTTTCATAATCATACAGATTTAGGACCAGGCCCACCATTCTCAGTGCTTCTTGTTTATCATTCCGAATTTTCAACTCGATGTGGCGCTTCGTGTGAAAATATATTGGGAAATAAAAAAAGTGTCGGTAAGGTAGGAATCTGGTCACGTGACCCACTCATCACATGGCCTTAAGTAAAAAAATGTTATTAAACATGAATCTGCCAAATTTATAGCACACATGTCTACTATTGAATAGGATAATATCTGAAATAAGAATGATTAAGTCACTTGGAGGCATTTATTGAAACTCTGAAAACTTTTTAATTCAGTTACAATTATTCATATTTTATTTACAAGTGAATATTTTATAAATCGGATACGGTTAAATTTTTTTAAATACATTTTTAAGTCATAAAAACATGGTATGCTCTTTTTTGTTTCGAAATATTGAGCTTCTATTTTTAATTTGTTTTTAATCCAAATTCTTGTACTATTTTCAGATCATTTTAACTATTTATAAATAGAAACAAGTCTAGAAAATTTCAAAAAATAGTATGTATTATTTAAAATCGGAATGTTTACATTAGTTTGAAAACTTCTCCCAGAATTCTCAGAAGTTTATACGATGGATAAAATTGATTTTAAATGAGGACCACATCACTTTTTGATTAAATTTCTTTTTTATCATTCTATGAAAATCACGTTTTCAATTAAGGTTTCTGATCTTATACGAAAAATAAAAAGTTTCTAAGAAAAACTACGAAAATATATACACAAAAGGTTTTTTTTTTTAAATTAGGTTTTTATAGAAAAATACTTCTGTTTTCTTAGATACATTTGGATTACATTACATTTCTTAGATACATTTTCAATCATAGATGAATCTTAAACAAAGAAATTAATTTTTAAGAAAGAAGTTCAAATTTTTTATTCAAAAAAGATTTTTTTGACCGAAAAAGGAAAAATATTTCAATTAAATTGTTAAATTTTCATTGAAAAAGTCGAGGTTTCTGAAAAATAATTTATTTTTAACCAAACAGTTGAATTTCGAACAAAATAGTTGAATTTTTAATGCAAAAATATGAACTTTTAACAAAAAAAATATATTATTAATTTAGTTTTAATTTTAAGTAGAAAAACGAGAAAAAACGAAATAGATTAAAGACGGAAGAATATTAACTTTGTTTTTAATTTAAATACATAGTTGAAAATGTACGTATTTTGTTTAAAAAATGATTTTTTTTTGTAGAAAATTAATCTCGGTGAATTTATAAGAGTTGAAAAGATTTGAATAATTTCAAATTATTATTAAAGATTTCAAGATATTTCTAAAGATTTAAAAATATTTCTGATTTGGAAAAGGAAATTTTGGAAATGAATTATAACTCTGAATTTGAAAAAGGAATTTTTTTAAATCCCCTTCTTTCAAATTTCAAATTCTGATTAGTAACAAAGAATTTTGAACATTTTACGATTTCTGACTAGAAAGGGAATTTTTTTCCTTTTTTATAAATCAAAATTAGAATTTTCTTTCGAAATTTCCCGCTTTTTTGTTAAAAATGGCCTATTCCAAGACGAAATAATACATTGGTTTCGAAAATTCCATGTCCCAATTATCAAAATTTAATTTTTTACTCAAATTCTCGGTCCCAAACTGAAAATTATAATTCTTTACTAAAATTCCCGGCCTGAAAGAAAAAATTGTAATTCTTTACGTGAATTCTGTGTCACAATAAACAAAATAAAAATTGTTTTACTGAAATTTCAAATTCCAAGCTGAAAATTATAATTCTCTATTAAAATTTCCTGTCTCAAAAAAAATTATAATTCTTCACGGAAATTCCCTGTCCCCAACTCAAAATTATATTTCTTGAATGAAATTCTATGTCACAAATTAAAAAAATATATTTTTTTCTTTTTCAAAAATTGGAATATTTTATCAAAAATCGATTTTTCTTTCATTCATTTTTTAAACAAATTTAAATATTCCGTTTTTTGGATAAAAAAAGATTTTTTGTTCTTGAAAATTCTTTCTTTTTTTTGTAAAATTTAATCTTTTTGGTTGAAAATTTGGCTAAAAATCTAGGTATTTGGTTGAAAATTATATAATTTTTTTTATTGAAAACTAATATTTCATCGAAAACTCGACTAATTTAAAACCAAATACAAATTTTGGCAGAAATTTTTATTTTGAAGAATAAAAAAAATTCAAAGAAAATTGAAAATAATTTTTTAATTTGAAAAATTATTGTGAAAATACTGTAAATTATTTAGATACATTTACAAAATTATCAAAAATTATTGTGGACGATTTTATGGAAATTTTTTTTTATTTTACAGGATATTAAAAAAAAAATTTAAGTAAAATTCTAATCATTTTAAAAGATGTTTAGAAGTTCTGAAAAAATAAATAATTTAAAATTTGAAAAAATGTAAAATTATATCATTTTTGAAAATTGTAATTCATTGGTTGATTCTTCAATTTAGAGCACTGAAAATGAAAACGTGGATTTATATTTTTGTAACTGAATCTAAATTTATAAAAGCTTAAAATTTTTTATTTGACAGTTTATCTGCATTTAATTTAAAATTGTTAAAAATTAAAGAAAATTCAAAATGGAATTGTTTAAACTTGATTTTTTAATTTTCAGCAGTCGAAAATTGAATTTTTAAAAATAAAATAAAATTGAATTTTCAATTTTCAGCAGTCGAAAATTTAATTTTGAAAAATGAACTGTTGAAAATGAAAAAAAACTGAATTTTTAACAGGTGCATTTTCTTTAATTTTTATTCGTTGAATAAATTTAGCTGCTAAAAATTCAACGAATAAAAATTGAAGAAAATGCACCTGTTAAAAATTAAGTTTTTTTTCATTTTCAACAGTTTATTTTTCAAAATTAAATTTGGACTGCTAAAAATTGAAAATTCAATTTTCTTTTATTTTTAAAAAATTCAATTTTCGACTGCTGAAAATTAAAAAATCAAGTTTAAAAAATTCCTGCTAACATTTAAAAATTGAATGTTCTTCAATTTTCAGGAGCTGAATTTTTAAGTGATCAATTTTCTGTATATTTGAATTGTCTTGAATTTTCAACTGTTGAAAATAATAGAAACTTGAAATATCCATTTTCGACAGTTCAATTTTCAAGTTTTTTTGAAAATTTAATTTTCATTTTTCTCCTATTTGAAATTTTCAGCCGTACATTTTTAAATATTTGAAAAATGAACTGTTGAAAATTGAAGAGAATTAAATATTCAAAATTTGAATTTTCAATTTTCAGAAGATGAAAATTTAATTTAAAAAAATGAACTGTTAAAAATTAAAGAAAAACCGATTTTTTAACAGATGAAAATAAATAAACTGCAAAATTTAGAACTTTTTTCAATTATAGAGTTCAAAGATTTAGATTAAGTTCCAAAAATATAAATTCACGCTAACATTTTCAATAGTCTAAATTAAAGAATCAAGCTTTACAAATTTTCAAAATTGTATTATTTTAAGCAATTTTAAGCTAGACACATTAAAAATTGAAAAATAATTTTTTTTTAACTTAAAATTTCTTAAATTAGAAGTTAAATTATTTTTATTTAAAAATCGTTCAGGCATCCTCTTAAAGTTTTAAAATTTTATTTCAAAATCTTGAGAAATCTAGAAGTGGTTTAAAATTTTTTCAAATTCAAAATAATTTTTTTTCGGTACTTGTAAATATATTTCAAATTGAAAAGAATTTTTTCTATAATTTTTAGAAAATCCTGCGAATTAAAAAAAAATTTAACAATTTCACTTATAAATTAAACACTTTTTAAATAAAACAATTCAATTTGTAACGCTAAAAGTTTCAAATTAAATGGGATAAAAATTAAATATTTTATACTCACAATATTTTAAATTTAATAAAAACCTTTAATGATGACTATATTATTATGGATTTATTTTTAAAGTTGAAAATGGTAAAAGGCACGCTTACATTCTTAGTGGCTAAAAAAAATTAATAGAAATAATATATTAATAAATTTATTTATTAAATTTAATATAAAAAATAATGAAAATAAGGACCTAAAACTTTGAATTAAACATATTTCATTAATGAATCATGGACATTTTTATTTAAAAATAAAATTATAGGAATAAATGATATATTAATTTCAATTCTTATTAAAATTTTCATATTGAAAGAGTTACAATCTGGAAATTCTCAAATTTTGAACGGATCTAGAATTGTTTGGTCAAATCAATTATTATTCAGATTTTTATATTTAAAGTAAAGCTCCATTTAAAAAATAATTTATTTATTTATATTTACAGTCGACAAAATAAAACTGTTATTAATCAGAAAATTTTTAACTTCAAGTGCTTTTAATTTTTTATTGTTTAAATCTTCAAAACTGCAGTTTAAGTATTTAAAAAAAATGTTAAAATCGAACTTGGGCAAATTTTTCTTCTGAAAATTCGTAAAATTCTCGGTTTCCCGGTCCGGCAGCCATCCTGTTTTTTTATATAAAAAAAATCGATTTTAAAAACTTCTTATATTAATTATTTTTTAATTTTAAAACTACATTTTTAAATTCTTAAAATTAAAATATATGCTTTTAAAAATTAAAAATCTAAAATTGAAAGTTTTTAATGTGAAAGACTTTCGAATTAAGCATTCTAAACTAAATGATATAATAATTGATAAAAATCACAATTAGGAACTTATTTAAAAACGTTTGAAATCAAAGTTGGACAATTCTTATTAAAAAAATTTTGTAAAATTTCCGGTCAAAAAATAAATTCACTGTCAATTGAATTTTTTAATTGTCCGCAGTCGAAAATTGAATGTTGAAAAAAGAACAATTAAAAATGAAATAAAATTGAATTTTTAAAATTTGTTTTACAATTTTGAACAGTCGAAAATTTGATTTTGAAAAAAGAAAGGCTGAAAATGAAACAGGTGCATCTTTCGCAATTTTTATTCGTTGAATTTTTAGCAGTTCAATTTTTTTAATTTTGAAAAACGAAAATTGAATTTGCATTTTTCTTCAATTTTCAATTATCTTGAATTTTTTATTCTCTGGAATTTTTACTCTTGAAAATTAGAAACTGAAGTTTACGCGGTTAAAAACTTAAAAAATTGAATTCTCAATCAAAAAAATTTTTTTTTAAAATTTTTTTTTCAATTTTTAGCAGTTGGAAATTTAATTTTGAAAAAAGGAAGGCTGAAAATGAAACGCGGTTAAAAACTTAAAAAATTGAATTCTCAATTAAAATTTTTTTTTTTAAATTTGTTTTTCAATTTTTAGCATTTGAAAATTTAATTTTGAAAAAAGGAAGGCTGAAAATGAAAAAGAAACTGCATTTTTAACAGGTGTATCTTCCTCAATTTTTATTCGTTGAATTTTTAGCAGTTCAATTTTGTAATTTTGAGAAACGAAAATTGAATTTGCATTTTTCTTCAATTTTCAATTATCTTGAATTT
>NC_046666.1:2884706-2887663 GCF_010883055.1 Belonocnema kinseyi | reverse complement strand
AAACGAAAATTGAATTTGCATTTTTCTTCAATTTTCAATTATCTTGAATTTTTTATTCTCTGGAATTTTTACTCTTGAAAATTAGAAAGTGAAGTTTACGCGATTAAAAACTTAAAAAATTGAATTCTCAATTAAAATTTTTTTTTTTTTAATTTGTTTTTCAATTTTTAGCAGTTGAAAATTTAATTTTGAAAAAAGGAAGACTGAAAATGAAAAAGAAACTGCATTTTTAACAGGTGCATCTTCCTCAATTTTTATTCGTTGAATTTTTAGCAGTTCAATTTTTTTAATTTTGAAAAACGAAAATTGAATTTGCATTTTTCTTCAATTTTCAATTATCTTGAATTTTTTATTCTTCGGAATTTTTACTCTTGAAAATTAGAAACTGAAGTTTACGCGGTTAAAAACTTAAAAAATTGAATTCTCAATTTTTAAAAGTTGAAAATTGAACAGTTAAAAATGAAATAAAATAAAATTCTTAAAATTTCTTTTTCAATTTTTAGCAGTTGAAAATTTAATTTTGAAAAATGATCTGTTAAAAATTAAAGGAACCTCGAATTTGTAACAGGTTAATTTTCTTCAATGAAAAAAATGTTCGCATTAGAGTTCGTTTTTTTTCCAATTTCATGAACCCTGAAAAATGCGAATTTTTCTTTGATTAAACCGGTAACTCTGAAATTAATTAAACAATTTCAGAAACTTCTTTATTTTTCGTCCAAAACAAATAATAAAAAATACTGAAACATATTAAAAATAATCCCTTCTTTTGAATCGAAAAATCTCTTTTTTTTTTAAACCACAAAAATAACTTTTTTCCAATTTTCTTTTTGAAATACGCTTCAAAACCTTGGAAAATAAATTAAAAAAAAAAAAAGTGATCTGGTAGATCCCCAATTAAAATACAATCACTGTCCCTTTTAAAATTAAACTTGGTTTCAATGACTACACCTCAATCTGCGTCAATATGAAGCATGTAAAATATATATTTTTCAATATTTTTAACAAAAATAATCTCCACGAAATTGTCCAACAAGTAATATCAAATTACGAGCAGACAATATCGAAAAGCACGTAGATTATGACACCCTCACTTGCGATATTATTCGAGATAATATACATATCTATTACTATTTTTCTTCTTTTTTTTTTCTCCTTCAAATTTTATAAGTAAGCTTAAAGTATTAACATTTTTATTATATAAAATACCTCACACTCTTCTCTATACAAAAGTATTAAACTAAATTATTTTCTTTTCTTTTCCCAGCAGCACTTTTGGAATTATTCGTGTTATTTTTAAACTGTGATGATTATATTACACTCGTTATGCTCCACAAAACATAAATAAAACGCGACCTCTTAATCAGTGGATATATAAAAACTTTTTTTTTTTTTATAAAGCCATTTTCCCCCTTTTTTTTGGATATTTTATACTGTACAGAACAGGGCCTAAAATATTTCAGAATTCGGACTATACACTTTTTTTAGTGTCGATTTCATCCGAAAATGGGGGAATATATTTTTTAAATAAAAAAATTAGTGTTTTTAATTACCAACATTTCATGAGAAATATCGCCTTTTCAATTAAGTTGATGAATTTTTAAACAATTAGTTGCATTTTCCAACTAAATGGATAAATTTTTTAAGAAAAATAATTTAACTTTTAAACAAACAGTTAAATTTTCAGTTTAAAGTGTTATATTTTAAACAAAAAATACGAATTTTAAACATAATATTTCAAGTTTCAGACGGAGTCGAATCTTTAAGAAAAAAATTTAATTTTTATCCAATAGTTAAATTTTTAACCGAAAAATACGAATTTTAATCAATGAATGTAAGTTACATTTTCAATCCGAGATTAATCTTTAGCGAATAAATTCATTTAAATTTCAAATTTAAAGAAAAAAGTTGAGTTTTTATCAAAAAAAATATTTTTTAGTCAAGAAAGAACAAAAATTTCAACTAAATTGTTTAATTTTCCATAAAAAAAGACGAGTTTTCTGAATAATTATTTATTTTAAACCAAAAAGTTCAATTTTTAATGCAATTAAAAAAAAAAATTGTAGGATTTTCAACAAATAATTAATTTTCTTACTAAAATGAAGAATTCTGAACAACAAATTTTTGGACTTTCTTATTGGATTTTTATTAATTCAGATTTAATTTTAAATAGAATTTTCAATAAGAGATCAATTTTCAGCCAAAAATGTAGTATTTAAAAATTCAGTTAAAAAAAAAATAATAATTTTAGTAAAATAATTTTCATTTTGACAATTGTGTAAAGAATTCTAATTTTTAGTTTCGGACCGAAAATTTCATTAAAAAAATTAAATTTAGACAATTGGGGAAAAAGATTCTCGTAAAAAATTATTTTTTTCTCAGAAAAGGTAAATTTTGACAAGAAACAAAAATTTCGAAGAAAAAAAAATATTATTCCGATTTATAAAAATGGAATTTAAAAAAAAATTTATTTATAGACAGAATTTATCAAATTTTGAAAATTCCTTGTTACATTTTCAACTCGAGATTAATCTTTAGCGAAAAAATGAATTTTTAAATTTAAAATTTAAAGAAAAAAGTTGATTTTTTATCAAAATAGTGGAATTTTTAATGCAATTTAAAAAAAAATATGTATAATTTTCAACCAAAATGGATTACTTCTAAACAAAATTGTAGAATTTTCAATAAATAATTTTCTTTCTAAAATTAAAAATTCTGAACAAAAAATTGTTGAATTTTCAATAAGAGATCAATTTTCAGCCAAAAATGTAGTATTTAAAAATTCAGTTAAAAAAAAAAATAATAATTTTAGTAAAATAATTTTCATTTTGACAATAGTGTAAAGAATTATAATTTAAGACAGAAAATTTCACTAAAAAATTAAATTTAGACAGTTGGTAAAAAAGATTCTCGTAAAAAATGATTTTTTTCTCAGAAAAGGTAAATTTTGACAAGAAACA
>NC_046666.1:2878378-2884606 GCF_010883055.1 Belonocnema kinseyi | reverse complement strand
GTGGAATTTTTAATGTAATTAAAAAAAAATTTATAATTTTCAACCAAAATGGATTACTTCTAAACAAAATTGTAGAATTTTCAATAAATAATTAATTTTCTTTCTAAAATTAAGAATTCTGAACAAAAAATTGTTGAATTTTCAATAAAAGATCAATTTTGAGCCAAAAATATAATATTTAAAAATTCAGTGAAAAAAAAAAAATAATTTTCATTTTGACAATAGCGTAAAGAATTATAATTTGGGACAGAAAATTTCACTAAAAAAATTAAATTTAGACAATTGGGGAAAAAGATTCTTGTAAAAAATTTTTTTTTTCTCAGAAAAGGTAAATTTTGACAAGAAACAAAAATTTCGAAGAAAAAAAAATATAATTCCGATTTATAAAAATGGAATTAAAAAAAAAAACTTATTTCTAGACAGAATTTATCAAATTTTGAAAATTCCTTGTTACATTTTCAATCCGAGATTAATCTTTAACGAAAAAATGAATTTTTAAATTTAAAATTTAAAGAAAAAATTTGAGTTTTTGTCAAAAAAATATTTTTTAGTCAAGAAAGAACAAAAATTTCAACTAAATTGTTTAATTTTTCATCAAAAAAGACGCGTTTTCTGAAAAATAATTTATTTTAATTCAAATAGTTGAATTTTTAATGCAATTAAAAAAAAAAATATTTATAATTTTCAACCAAAATTGTAGAATTTTCAATAAATAATTAATTTTCTTCCTAAAATTAAAAATTCTGAACAAAAAATTGTTGAATTTTCAATAAAAGATCGATTTTCATCCAAAAATGTAGTATTTAAAAATTCAGTTAAAAAAATAAATAAAATAATTTTAGTAAAATAATTTTCATTTTGACAATAGTGTAAAGAATTATAATTTGGGACAGAAAATTTTACTAAAAAAATTAAATTTAGACAATTGGGGAAAAAGATTCTTGTAAAAAATTATTTTTTTCTTAAAAGAGGCCAATTTTGACAAGAAACAAAAATTTCGAAGAAAAAAAAATATTATTCCGATTTATAAAAATGGAATTTAAAAAAAAAAACTTATTTCTAGAATTTAAGAGTTTAAAAGATTTGAATAATTTTAAACGATTATTAAAGATTTTTAAATATTTCTAAACATTTATAAAAGATTTTAAATACTTCTGATTTGGAACAGAAAATTTCGGAAATAAATTACAATTTTGAATTTGAAAATGGATTTTTTATGAGAAATGAGAAATTTTTTTTCAAATGAAAAATTATATTTTCGAAAAATCCATGTACCAACTGTCAGAATTATATTGATTTATTTACAAGATATTATATTATATTTCAAAAATATAGTATTTTTTTTTTTAATTTAAAAGAAGGAAGTTTCAAATTTCAATTCTTAACAAGGAATTTTTAAAATTTGATAAATTCTTACTAGAAATATTTTTTTTTTTGAAAATTCCATTTTATAAATCAGAATAATATATTTTTTTCTTCAAAATTTTTGCTTTTTGTCAAAATTGACTTCTTCTAAGAAAAAATAATTTTTTACGAGAATCTTTTTCCCCAATTGTCTAAATTTAATTTTTTTACTGAAACTTTCTGTCCCGAATTTAAAAAATATCCGTGTCACAATTTTTAGAATTAAGATTATTTTACTGAAATAATTTTTTTTTTAAACTAAATTTTTAAATACTACATCTTTGACTGAAAATTGATATCTAATTGAAAATTCAACTATTTGGTAGAAAATTTATGTATTTTGATAAAAAAACATCATCTTTTTGATAAAAAAATTAATCCTCTTGGTCGCTAAAATTAAAAATATTAAGTTAAAAAACATTTTTTTGGTTAACAATTAATTCTGTTGCTGAAACTGAAAATGTAAATATTCCATTTTTGGTTGAAAATCGATATTTTTAAAATTAAAAATTCAATAATTAGATTAAAATTTTGTATTTTGTGGAAAATTAATATTTTTTGGTGAAAATTGTTCATCAAAATTCACAATTATATTTCTAAAAATACCGTTTTTCAAAACAGAATTAAATCTATTTATGTACAAGATTTTATATTATATTTCAAAAATATATTAACTCTTTTTTTTAATTTAGAAGAGGAAAATTTTAAATTATTATTTCTAAGAACGAATTTTCAAAATTGGACGAATTCCTTTTTTATAAATCAGAATATTTTTTTTATTTCAAAATTGTCCGTTTCTTGTATTTCAAGATAAAATTATAATTTTTTACGAGAATCACTTGTCCCAAACTTAAAATTATATTTCTTTAATCAAATTCTATGTCAGAAATTTGAAATATAATTTTTTTTTTTCTTCAAAAATTGGATTATTTTGGCCAAATTAAATTTTTTCCGAAATTCATTTTGTAAAACTTAATCTTTTGTTTGAAAATTAATCTTTTCTTTTCTAAATAAAATTCCAACTATTTGGTTAAAAAAATAAATCTGTTTCGGTTTTATTTCTCGAAATTTTAACTTCACTAAAATTTTATTTATTTATTTTATTGTTAAGAAAGAAACTCAAATGTCAACAAAAGTTGAATTTTTATCCAAAAAAAGATTTTTTAGCAGAGAAAGAAAGAAAGAAAAAAAATAATTTCAAACTATTATTAAAGATTTCAAGATATTTCTAAAAATTTTCAAATATTCCTGATTTGTAAAAAAAATTTTAAAGATGAATTATAATTCTGAATTTGAAAAAGGATTTTTTTAAATCCATTTCACAAATATAGTAACTCCCTTTTTTTAAAATTTACAAGAGGGAAGTTTCAAATTCTGATGTTTCAGAATTAGAATTTTTTTTTGAAAATTCCATGTCCCAATTGTCAAAATTTTAATTTTTTTTCTGAAATTCTAGGTCCCAAAACTGAAAATTATAATTCTTTACGTGAATTCCGTGTCAGAAAAAACAAAATAAATTTTTTTACTGAAATTCCCTATTCCAAACTTAAAATTATATTTCATTAATTAAATTCTGTGTCACAAATTAAAATAATAATTTTTTTCAAAAATTGGACTGTTTTGTCAAAAATATATTTTTCTTAAATTCATTTTTTAAACTGAAATTTAATTATCCCGTTTTTAGGATAAAAAAAGATTTTTTGTTACTGAAAATTCTTTTTTTTTTGTATAATTTAATCTTTTGGTTACAAAAATAAATATGTTTCGGTTGAGGTTTTAACTATTCCGTTCAAAATTCATTTTTTTTGGTGGAACTTAACTGTTGTTTATTTAAAATAATTTTTTGTTTCTTAAAATTTCATCTTTTCTTTAAAACTTTACTACTTTGTTAAAAAAAATTACTTTTTTTCTTGATTATGCAATTCTGGTTTAAAATCTTGATATTTTTTTTTTTAAAATATCTATTTTTTGATCGAAAATTCTCCTTTTAGTATAATAAAATTAATCTTCTTGATTAAAAATGCATCCTTTTTATTTAAAAATTAAAACATTTTGTTTAAAATTCGTATTTTGTTAGAAAATTCATCAAAAAATTTCGTTAAAAATGCAATATTATTAACTGAAATGTTAATAATAATAATTTAAAGCGTTTCAAATTAAATTTAATATAATACCTCCACATTAATTTAAATCCAAATTCCCCTCCCTTTTTCAAAAACATTTAACAGAATAAATCGGAATTTAGATCAATTGTGGACCAAAGAAAATAATATTTTAAATTTTAGGCCCTGTTTTTTGAGTGGAAGTAACGGATGATCCTAGGAAAAATGGTGAGAAAAATCACTGCTAATTATATGACTGAGGCCTCTTGAAAGGTTAGCCACATCAGTATTATATAATTATAATAATATCCTATAAAGTCCAATTAAAAAAATCAATGGTTCGCCTTCTGCGCGGTGAAATTTTTGATCTGTTGCTTGTACACTTCCGCTTCCTCGGCCTTTTTCTGGAATCGTTTTTTGTACTCGGCAATTTCTCTTCTAGCTTCGGCTAATTGTCTATTAAGCACGGCAATGTCAGTCACTGGTTCGGTATTATCTTCCAATACGCTGTCGTCATCTATAATTTCTTCTATTTCATCATCTAGACGTAATATCACTGGTTCTGACGACACTTTCGATTTTGGTAGATGCACGATATTCTGCAAAATTACATCAAATAAAATACAAACTGCTTTCTTAAATAATAATAAATATTTTTAAATTATTCCTTTTTTTTCTCTCTCTCTCTCTATTTATTTTTAAGAAACGTATTCTTTCTCCACCTTTTCTCGTTTATTTAGCTTAAATGTGTACTAAAAAGACCGCATGATCATCGAGTCTGTGTGAAAGTATTCCGAAACGTCGGTAGCTTCTTGGTAGAGCGCTTGGTTGATAGCCACAGGTTTGTGCGTTCGATTCTCGCTATCCGTAATTTTTTTTTTTTATTTTATTCAGGGTGGTTGTTTTAACCGAAGAAAAAATTCCCGGTTCGCAAACTTACTTCTGAACAAAATTGTAGAATTTTCAACAAATAATTTGTTGAATTTTCAATTCATTTTTTAGCCAAAAATGTAATATTTAAAATTTCAGTAAAAAAAAATAAATTTTGACAATTGGGGAAAAAGATTCTCGTAAAAAATGATTTTTTTCTTAGAAGATGCAGATTTTGACAAAAAACAAAAATTTCGACGAAAAAAAAAATATAATTCCGATCTATAAAAATGGAATTAAAAAAAACAACTTATTTCTAGACAGACTTTATAAAATTTTGAAAATTCCTTGTTACGAATCCGAATTTGAAACTTCCTTCTTTTAAATTAAAAAAAAAATACTATATTTCTGAAATATAATATGTCTTGTAAATAAAATAAATAAATGTTTGAGTTAGAACATGGATTTTTTGGAACTGTAATTGTTAATTTAAAAAAATATATTTTTTAATAATAAATATTATTTTTGGTAAAAGTATCTTTTTTTTGGTAGAAAATTGTAGAATTTTCAACAAATAATTTATTTTCTTACTAAAATTAAGAATTCTGAACAAAAAATTTTTAAATTTTCAATAAGAGATCAATTTTGAGCCAAAAATATAATATTTAAAAATTCAGTGAAAAAAAAATAATAATTTTCATTTTGACAATTGTTTAAAGAATTCTACTTTTTAGTTTGGGACAGAAAATTTCAGTAAAAAAAAATAAATTTAGACAATTGGGGAAAAAGATTCTCGTAAAAAATGATTTTTTTCTTAGAAGATGCAGATTTTGACAAAAAACAAAAATTTCGACGAAAAAAAAAATATAATTCCGATCTATAAAAATGGAATTAAAAAAAAACAACTTATTTCTAGACAGACTTTATAAAATTTTGAAAATTCCTTGTTACGAATCCGAATTTGAAACTTCCTTCTTTTAAATTAAAAAAATACTATATTTCTGAAATATAATATGTCTTGTAAATAAAATAAATAAATAAAACAAAATAAATAAATGTCTAAGTTAGAACATGGTTTTTTTGGAACTGTAATTGTTAATTAAAAAAAAATATTTTTTAATAATAAATAGTATTTTTGGTAAAAGTATCTTTTTTTAGTAGAAAATTGTAGAATTTTCAACAAATAATTTATTTTCTTACTAAAATTAAGAATTCTGAACAAAAAATTGTTGAATTTTCAATAAGAGATCAATTTTGAGCCAAAAATGTAATATTTAAAAATTCAGTAAAAAAAAAAGATAAAATAATTTCAGTAAAATAATTTTCATTATGACAATTGTGTAAAGAATTCTACTTTTTAGTTTGGGACAGAAAATTTCAGTAAAAAAAAAATAAATTTAGACAATTGGGGAAAAAGATTCTCGTAAAAAATGATTTTTTTCTTAGATGAGACAGATTTTGACAAGAAACAAAAATTTCGAAGAAAAAACAATAAAATTCCGATTTATAAAAATGGAATTTAAAAAATATATATTTATTTTTAGACAGAATTTATCAAATTTTAAAAATTCCTTCTTACGAATCCGAATTTGAAACTTCCTTCTTTTAAATTAAAAAAATATATATATATTTTTGAAATATAATATGTCTTGTAAATAAATAAATAAATATAATTCTGAGTTAGAACATGGATTTTCTGGAACTGTAATTGTTAATTTAAAAAAAAATATTTTTTAATAATAAATAGTATTTTTTTGGTAAAAGTATCTTTTTTGGTAGAAAATTAATCTCTTTGGTTAACTTTTCTCGGTGAATTAAAAAGAGTTTAAAGGATTTGAATAATTTTAAACGA
>NC_046666.1:2876914-2878278 GCF_010883055.1 Belonocnema kinseyi | reverse complement strand
TGAAACTGAAAATGTAAATATTCCATTTTGGGTTGAAAATCGATCTTTTTTAAATTTAAAATTCAATAATTAGATTAAAATTCTTGTATTTTGTGGAAAATTAATATTTTTTTGGTGAAAATTGTTTTTCAAAATTCACAATTACATTTATAAAAATACCGTTTTTCAAATCAGAATTAAATCTATTTATGTTTAAGATTTTATATTATATTTCATAAATATATTAACTCTCTTTTTTAAATTTAGAAGAGGAAAATTTTATATTATTATTTGTAACAACGAATTTTCTTAAATAATAATAAATATTTTTAAATTCTTCTTTTTTTTCTCTCTTTCTAATTTTAAGAAACGTACTGCCTTTTTTGTTTAAATTGATACTCTCCTCAATGAAAGGTACATACCAGAGGTTTTCTAAACTTTTAATATTTAAGTTTAAAAGTTTTTCAATTAAAAAATGTTGAATGAAATGCAAATAAACTGCAAAATTTAGAACTTTTATAAATTATAGATTTCAAAGATTCAGATTCAATTCAAAAAATATAAATCCACGTTAACATTTTCACTGTTCTAAGTTTAAAAAATCAATCAATGAACTTTAAAATTTTCAAAATTGTATTATTTTAAGTAATTTGAAGCTAGACACATTACAAATTGAGAAATAATTTTTTTAGCTTAACATTTCTGTAATTAGAAGTTAAATTATTTTTATTTTAAATAGTCTAGGCAACTTTTAAAAGCTTTAAAATTTTGTTTCAAAATCTTGAGAAATCTAGAAGTTGTTTTAAATTTTTCTAAATTCAAAATCATTTTTAAATTTTTTTCGGAACTTTTAAATACATTTCAAAACGAATTGAATTTTTTCTATAAATTTTAGAAAATTCTGCAAATTAAACAAAAAAATTTGAATTTGTATTTATCAATAATAATAGAATACTTATTAATTGTAAAAGTATTAGAGAATAAAATGTAGATATTTGCAAATTACAAACAAAAAATCTATCATTTAGGAGAGTATCAATTTAAACAAAAAAGGCAGTACGTTTCTTAAAATTAGAGAGAAAAAAAAGAAAAATTTAAAAATATTTATTATTATTTAAGAAAATTCGTTGTTACAAATAATAATTTAAAATTTTCCTCTTCTAAATTTAAAAAAGAGAGTTAATATATTTATGAAATATAATATAAAATCTGATACATAAATAGATTTAATTCTGATTTGAAAAACGGTATTTTTATAAATGTAATTGTGAATTTTGAAAAACAATTTTCCACAAAATACAAGAATTTTAATCTAATTATTGAATTTTAAATTTAAAAAAGATCGATTTTCAACCCAAAATGGAATATTTACATTTTCAGTTTCA
>NC_046666.1:2867672-2876814 GCF_010883055.1 Belonocnema kinseyi | reverse complement strand
CAGTTTAAAATTGTTTTCTTTTAAATATTTGGTTTCAATTTACTCTTCTTAAATGAAGAGTAAAATATTGCTAAATATTCAATACTTATTCTTTTTCCAAATTAAAAAATTCCTAATTAAATAGGTTAAAATTGAATAATTTAGATTTAAATAATATTTTAAATTTAATAAAAACCTTCAATTATGAATATATTATTATGGATTTATTTTTAAGTAGAAAATTGTAAAACGCAGGTTTACATTTTTTAATAACTAAAAAAAAAATTAATAGAAATAATATATTAATAAATTTATTTATTAAATTTAATATAAAAAATAATATGAAGGAAGAATTGAAACTTTGAATTAAAATATATTATTGATAAATCATGAAAATTTTTATTTAAAAATAAAATTATCGAAATAAATGGTATATTAATATTAAATTTAATTTATTTATTTACATTTACATTTTATAAAATAAAACTGTTTTTTATCAAAAAATTTCAACTTTAAATGTTTTTAATAATTAATTGTTTAAATCTTTCCCGGTACAGCGGCCACCCTGTTTTTTTATAAAAAAATCTTCGATTTTAAAAACTTCTTATTTTTTAAGCCTTTAAAACTTAATTTTTAAATTATTTAAATTAATCTACATGGCTTTGAAAATTAAAAATCTAAAATGGAAAATTTTTTAAGTGAAAAATGTTCGAATTAAGCATTCATAAAATTCCCGGTTTTTCAGGTTTCCCGCTCCATCGGTCACAATAATTTTATTTAAAAGTATTCTCCTATTTTCGTAAAAAAGTAATTCAAAAACCATAAATTTTTACATCAGACTCCTTAATTTTCATTTTTTTAAATTTGTATGGTTCCTCAAAGAAAAGAAACATCTTTATTTATTTTTTAAATGAATTTGTTTAATTAATTTGAAATTAATTGGTCAATTCAAATTTAAATTAATTTTATAATTTTATAATATTAATATAATATTAATATTATTAATTTATTAATTTTATAATTTTAATTAATTTTAGAGAAAAAATATGTCCAATTTAGATTTGAACAATTTTTTAAATAATTATTTTAAGATTTTCTAATTTAGCTTGTTTATTTTTAAGCGTACATTTTAATTAAAATAATTTTAAAATGCCTTTTTAAAGACTTAAACAATTAAAAATTAGAAGCGTTTAAAATCGAAGATTTTTGATAAAAACAACATTTTTAGTTGATCAACTGTAAATATAAATTATTTTTAAAATTGAATTGTACTTTAAAATAATTTCAAAATAATATACTCAGAATTTAAGGCTTTTATTAAATTTCAAATATTATTTCAATCTAAAATACTCCATTTGTAAAATATTCAATTAAAACATTTTTTATTAAGAAAAAAGGAAATGATTTAATATTTATAAATATCTGAATGCTCATTCAAAGTAGGTAATTATAAATTAAATAATCAAAACTGAAATAATAAATAAACATTGAACGTTGCAATTTTAATTGTCATATTAAAACCAAACATAGGTTTTGGCAGTTTTTTTTTTGTTTAGAATAATAAAAATAAATAAAAAAGAATTGAAATGAATTTTTATTTTGAAAAATTATTTTAAACAAATATGTAAAAACATTTAGAAGGATTTACAAAATTATAAAAAATGATTGTAGAAGATTTTATGGAATTTTTTTTTACTTTTCAGGATATTAAAAAAAATGTAAGAAAAATTCGAATCATTTAAAAAAATGTTTAGAAGTTCTGAAATTTTTTTTTTTTTAATTTAAAATTTGAATAAATGTAAAACGACATTTAAGTGCTTCAAGATTTTGAAAAAAAATGTTGAAGCGTTTTAAGGGATTTGAAACTATTTAAAATAAAAATAATTTAACTTTTAATTTAAGAAGGGTTCAGTTTCTGAAAAAAATGTAATCGTTCAATTTTTCATGTTTCTAGTTTAAAATTCCTTAAAACTATATAATTTCCGAAATTTTAAGGGCATTGATTGATACTTCAATTTTTAACTATTGCAAATGAAAGAAAATTGAAAATTAAATTTTTTAAATTTGATTGTTTAATTTTCAGCTTTCAAAAGTTTAATTTTGAAAAATAAACTTTTCAAAATTAAAGAAAATTGAATTTTCAAAATTTGTTTTTGATAAAAAATGCATCGGTTAAAAATTAACTTTTTTTGTTGAAAATTAAAGAGTTTTATAGAAAATTCGAATTTCTGGCTCGAAAATTCAAGAATTTTGATAGAAAAGTTAACTATTTGGTTCAAAATTAAACTTTTTCGATAGAAACTTAACTTTCTTTATTAAAAATTTAAATATTTGGTTGAGAATGTATTTATTTTCTTTAAAAAATCGTTTTTTTTTGGTAGAAAAACAATTTTTTTGGCTAAAAAGCTATTTTAAATTACAATATTTTTTTGTTTAAATATGAACTATTACATTTTTCCCTGAAAAATCATCTTTTTAGGTCCTTATTTGAAAGTTGAACTATTTTCATTGAAGTTAATTTTGTTAGATAAAGATTAATAATAATAGTTGAAAATTCGTTCTTTTGTGGTTAAAAATTTTTTTTTTCAATTGAAAATGTAAATATTTTGTTAAAAATTCAACTATTTGTTTAAAAAAATCAAACAATTTTGTAGGAAATTTCTTTTTTTTTTTAGAAATGATTAATTCTTTTAAATTAAAAGTTAACCAATCAATTATTGGCTAGAAATAAATATTTTTTGTTCAAAATTCAACTATTCGGTTGAAAAAAATTTTTAATCTAAGAATTATAAACCAAAAAGTAATAAAATAAAATTTTGGCTAACATCACGTCTTTTGTATAAAACTGTTTAGTTGAAAATTAATTTAATTTGTTGAAAATTGGTCTTTTTTTTGTTTAAAAATGCATTTTGTTTAAAAATGCGTAAATTGATAGAAATTCGAGTGAATTAAAAAACTTCCAGTAAATTCATCAAAATCAAGAGAATTCAGGGTGAATTACAAATCTCTTCAAATCTTTAAAATCCTAAAAAATACCTAAATTAATAATCCCTTAGAGTTTTTAAAAATACCCTAAAATCTTAAAAATTCCTGAAAATTATTGCAATCTATTAAAAGTTTGTGGGAAAGTGTTCTTGATTGAAAATCAATTTTTTTAAATTGTTTTTGTTTAAAAATTAATTCAATATTTTGTTGTTCGAAATTCTTCTCGTTTGGTTAAAAATTAGAGTACGATTTGGTTAAAAATAAGAATTAACTTTTTAACTAAAAATGTAACTATTCCATTTTCGATTGAAAAATTGATATTTTTTATTGAAAATGCATCTTCTGCAGGTTAAAATGTAGTTATTTTGCTAAAAATTCGTCTTTTTTTTGTGAGAATTTTTTTCGGTAGTGGAATTTAAAAACAAATTTGGATGAAAAAATTTAATAGTTAAATTTTCAATTAAAATTTTTTTTTAACCAAAGAAAACGATTTTTTTTAGAAAATAGTAAAAAAAATTTGAATCAGAGATTCAATTTCAATAAAAATGACCAAATAGTGGAATTTTCAACCAAAAAGATTAATTTTTAACAAAAAAAAATCACATTTAACAAAGTCATGGAATTTTTAAACGAAAATATAAATTTTCAAATGAAAAAAAAATTTTTAACCTAAAATTGAATAGTTAATTTATTTAATATAGAATCCTGTTCAATTATGAATAAATTTATATTCACACTACAAAATTAATTTTTAACAAAAAGATTCAAAATTTAAAAATTAAATTTTTCAGTGAAAAAAAAAGTTTTTTCAAAGAAGAACAATTTTTTTAAATTAAAATGACGAATCATTAACTGACATAGTTTAATTTTTAACCAAAAATATTAATTCTAAACCAAAAAGATGAATTTCCTACCATAAAGGCGAATTTTTAACTTTTAAAAACGAAAAAATATTGTTATTTAATATAAAATTACAATTTTAAAAATTCAAACACACTATCGAAAAAATTCCCTCGCAGTAAAAAAAACTACCTGGCACTTCCGGTATAAAAATTCCATGAGTATTTTTAAAAAATCCAGTAAATTATACGCAATTTTAAGGCGCAAACTAATTTTTTAACTATTTTTGTAAAATTATTAATCAATGGAATCATTTTTTATTTTTTTTCTTAACAAATGATTTAAAGATGAATATTTATTTATTTAAAACATATAATATTTATAGTTCGACGAAATTCATAAAAATTTCGGATGAATTAAAAAAAATTCAAGAGAATTTTGAAAATTTCAAAGAATTTGAAAGAATTCAGATAAATGTTGAAAAAATTCAGGATGAATTTTGAATTAACTTATATAAATTAATAAAAAAATTGCAAAATTATATCCTATGAATCGTTTTTAAATCTCTTGAAAATGATTTGTAATTTTTTTAAATACCCTACAATATTTAAAATCCTTTCGAATCACAACAAATTATTAAAATTAAGTAAAAAAAGATTCTTGGAATCTTTCAAAATATACTAAAATACTTAAAATCCTTCAAAATATTTAAAAAATTATAGATTCTTTTAAAGTTCTTGAAAATCCCTTGGAATAAAAAAAAAGAGTACGCGAAAATCTTTAAAAGTCAATAAACTTGCTTCAAATTATTGAAATCCATTGAAAATTCTTTCGAATTTTTTTAAATTGCATGAAATCTTTCAAATTTTTTAAAACTTTTTTAACACCTTGGTAAAAAAAAAATTTCTTCGAATCTTTTAAAATACAATAAAATATTTCAAATTGTTTGAAAACCCTTAGAATCACTGAAATCTATTAAAAATTCTTTGGAATATTTAAAACTACCCTAAAATATTTTAAATCTTTTGAATTTCCCTAAAAAAATTTTCTTTAAACTATATTACATTTTTAAAAAATAGGCTAAAATCTTTTAAATTATTTGGAAAATCTTCAAATGATTGAAATCTATTTTAAAATCTTTGCAATCTTTTAAAAAGATTTAAAAATATTTCAACAAAACTATGGATTAATTTTCAAGCAAAAATGTAACAGTTAAATTTACATATTTTTAAATTGTTAAATTTTCAGTTAAAAGAACTAATTTTCAACGACAAAAAAGGAACTTTTAACAGTTGAATTTAATTAAAAAGACAATATTTTAACAAAATAGTTGAATCTTCAGCCAAAAGAAGTGAACTTTCAATAAAATACTTACATTTTTTAATAAAAAAGTTAAATTTTCAACTTATAAAAGAAAAATTTTCAACTAGAAATGCAACTGGTATATTTTTCTATAAGAAAATTAATTTTTAACAAACAATAAAACACAAGTTTCCCACATAAGTCAAATTTTCAAAAAAAAAAAATAAATAAATAAATAAAACAGTTTAAATTTTAACCAAATAGTTGAATATTCAAGCCCAAAATACGATTTTTCAACAAAAAGACGAATTTTGAATCCGAAAATATGAATTTTTCACACAAAAAGTTATATAAATCAAATAATTGATTTCATTTTTCGAAAAAAAAAAACGCTTTTTCAGCCAGAAAAAATCAATTATTAACAAAAAATGGAATAGTTAAATTTTCATTGGAGAATATTAATTCCCAATAAAAATTAAATATATTTTTAGACAAAATAGTTCAATATTCAAGACAAGAGTTCTAAGATTCAAATATTCCGTTTAAACTTAGAATTAGAATTCATAAAGAAAATTTTCTGTTTAAATTATGTTAAATTATTTTATTTTTAAATAACTTTAAAATCCTTAAAATGCTTCGAAATTCAATTTTAAGATCTTGAAGCATCTACATTTTGTTTCGTATTAAAAAAAAATAATATTATTAAAAGTTTTTCACAACATTAAAATATCTTTTAAAATTATTTGAATTTCAAATAATTAAAAAACAAATTATTTTCAATTTTGTCAGCAATTTAAATAATTTTTATTATTAAAAAGCCTCTAAATATCGGCGTGGAATATTTCGTTTAAATTATTTGAAATAATTTTTTATTTTTTCAAAACTTCTAAATATTTATTCAACTTACCCGATTTCTTCGAAGAATAATAGGTGTTCAATTGTTATTTATGCATCAAAATTTAATAAGTTGACTTAAAAATTCAATTTTTTTTAAATAGAACAATTAAAATTTTAATTTTCAAAGTTTAGTTTTTTTGTTGCGTTTTGAATATTTTAATTATAATTACTGATTTTAAATGTACAGTCAGATATTTGAAAATATTAAGTAACTTTTCTTTTTTTTTTTTTATTTGTAAAATTTTAAATTGCGTGGTTTGTTCCAATTAAAACAGTTTAATATTTAACGTTAAAATCTGGAAGTTCTAAAACTGTGAAATGATTCCGAATCGTTTTGTACAATAAATTATTATTTATTTTTTTAATTTTAGAGTTCAATTCAAATTTAAAAATCATAATTTAATTCATCGTCACAGTTGATCAATTAAAAATTTTTGTTATAAAAAATTTTCGACTTTAAAAAACGCTTCTAATTTTTAATTGCTTAAGTCTTTAAAACTGAAAATTAAAGAATGAAGGAATGAACTTTAAAAAATTTCAAAATTATAATATTTTAAGTAATTTTAAGCCAGACACATTAAAAATTGAAAAATAATTTTTTTAACATAATAGTTCTTAAATTATTTTTATTTAAAATAATCTAAGCATCCTTTAAGAGGTTTAAAATTTTATTTCAAAATCTAGAAGTGGCTTTAAATTTTTCCAAATTCAAAATAATTGTTGAATTTTTTCTATAACTTTTAGAAAAACCGGAAAATTAAAAAAAAATTGAATTTGAATTTATAAATAATAATAGAACACTTATTATTTGTAAAAATATTAGAGTAATTTTTAGAGATATTTACAAGTTTTAAAAAGATTCGAATTAAATTTAGAACTTGAAATAATTTCAAATACTTACAGCTGAATTTAAAATAAAATATAGATTTTTTCAGATTTCAAACAAAAAATTTAGAATTTTTTTAATAATTGTGAAAGACTTCGAAAGAATAAAAAATGTTCTTAAGATTCGTAGGAAAATTGAAAATGATTTTTCACTTTGAAAAATTATGCAAGATTTAAGGATTTTTTTTAATTTGCAGGATTTTCAAAAATTTTAGGAAATTTCAATTATTATTAAATTTATTTATTAAATTTAATATAAAAAATAATATAAAGGAATACCTGAAACTCTGAATTAAAATTATATTATTGATAAATTATGAGAATTCCTAAAATTCCCGGTTTACCTGTTTGGCAGCCACCCTGTTTTTTATAAAAAAAACCTTCGATTTGAAAAACTTCTATTTTTTTACCTTTAAAACCGAAATTTTTAAATTATATAAATTAAAATATATGCTTAAAAATTAAAAATCTAAAATGGAAATTTTTTTTTCATCATTTGAGTTAAAAACTAATCTTCTTCTTTGGAAATTAATTTTCTTGTTGAAAAAACACGAATAATAAAATTACTGAAAAATAAAAATACCGAATTGGAAAATTCCCGAATAATAAAATTCTCGACTAATAAAATTTCAAAATTATAAAATTCCCGAATTTTTTATAAATATATTTTATTGATTACAAATACAAGAATAAGATATTAGTTTCAAAAATTATTTTTAACATTAAAAATTTCGAAGCTTATTTTTTGAATTAAAATTAGCAATAATTTTAAATAAAATATTTCTAGGTACGCATGTTTTTTTTTGATGTTCACAGTATTTGAAAAAATACAAAAAGCGTTCGCAAAAATTGAATTTTAAATTAATATGTATATATATTTAATTTAACTATATTTAATTTTGTTGCTGAAACTCAAAATGTAAATATTACATTTTTGGTTGAAAATCGATATTTTTAAAATTTAAAATTCAATAATTAGATTAAAATTCTTATATTTTGTGGAAAATTAATATTTTTTGTGAAAATTGTTTTTCAAAATTCACAATTACATTTCTAAAAATACCGTTTTTCAAATCAGAATTAAATCTATTTATGCATCAGATTTTATATTATAAAATTTTATTTTTGCGAACGCTTTTTGTATTTTTTAAAATACTGAGAACATTAAAAAAAAACACGCGTCATCTAGAAATATTTTATTTAATTGCTATTTTAAATTTAAGAAATAAGTTTCGAAATTTTAAATGTTAAAAATAATTTCTGAAACTAATGTCTTATTGTTGTATTTGTAATAAATAAAATTTATTTATAAAAAATTCTAATTGTTACAATTCGGGAATTTTCCAATTCGGATATTTTATAAATCGGCAATTTTCTGTCGCGAATTTTATTATTCGGAAATTTTTTCCAATTCGGTAAAATTAAAAACTGTCGGGAATTTTAATATTCGGAAATTTTACTATCCAAAAATTTTATTTTTCGGGAATTTTCCAATTCGGTATTTTTATTTTTCGCCAATTTTATTATTAGTAAATTTTATTTTTCGGCAATTTTATTATCCGCGAATTTGATTAATCGAGAATTTTCTAATTCGGGAATTTTACAAAGTCGGGAATTTTATTTTTCGAGATTTTTCAGTCGACCCTGAAAATTCATATTTTCGGTTGAAAATAAAACTACCTGTTTGAAAGTTAACTCTTTGGTGAACAATTAATTTTTTGTGGTTGAAAACTCAACTATAAAAATTCACCATCAAGTTATTTTTCGTAGAAAATTAATCTCTTTGTAAATTAATCTTCTTGATTGACAAAGATTCGAATTAAATTTAGAACTTGAAATAATTTCAAATATTTACAGCCGAATTTAAAATAAAATGTAGATTTTTGCAAATTTCAAACAAAAAATCTAGATTTTTTTTTTAAAGAATTGTGAAAGACTTCAAAAGAATAAAAAAGTCTTAAAATTTTTAGGAAAATTGATAATTATTTTAAACTTTAGAACATTATTGTAACAGAAAGTTTAAGAAGATTTTAAGATATTTAAAAAATTATCAAAGAACATGGAAGATTTTAAAGATTTTTTAAAATAATTTTTAGAATTTTCAAAAATTGTAGGAAAATTTCGAGTAATTTTAAAATATATTTAGAAGTTTTGAAAAAAATGTTAACACACTTTGTTTAAATTACTTGAAATACTTTCATGTTTTTAATTAATTTTGAATCTTTTCAAAATAATAAGTGTTCAATTGTTATTT
>NC_046666.1:2865096-2867572 GCF_010883055.1 Belonocnema kinseyi | reverse complement strand
AATTTAAACAAAGTGTGTTAACATTTTTTTCAGAACTTCTAAATATATTTTAAAATTACTCGAAATTTTCCTACAATTTTTGAAAATTCTAGAAATTATTTTTAAAAATCTTTATAATCTTCCATGTTCTTTGATAATTTTTTTAATATCTTAAAATCTTCTTAAATTTTCTGTTTCAATAATGTTTTGATGTTTTGAAATGTAAAATAATTTTCAATTTTTCTAAGAATTTTAAGACAACATTTTTTATTCTTTTGAAATCTTTCACAATTCTTTAAAAAAAATCTAGATTTTTTGTTTGAAATCTGAAAAATCTACATTTTATTTTAAATTCGGCTGTAAATATTTGAAATTATTTCAAGTTCTAAATTTAATTCGAATCTTTTTAAACATTACAAATATCTCTTGAAATTACTCTAATACTTTTACAAATAATAAGTGTTCTATTATTATTGATAAATACAAATTCAAATTTTTTTCTTTAATTTACAGGATTTTCTAAAAGTTATAGAAAAAATTCAATTCGTTTTGAAAAGACTCAAAATTAATTAAAAACATGAAAGTATTTCAAGTAATTTAAACAAAGTGTGTTAACATTTTTTTCAGAACTTCTAAATATATTTTAAAATTACTCGAAATTTTCCTACAATTTTTGAAAATTCTAGAAATTATTTTAAAAAATCTTTATAATCTTCCATGTTCTTTTTGATAATTTTTTAAATATGTTAAAATCTTCTTAAACTTTCTGTTACAATAATGTTTTTAAGTCTAAAATAATTTTCAATTTTCCTAAGAATCTTTAAACAACATTTTTTATTTTTTTGAATTCTTTCACAATTCTTTTAAAAAATCTAGATTTTTTGTTTGTAATTTGCAAAAATCTACATTTTATTCTCTAATACTTTTACATTTAATAAGTATTCTATTATTATTGATAAATACAAATTCAAATTTTTTTGTTTAATTTGCAGGATTTTCTAAAATTTATAGAAAAAAATCCTTGTTATGAATCCGAATTTGAAATTTCCTTCTTTTAAATTAACAAAAATACAATATTTCTGAAATATAATATGTCTTGTAAATAAAATAAATAAATGTCTAAGTTAGAACATGAATTTTTTGGAACTGTAATTGTTAATTTAAAAAAAATATTTTTTAATAATAAATAGAATTTTTGGTAAAAGTATCTTTTTTTGGTAGAAAATTGTAGAATTTTCAACAATTAATTTATTTTCTTACTAAAATTAAGAATTCTGAACAAAAAATTGTTGAATTTTCAATAAGAGACCAATTTTGAGCCGAAAATATAATATTTAAAAATTCAGTGAAAAAAAAAAATAATTTTCATTTTGACAATTGTGTAAAGAATTCTACTTTTTAGTTTGGGACAGAAAATTTCAGTAAAAAAAAAAATAAATTTAGACAATTGGGAGAAAGATTCTCGTAAAAAATGATTTTTTTCTTAGAAGATGCAAATTTTGACAAGAAACAAAAATTTCGAAGAAAAAAAATATAATTCCGATTTATAAAAATGGAATTTAAAAAAAAACTTATTTTTAGACAGAATTTATCAAATTTTGAAAATTCCTTGTTACGAATCCGAATTTGAAACTTCCTTCTTTTAAATTAAAAAAAATTACTATATTTCTGAAATATAATATGTCTTGTAAATAAATAAATATAATTCTGAGTTAGAACATGGATTTTCTGGAACTGTAATTGTTAATTAAAAAAAAAAATATTTTTTAATAATAAATAGTATTTTTGGTAAAAGTATTTTTTTTTTTGGTAGAAAATTGTAGAATTTTCAACAAATAATTTATTTTCTTACTAAAATTAAGAATTCTGAACAAAAAAATTGTTGAATTTTCAATAAGAGATCAATTTTCAGCCAAAAATGTAATATTTAAAAATTCAATAAAAAAAAAATAATAAAATAATTTCAGTAAAATAATTTTCATTTTGATAATAGTGTAAAGAATTCTACTTTTTAGTTTGGGACAGAAAATTTCAGTAAAAAAAAAATAAATTTAGACAATTGGGAGAAAGATTCTCGTAAAAAATGATTTTTTTTTAAGAGAAGATGCAGATTTTGACAAGAAACAAAAATTTCGAAGAAAAAAAATATAATTCCCGTTTATAAAAATGGAATTTAAAAAAAAACTTATTTTTAGACAGAATTTATCAAATTTTGAAAATTCCTTGTTACGAATCCGAATTTGAAACTTCCTTCTTTTAAATTAAAAAAAATACTATATTTCTGAAATATAATATGTCTTGTAAATAAATAAATATAATTCTGAGTTAGAACATGGATTTTCTGGAACTGTAATTGTTAATTTAAAAAAAAAATATTTTTTAATAATAAATAGTATTTTTTGGTAAAAGTATCTTTTTTGGTAGAAAATTAATCTCTTTGGTTAACTTTTCTCGGTGAATTAAAAAGAGTTTAAAGGATTTGAATAATTTTAAACGA
>NC_046666.1:2855303-2864996 GCF_010883055.1 Belonocnema kinseyi | reverse complement strand
CAGTTTAAAATTGTTTTCTTTTAAATATTTGGTTTCAATTTACTCTTCTTAAATGAAGAGTAAAATATTGCTAAATATTCAATACTTATTCTTTTTCCAAATAAAAAAATTCCTAATTAAATGGGTTAAAATTGAATAATTTAGACTCAAACAATATTTTTAATTTAATAAAAACCTTCAATTATGAATATATTATTATGGCTTTATTTTTAAGTAGAAAATTGTAAAACGCAGGTTTACATTTTTTAATAACTAAAAAAAATTAATAGAAATAATATATTAATAAATTTATTTATTAAATTTAATATAAAAAATAATATGAAGGAAGAACTGAAACTCTGAATTAAAATATATTATTGATAAATCATGAGAATTTTTATTAAAAAATAAAATTATCGGAATAAATGGTATATTAATATTAAATATAATTTATTTATTTACATTTACATTTGATAAAACTGTTTTTTATCAAAAATTTTCAACTTCAAAATTTTTAACTATTTAAATCTTCAAAATTGAACTTTAATTATTAAAAAAAAAAAAAACGGTTAAAATCGACCTTGGGCAGAATTTTCAGAAAAAAATCTTCGATTTTAAAAACTTCTAATTTTTTAAGCCTTTAAAACTGCATTTTTAAATTCTTTAAATTAAAATATATCCTTTTAAAAATTAAAAAATTGTTAAGTAAAAGATTTTCGAATTAAGCATTCTAAACTGAATGATATAACAATTCAAAAAATTATTTAAAAAATAAAATAACACAATGATTGAAGTCTTTTTTAATCTTCTTAAATGTGTTGAAAATTTTTTGAAATCCTTATCAATTCTTGAAAGAAATTGTGAAATTTTTTTTAATCTTTGAAATGTTTTTTATAATCTTTGTGAAATGTTCGCAATTTTGGTGGAATTTTTGTGAAAACTACTTTTTAACATTTAAATCAAATTAACATCGAAATTTTAAACTAATAATTTTTCTAATTTCTAAGTTGAACACCTCAAAAAAAAGTGCCTTGAAATATCTAAATTTATTCTGCTTTTTTTCATACTAGAATAAAAAAAATTAAATTACACTTCGCATTTCGATAACTTTACTGTTTTAAATGAAAAAACCAAGAATTAATATTCTGAAAAAAATCAACGAGATTTTCAGGTTTTCAAGGTTAAAACAAAATTCAATAAATTCTATCATAATTGAAAAAAAAAAAACACACAATTTAACTAATTATTTAAAAACCTGTTGAAATCTAAGTTAAACGGATATATTTTTTTTTTCTAAAAATTTCTAAAAACTCCCGATAAAAAAATAAATTCCCGCTCATTTCCTGAAATTATCTAAAAAAAAATAAAAAAAGTTGGTTTAAATTTACCTTAGATATTGAATGCTTCGATTTGGTGAGCGTGGGAATACCCGAGGCGGAATTGGGATGCGAGGTAAAGTACAACTTTCCAGTTTTGCTCTCGATCGAGTTCCTCTTGAGTATGTTGGGCGCTCGGGGTGTCAAACTCGGCGGATTCTGATTGAGCGGGAGATTCTGATTTTGCGGCA
This sequence comes from Belonocnema kinseyi, assembly GCF_010883055.1. Classification (NCBI taxonomy): domain Eukaryota; kingdom Metazoa; phylum Arthropoda; class Insecta; order Hymenoptera; family Cynipidae; genus Belonocnema; species Belonocnema kinseyi. Next base: position 2,863,450 of record NC_046666.1, on the reverse strand, counting down.
AATTCTGACTCTGCGACAAGAGATTCAAATTTAGATTTAAATTCTCATGCTGACTCTGACTGTAATTGTGAGTGGCGACAAACTGATCGGCTCGAATTGCAATTACTTTTTTCGTGGCGACTTTTTTCGTGCCGCCAAGTTGCAGTCGTTTCAGATTGATGGGCGGCGCTCGCGTTAAGTTCAGGGCCAACTTTCCCGCCTCTGTGAACAAATTGTTTTTTGAATTTAACGGCAGAACATAATCCGCGGTATTGCCTTTGAGATAATGGTTTTTGGGATAATTACCTGTGAGCACAACTGTCTGCCCACTCTCCATTGCATTCTCAACAATGGTATTATCATTATCCATCATCATTGTGATGCCATGTGACTGAAGAAATTTCAGTGGCTGATCCAAATCCATTCCCTCCAAATCCTTCTGATGCCTCTTATTGTTACTTCCCTGTCCCGCATTGTTATTCACACTCGTCACTTTTCCCAACTCAAACTCATGATCTTCGTCGCTCGCTGACGAAATTGGAATTTGTCGAAAGATCACTCTCTCCTTCTTTCCTGCTGATCAAATCACATCAAAAATAAATCATTTTAATCCCAGTTCCAAGGAATTATTCATTATTTTCATTCATTTGTAGGGATTTTCAATATTTAACCCTTAGTGGACACACTGGGTCTAATATACCCAGCGACTTACTTGCGCATTAACAAAACGCACGAAATTCAAGAGAATGGAACATATGACGCCAGATTAACAAATTACATGAAATACGGAATTTTTATATTTTCCCTTTCAATTAAGAATTAAAATTGTCGTCAAAAAAGGTGAATAGGTGACATTTTTTTCTAAAATAAGGGACAAATAGGTGATACATTTCCACTGAGAACTAATTTTCAATTTAAAAAAAAAAAGTAAAAGCTATTTTTTTACAAACCCTTTAATTGTTTACAACATAGTTAAATCCGTTACCAAATTGTTGATTTTTCAAACAAAAAAAGATGAATAGTCTGCATTTTTAAACCATAAAAGTTCAATTTTTAACCAAAAAATTAAACAGATGAATCTCTACTGCGAAAAATTAATTTTCAATTAAAACAACAACGAGAAAAACGAATTTTCTACAAAAAGTTGAATTTTACAACTAATTTTTTAATTTTCAACAAAATAGTTTAATCCTCAACTAAAATAGATAAATCTTGAACTAAGCAGTTGCATTTTTAACTAAAAAGAGATGAAATTTTTACCAAAAAATAAATTTTCTACCAAGAAAAATTTTTCAGTCAAAAATGAAAAATAATGTTAAGCAAATTGTTGCATTTTCAACAAAAAAGACTAATGTTTATCAAAAAATGTTATAGTAGGAATTTCCACAACCAAATTTTGATTAAAAATAAAAAAAAAGAGTTACATTTTACCAAAAAGTTTATATCCCTTAAATGACACACATCCAAAAAATAACATAGCTGACACTTGGGGTGTTTTGAACCCCAACGTTTTTTAAATTGTTGTAAAAAGTTTAATTTTCGATAGTTTTGTTAAGATGTTTTTTCGGGTATTCTTTAAAATCTCTTGTAAAGAATCAATCGGTATAGTAACTTAAATTTTATTTTTAACACTTTGAAAAACAATGAAAAATTAATGGAATTTACGAATTTTTATATTCGTTGAAAAATGGTCTGGGGTCCAATAGACCCCCAGCGTCATTTAAGGGATATTTTCAACATGACTTGATTTCTACCAAAAAATTTGATTTTCTACCAGAAAAAAGACGAATTTAAAAAAAAACAGAATTTTTCAACCAAAATGTTGAATTGTTCAACAAAAAAGTTGAATTTTTAACAAAAAATGGAGTAGACAAATTTTCATTGAGAATGAATTTTCAATAAAAACAAAAACGAATTTTCTACAAAATAGTTTAATTTTATACTAATTTGTTGAATTTTTAAGCCAAAAAACCTAATTCTCTATAAAACAATTTAATTTTAAAAACGCGAACATGAAGTTACAACGAAAAAGTTAATTTACAATTATTCACTTGACTTTTCCAACAAAATATTTGAATTTGCAATTTAAACAAACTTTTTCACAAAAAAAGGAATTTTTAAATAAATTTTTTAACCAAAAAACTAACTTTCAACAAAAATTATGAATCTTCAACGAAAAAAAAAAGAATTAAATTAAAACAAATTCGTTCAACTTTCAACCAAGGAGTGTAATTTTTAATTAATCATTTTATTAGTTAAAAATTCGACTTTTTAGTAAAAAATTCTACTATTTAGTTAAAGATTGAAATATTTTATTGAAAATTAAAGTCTTTTGTTAAAAATTAATCGTTTTTGGACAACAAATTATATTGTTAGTAGAAAATTAATTATTTTCATTGAAAATTGATATTTTTGGTTAAACACTCATCTTTTTTGTTTGAAAATCAATTCTTTTTATTTGAAAAGTCTATTATTGTATTTTTGTTTAAGAAATAATCTCTTTTATTTGAAAAACATACTTTTTGTGCAAATTCAGCGATTTTTTTTTTTGAAAAAGTCATCGGTTTTGGTTGAAAATTTATACTTTTGTAGAAATCTCATATTTTTTTGTTGAAATCTTATCTTTTGGTAGAAAATTCTGTTTTTTTTTTGTTTTTAAAAATTCATCATTTATATTTTAGGGTTAATAACTTTTATTGAAAAGTCTACTATTATATTTTTGGCGCTTAGTTTAAAAATCTACAAATTGTTTGAAAGTTTATTTATTATATTGAAAATTAAACTAGGTTCTTAAAAAGTCACCTTTTTTGTTTAAAATTAACGTCTTGGTTCAAAAAATCTATTTTGATTGAAAGTTAGTTCTGTTTATCAAAAACAAAACAAAAAAAGTATTATATTTCTTTTTCAGAATTAATCTGAATTCAACTATTTTGTTAAAAAGTCATATTTTTTGTCGAAAATTCATCATTTTTGGATTGAAAATTCTCATTTACTTAAAAAATCGTCTTTTTGGGTGAAAAATTCAACCATTTTCTAAACAAAATATCACCTTTTGGCTAAAACATCCCCTCTTGGTTAAAAATTCTACTATTTGGTTGAACACTCAACTGTTTTGTTAAAAATTCATCTTCTTTGGATCAAAATTGATCCTTTTTGATTCAAAACTAATTATTTTTATTGAAAAAAAAATTATATATTTATTTTATAATTCATCTAAATTCAACTATTTTCTTAAAAAGTAATATTTTTTATCAAAATTTCAACTGATTTACTAAACACTTATATTTTTGGATAGAAAATCCATCGTTTTTTTTTTTTGAAAATTAAATTGACTTGTAAAATATTCATATTTAAAATATAAATTAAAAGTTATGTTTGAAAGTGCGACTCTTCCTTGTTCAAATTAAATCTATTTTTTGTTGAAAGTTCGATCATTTGGTTCAAGATTCGTCGATTAGGAAAGTGTGATAAAAACTGTATTTGGTGTGCAAGTTCTCATTTTGAATAAAATTGTACTTTTTTAACTGAAAAAAGGTGATAAAAGATGAGAAACCCCCAAAAAAAAGAGAAAAGGGTGACAAATTCTTAAAATAGGTGACACTCTGTGATGACTGGGATTTTCAAAATTTAACCGAAAAAGGGCATACTGGGTGTAAAATACCCAGCGACTTGTTTGCGTTTTAGCAAAACGTACCAAATTCAAGAAAATTGAACATATGGCGCAAGATTAAAAAATGACATGAAATACGGAATTTTAATGAATTTCGAAAATTTTCCGTTTCAATTAAGAATTATAATTTTGTTTGTCAAATTCCCTGTATCAATTCATAATTTTAATGTTGTTTTCAAAAATATTCCGTTTCAAATTAGAATTTATTCTTTAAAAAAAATGTCCTGTTCCAGCTCGGAATTAATTTAAATTTTAACACTCCCTCTTCCAAGAATAATTATAATTCTTTTGGAAAAATACCAATTTCAATTCAGAATTGGTTAGAATTTAAAAATTCTCTGCTTCAACTCAGAATAAAAATTCTTTGGAAAAATTTCCTGTTCCAATTCATAAATTTGTTCCTTTTCGAAAAATTTCCGTTCTAGCTCGGAAATTTTAAAATTTGAAAATTCCCGTTCCCAAGTCCGAATTATAATTCTTTTGGACAAATACCAGTTTCAATTCAGAATTGGTTACAATTTAAAAATTCTCTGCTTCAACTCAGAATAAAAATTCTCTATAAAAATGTCCTGTTCCAATCCAGAATTTTTTTCCTTTTCGAAAAATTCCAGTACTAGCTCGGATTTTTTTTTAAATTTGAAAATTCCCGTTTCCAAGTCCGAATTATTATTATTCTGAATAAATTCCAGTTTCAATTCAGAATTGGTTACAATTTAAAAATTCTCTGCTTCAACCCAGAATAAAAATTCTTTATAAAAATGTCCTGTTCCAATCCAGAATTTTGTTCCCTTTCGAAAAATTTCCGTTCTAGCTCGGAATTTTTTAAATTTGAAAATTCCCGTTCCCAAGTCCGAATTATTATTATTATTATTCTGAATAAATTCCAGTTCCAACTCAGAATTGGTCAAAAATTGAAAATTCTCTATTTAAATCAGGAATTTAATACTTTTCGAAAAGTTACCGTTTCCAAAAAGAGTTTTAGAATTTTGGTAAAATTCGCTGTTCCAATTCATAATTTTAATTTTTCTCGAAAATGTCCTGTTTCAACTTAGAATTAAAATTCATTCTAATAAAAAATGTCCTGTTCCAACTCGGAATTTATTTCAACTTTACCATTCCCTGTTCCAAGGCAAATTATAATTCTTTTTAATAAGTACCAGTTTCAACTCAGAATTGGTTTAAATTTGAAAATTCTCTGCTTCAACTCAGAATTAGACTCATGAAAATTTTCAGTGCTAGCTCGGAATTTATTAAAATTTTAAATTCCCGGTGATTATTCTGAATAAATTCTTGTTCGAACTACAAATTTATAAAATATATTATTCGAGAATTTTATTATTCGGGAATTTTATTTTTCGGGATTTTTCAGCCGTCTGTTTTAATGCTCTAAATCGAAGAATGAATCACTAAATTTAAAAATATTCAAAATTATACCATTTTAAGCAATCTTAAATTCTAATTCCAGCTCGAAAATGTTTCATTTCAACTAATTGTAAGAATTAGAACTTTTTGGAAAAATTTCCTGATTAAATTTATAATTAAAAATTTGTTAAAAAATTTATCCTATGTCATTTTCACATAATTTTGATTTTTATCATTTTTATACGCATTTTAAGATCAATAAAATCGTTTAATCACGAAAAGTACAATGTTTCATTTTTCATTGAATTGAAGCTTTTATTTTTTAGAATAAATACTATTTTGGAACGAACACTATAAGACTAATTTTACTTTTTAAGCGCCGTATCCCCGAAGTATTTAGGTAAAATTTTAAGTAAAAATATTTAAAACTTAAAAAGTTACGAATTTTGGAGTGAAAGAAGTAATTTTTTAATTTTCTTTGCAAAAAGGATTTTTTTAACTACTTTAAATTTCAAAAACTGTTATGAAACTTTTTTCTCCTTAAACTAGATAGATTAAACATCATTCATTGATTTTCTTGTAAAAAACTACCCAATACCGTCGGCACAGCACACGTTTGAATATCCTTGGGTGTAAAACACCCAGTATGCTCTTTATGTAATTTTACGGAAGTGTGCCCTTTAAGGTTAAATAAAAATTTCATGGAATTTTCAGGATGGTCGTTTTAATCGAAGAAATAAATTCCCGGTTTTTTTCAGGTTCGAAAACATTTTTCACGGTCAATGAAATGAAAAAAATGGAACACTAAAGCTAAAAAAATTTTCACTTGAGATAATAAAAACTGAGCTGCAAATGAAAAGCACTTAAAGACGAACTGTTAAATTTGGAACTTTAAAAATTAAATTTAAAAGTTTTTAATTAATAAATGTTGTACTCAAATGCTCAATACTTTACGCGTATAAAATTGAAGGTACTAACATTTTTCAATATAAAAAAAATATAAATTTACGTTATCATTTTCAACGATCTAAATTTAAAAAACAATGAATGAACTTTAAAACTTTCAAAATTATATAATTTTAAGCTAGAAACATCAAATATTGAAAAATTGAAAAAAAATTTATTGAACACTTCTTTAATTAGAAATTCAATTATTTTCTTTTTAAATAGTTTAAACATTCATGGAAAGTTTCAAAATTTTATTTCAAAATCTTGAGAAATCTAGAAGTTGTTTTAAATTTAAAATTATTTTAGAATTTTTTTCAGAACTTCTAAATATCTGTCAAAATTAATTGGATTTTTTCTACAATTATCAGAAAATCCCGCAAATTTTAGAAAAATTAAAAAAAAGATACTAGAAAATTTCGCTGAAAAATTAAGTATTTTTCGAAATTTTAACGATTCCAGGTTTTCTATTTCAAACAATTCAGTTAAAGGTTCTTTACTTTTAAATATTTGGTTTCAATTTGCTCGTCTTAAATAAAAATTCAAATATTGCTAAATATTCAACAATTAATCTTTTTTTTAATTCAAAATTTCAAATTGAATGGGTTAAAAATTGAATATTTTAAAATGAAAAAATATTTTAAATTTAATAAAATCCTTTAATTAAGAAAATATTATTATAAAGTTATTTTAAAGTTTAAAATAGTTTATAAACTTTCAGTCACACCTTCAAATTTGTTTAATGACTAAGACTTTCAAATTAAAACCATTTAAGTTTTAACGTTAAAATCTGAAAATTTTTTAAATTTTGAACTGATTTAAAATCTTTTTTGTTCACTTTTTATTACTCAAAGTACAGATAAATTAAAAAAAATTTATTTATTAAATAAAAATGTTTTTTATCCAAAATTTTCAACATCAAAAACTTACATTTTTTATTTCTTCAAGTCTTTTAGAAAGCATTTGAAAATTCTTTAAATTAAAAAAGGTAAGCTTAGAAATAAAAATTTCACATCGAAAATTTTTTAAGTAAAAATAATTTTTAATTACGCATTGTAAGCTAAATAATAGCATAATTGAAAAACATAAAAATTCAACTTATTATTTTAAAACTGTTGAAATCGAATGTGGACAGATTTTTCTTTTACAAACTTGTAAAATTCCCGGTTAAAAAAATATTCACTGTCAGCTGGAAAATTATCATTTCCGGTACATTTTTTTTGCATTTCAATCATTTTAGAACAGAAAGCACCTTTAAGCGACAGTTTTTTTTTGCAAAAAAAAATATAAATATAAATAAAATTAATTTATATTTATAAAAATATTTGTAGGAAAGTGTCAATTCCAAGTTTTTTCCAGGTTTAATTTTTCATTAAATTATATAATTAAATTTAAAATGTTATTTATTTAATTAAAAATGTTTAATTTATAATATAAATTTCGCATTTTTAATTCAAAAAGATTTGACACACATGACAGATTTTTAAATAAAATAAATGAAGTTTTAAACGAAAAAATTGACTTTTCAACTGAAAAATGGAAAATTTTCAACAATATAGTTGAATTTTGAACTGAAAAAAAATAAAAATTGTAACAAAAAATGTAATAATTAAATTTCTAGTTAAAAACAAAAATAATTTGAAAAAAAAATTCAATTAAAACGATGAATTTTCAACTAAAATGATGAATTCTCAACCACATAGTCAAAGTTTGAACTAAAAAAGATCACTTTTTGACCAAAAATGAAATAATTACAGTTCCAGATAAATAAAAATAAAATTTTCAAATAATGTGATGCATTTTAAACTAAAATGATGAATCTTTAACTGAAATAAATGAATTTTAAACCAAAAAAATACATTTTTTTACCGAAAATGTAAATTTTTAGACAAAATAAATGTTTTTTAACGAAAAAGTTGAAATTTTAACTAAAAAAGGGCAAATTTTCAACAATTTAGTTAAATTTTAATCTGAAAAAATCAGTTTGCAACCCAAAATGTAAGAATAAAATTTTCCAGTTTAAAAAAAAATTAATTTTGCAAAAAAAATGCAATCAAAGTGCTGAACTTTAAAATAAAATTATGAATCTTTCAACTGAAGTAGATGAATTTTAAAGAAAAAAGATTAATTTTTAAACAAGAAGATTAATTTTCAAACAAAAATATTAATTTTTGACCAAAAAAGTTCATTT
>NC_046666.1:2850399-2855203 GCF_010883055.1 Belonocnema kinseyi | reverse complement strand
AAATAAAAATAAAATTTCTACAAAAAAAAAAGTCAAATTTTCAAACAACGTGATGAATTTTAAACTAAAATGATGAATCTTTAACTGGAATAAATAAAATTTAAACCAACAAGATACATTTTTTTACCGACGTCAATTTTTAAACTACAAAAAAAAAAAGGATTTTTTAACGATCAAGTACAATTTTCAACTAAAAAAAGGCAATTTTTCAACAATTTAGTTGAATTTTGAACTGAAAAAGAAAAAAAAATTTACCAAAAATGTAATAATTAAATTTTCCAGTTTAAAAAAAATTAATTTTGCAAAAAAAATGCAATCAAAGTGTTGGAATTTAAAATAAAATTATGAATCTTTCAACTGGAGTAGATACATTTTAAAGCAAGAAGATTAATTTTTAAACAAGAAGATTAATTTTCAAACAAAAATATTAATTTTTTACCAAAACAGTTCATTTAAAAAAAAATACATAAATTTTCTATGAAATAGTTAAATGTGATCAATTTGCAACTAAAATTATTAATATTTAACTGGATTAAGTGAATTTTAAACCAAAAAGATTCATTTTTTACCGACGTCAATTTTTAAACAAAAAAATGATTTTTTAACAAAAAAGTTGAATTTTCAATTAAAAAAGGGCAAATTTTCAACAATTTAGTTGAATTTTAAACTAAAAAAAATCAGTTTTAAACCAAAAATGTAATAATTAAATTTCCAGTTTAAAAAAATTAATTTTGAACAAAAAGATATAATCAAAATGATGAATTTTCAACTAAAATGGTGAATCTTTAACTGGGAAAAATGAATTTTAAACCAAAAAGATCATTTTTTTTTACCGAAAATGTAAATTTTTAAACTAGAAAGTTTTAGTTTAAAAGAAAACAATTTGAAACTGAATTTTTTTACATAGAAAGCTTCGAATCTGTAGAATTTCAAAGAACTTTTCAACTTTTAACGTTACAATTTGAATCGTTCTATTTAAAAAATATTTAATTTGTAAGAGAAATTGTTTATTTTTAAATAAAATTTGAGTAATTTCAAGAGATATTTCATAGTTTTGAAAAGATTCAAAATTAATTAAAAACTTGAAATTTCTTCAAGTAATTAAAAAGAAGTGTCTTAACATTTTTGTTTAGAATTTCCAAATGCATTTGTAAATTAAACGAATTTTTCCTACAACTTTTGAAAAATCCTGAAAATAAAAAAAAAAATCCTTAAATTCTTGTATTTTCTTCTTTGATAATTTTTTTAATCTCTTAAAATCTTTTTAAATTTTCTGTAACAATTTTTGGTTCAAATCTGCAAATAATAAGTCTTCCTATTGTTATTTATAAATTCAAATTAAAAATTTGTTTTTTAATTTACAAGATTTTCTAAAAGTTGTATAAAAAATTAATTTGATTTAAAAATATATTGAAACATTTTGAAAAAAATTCAACAACGATTTTTAATTTGGAAAAATATATAATCTCTTCTAGATTTCTCAATGTTTTGAAATAAATTTTTTAAGTTTTTTAACAATGCTTAAACTATTTAAAATTAAAATAATTTAACTTCTATTTTAAAAAATTGTTTATTTAAAAAAAATTATTTTTAATTTCTTAATTTGTCTAGCTTAAAATTACTTTAAAAAATTTCAAAATAATATTTTTTTAAAGTAATTTTAAGCTAGACAAATTAAGAAATTAAAAATTTTTTAAATTAGAAGTTAAATTATTTCCATTTTAAATAGTTTAAGCATTGTTAAACAACTTAAAAAATTTATTTCAAAACATTGAGAAATCTAGAAGTGATTACATATTTTTCCAAATTTAAAATTTAAAATTTTCGAAACATTTCAATATATTTTTAAATCAAATTAATTTTTTATACAACTTTTAGAAAATCTTGTAAATTAAAAAAAAACCCTAAAATTTAAATTTTTAAATAACAATAGAAAGATTTAATAAAAATTGCAAAGATCTCAGAAAGATTCAAAAGATTTAAAACAATTTGAAAAGGTTTCAAAAGATTGTAGAATATTTTCAGAGATTCTCAAGATTTTCAAAAATCTCAGAAAAATTAAAAAAATTTCACAAGATTCGAATTAAATTCCAAAAATATAAATCCACTTTAAAATTTAAATACTCTAAATTAAAGAATCAAACAATGGACTTTAAAAAAATATAAATTTGAAAATTTTTAATGTCCATTCTTTGATTCTTTAATTTAGAGTATTTAAATTTTAACGTGGATTTATATTTTTGGAATTTAATACGAATCTTGTGAAATTTTTGAAAATCTTGAGAATCGCTGAAATTTCTTAAAATTAAATCTTTGAAATCCTTGAAATAACTCGCGGATATCTAAAATATTTGTGAAATCTAAAATCTGTCAGAAATTTTGAAATCTTTTGAAATTGTTTAAGATTTAAAAAAATCTGTTGAAGCCTTTCAAAATCTTTGGAAACCGATGCACAAAGATTCTCTAAAATCTTGAAAAAATTTTGAAATCTTCAGAATCCTTGAAATATCTTAAAATATTCTCAAATATTTAGAAATATTTTTAAGTCTCTAAAACACAATATACAGGCCTTTCTACAATATTTTAAATCCTAAAATATTTCAAATATTTGAAATCTTAATAAACTTTCGAAATATTTGTAAAGTCTTTTAAAAAATTTTTAAAATGCTCGAATTTAAAAAATCAAGATAAATGTTTAACAAGTAAATAAATAAAAAATAAAATTCAAAGTTCTGAAATAAAAATTCTGAATAATTTTCCAATTTCGCATCACCCACTTTAAAATTATTTATCAACATTATTATTAATTGAATTAAAAAAAATATAATTATTATTTAAAACCGTACCGGAATTATGTTTCCGTTTTTAAATGCTTGAATACTTTCTAAAATTTTTGAAATCATTCTCGAATTTAAAAAATCAAGATAAATATTTAACAAGTAAATAAATAAAAAATAAAATTCAAAGTTCTGAAATATCAACATTATTATTAATAAAATAAAAAAAAAAAATATAATTATTATTTAAAACCGTACCGGAATTATGTTTCCGTTTCTGCACTTGCTCCTGCAATTCCAGTTTATCCTGTTCCTTCTGCCTCTCAGCCTCGAGATCCATTAAATTTTGGGTCGCAACTTCCAGCTCAACTGCACAAGCCTGACCCTGATGGAAGGGATCGGCTCTTTTCTGTTCCAAAACGGTCACCAAATCGAGGAGATTGTGCTCCAGAGCGATGCTCGTTGGTGTCTTGTTAAATTTACTCCCTGCGTTCGGATCAGCCCCATATTCCAATAAAACTTGGATCACTTCCATGTTCTGTTTCTCCACTGCCCAATGTAGAGGTGTCATTTTCAGCTGGAAAATAATCATTTCCGGTACATTTTATTTTTTTTTTTTTTGCATTTCGCGATTCTAGGAAAAAAAAAAGTGTCTACACATAATCCTGGAAAGAAATTTCGTGTCAATTCCAAGTTTTTTTTTTTACAAGTTTTTCAAAGGTATAATTTTTAATAGTAGAGAGCCATTAAAATATTTCGCAATTTTTTATACAAATATGTATTATATTTTGGATAATAAATATAAATCTTTTTACCAAAAACGTCAATTTTTCAGTAAAATACATACATCTTCAATTGAATTTTCAACTAGTGACAGATTTTCAATCACATAGTTCAAGTTTGAACTAAAAACGATGAATTTTCAACTGAAAATGAAATAATTACATTACCAGTTTACAAAAAAAAATTAATTTGGAAAAATATTCAATCAAAATGATGAATTTTCAACTTAAATGATGAATCTTTAACTGGAATTAATAAATTTTAAACCAAAAAGATACATTTTTTACCGAAAAGATAGACTTTTTTTACTGAAAATAGAAATTTTTAAACAAAATAAATAAATAATGTAATAATTAAATTTTCAGTTAAACAAAAATTAATTTTGTAACAAAAAAAAAATCAATCAAAGTCATGAATTTTCAACTAAAATGATGAATCTTCAACTGGAATAATGTATTTTAAAGCAAAACTAAATAACTTTAAAGCAAAACTAAATAACTAAATTTTCAGTTAAATAAAAATTAATTTTGTAACAAAAAGAACAAACAAAATCAATCAAAGTCACGAATTTTTATCTAAAATGATGAATCTTCAACTGGAATAGATGTATTTTAAAGCAAAAATATTAATTTTGAATAAAAAATATGAATCTTTTTACCGAAAACGTCAATTTTTCAGTAAAATACACACATCTTCAATTGAATTTTCAACTAGTGACAAATTTTCAATCACATAGTTCAAGTTTGAAATAAAAACGATAATTTTTTAACTAAAAATGATAAAAAATAATTATTAAATTTTATATTATTATTAAATATTATTTAGATTATTTAGATTATTATATTAAATAGTATATTAGATATTATTAAAATAATTTAAAAAATAATTCCTAGTTTAAAAAAATAATAATTTTGCAAAAAAAATTTAATCAAAATGAATTTTTAACTAATATTATTAATCTTTAACTAGAATAAATAAAATTTAAACCAAAAAGATACATTTTTTACCGAAAAGATAGACTTTTTTTACCGAAAATAGAAATTTTTAAACAAAATAAATAAATAATGTAATAATTAAATTTTCAGTTAAATAAAAATTAATTTTGTAACAAAAAAAAAGCAATCAAAGTCATGAATTTTCAACTAAAATGATGAATCTTCAACTGGAATAGATGTATTTTAAAGCAAAAATATTAATTTTGAATAAAAAATATGAATCTTTTTACCGAAAACGTCAATTTTTCA
>NC_046666.1:2829887-2850299 GCF_010883055.1 Belonocnema kinseyi | reverse complement strand
GTAAAATACACACATCTTCAATTGAATTTTCAACTAGTGACAAATTTTCAATCACATAGTTCAAGTTTGAAATAAAAACGATAATTTTTTAACTAAAAATGAAATAATTACGTTCCTAGTTAAAAAAAAAAATAATTTTGCAAAAAAATTTAATCAAAATGAATTTTCAACTAAAAAAAGACAAATTTTCAACAATTTAGTTGGATTTCAAACTGAAAAAAATCTAACCAAAAATGTATAATTAAATTCCCAGTTTAAAAAAAAATAATGTTGCAAAAAATGCAATCCAAATGATGAATCTTTAACTGGAATAAATGAATTTTAAACCAAAAAGATAAGTTTTTTTTTACCGGAAATGGAAATTTTAAATTAAATTAAATAAAAAATTTAATAATTAAATTCCCAGTTAAAAAAAAAATAATTTTGCAAAAAAATTTAATTAAAATGATGAATTTTCAACTAAAATGATGAATCTTTAACCGTAGTGAATGAATTTAAACCAAAAAGATCAATTTTTAAACAAGAAGATTAATTTTAAAACGAAAAGATTAATTTTTTATCCAAAAAGTTCATTGAAAAAAAAAATTTCAATGAAATATAAGAATTTTCAACTAAAAAAGACATACATTTAACCATATAGTTAAAGTTTGAATTAAAAAAGATCACTTTTGAACCAAAAATGAAATCATTAAATTTTCAGTTAGATAAAAATAAAATTACTACAAAAAAAAGTCAAATTTTCAAACAATGTGATGAATTTAAAAGTAAAATGATGAATCTTTAACTGGAATTAATGAATTTTAAACCAAAGAGATACATTTTTTTAACTGAAAATAGACATTTTTTTACAAAATAAATAAATAATGTAATAATTAAATTTTCAGTTGAACAAAAATTAATTTTGTAACAAAAAGAACAAACAAAAACAATCAAAGTCATGAATTTTCAACTAAAATGATGAATCTTCAACTGGAATAGATGTATTTTAAAGCAAAAATATTAATTTTGAATAAAAAATGTGAATCTTTTTACCAAAAACGTCAATTTTTCAGTAAAATACACACATCTTCAATTGAATTTTCAACTACTGACAGATTTTCAACCACATAGTTCAAGTTTGAACTAAAAACGATAAATTTTCAATTAAAAATGAAATAACTACGTTCCTAGTTAAAAAAAAAAAATTTTGCAAAAAAAATTTAATCAAAATGAATTTTCAACTAAAATTATTAATCTTTAACTAGAATAAATAAAATTTAAACCAACAAGATAAATTTTTTTTACCGACGTCAATTTTTAAATAAAATATACGATTTTTTAACGAAAAAGTTGATTTTTCAACTAAAAAAAGGAAAATTTTCAACAATTTAGTTGAATTTTAAACTAAAAAAAGGAAAATTTTCAACAATTTAGTTGAATTTTAAACGGAAAAAAAAAATTTCAACCAAAAATATAATAATTAAATTCCCAGTTAAAAAAAATTAATGTTGCAAAAAAATGCAATCCAAATGATGAATCTTTAACTGGAATAAATTAATTTTAAACCAAAAAGATACATTTTTTTACCGAAAATGGAAATTTTTAATTAAATTAAATTAAAAATGCAATAATTAAATTCTCAGTTTGAAAAAAAATAATTTTGCAAAAAAATTTAATCAAAATGATGAATTTTTAACTTAAAAGATGAATTTTAATTTTTTTACCGACATCACTTTTTAAACAAAATAAATTAATTTTAATCGAAAAAGCTAAATTTTCAACTAAAAAAGGGCGAATTTACAACAATTTAGTTGAATTTTAAACTGAAAAAAACTAGTTTACAACCAAAAATATAATATGTAAATTTTCCACTTTAAAAAAAATTAAATTTGCACAAAAAAATGAAATAAGAGTGATGAATTTTCAAACAAAATAATGAATCTTTAACTGTAGTAAATGAATTTTAAACCAAAAAGATCAATTTTTAAACAAGAAGTTTAATTTTCAAACAAAAAGATTCATTTTTTAAAAAATACATAAATTTTCAATGAAATAGTTGAATTTTCAACTAAAAAAGACACATATTTAACCATATAGTTAAAGTTTCAGCTAAAAAATATCACTTTTTAACCAATACTGAAATCATAAAATTTTCAGTTAGATAAAAATAAAATTACTACAAAAAAAGTCAAATTTACAAACAATGTGATAAATTTAAAACTAAAATGATGAATCTTTGACTAGAATTAATGAATTTTAAACCAAAAAGATACATTTTTTACCAAAAATGTAAATTTTTAAACAAAATAAATGAAGTTTTAAACAAAAATAAGTTGCATTTTCAACTAAAAAAAGACCAAATTTCAACAATTTCGTTGATTTTAGAACTAAAAAAGAAAAAAAATTTAACCAAAAATGTAATTATTAAATTTCTAGTTAAAAAAAATTAATTGTGCAAAAAAAAATGCAATCAATGTGATGAATTTTCAAATAAAAAGATTCATTTTTCAACAAAAACGTTCATTTTTCAAAAAATACATAAATTTTCAATGAAATAGTTGAATTTTCAACTAAAAAAGACACACATTTAACCATATAGTTAAAGTTTGAACTAAAAAAGATCACTTTTTAACCAAAAATGAAATAATTAAATTTCCAGTTAAACAAAAATAAAATTTCCACAAAAAAAGTCAAATTTTCAAACAATGTGATGAATTTTAAACTAAAATTAAGAATCTTTAACTGGAATAAATAAAATTTAAACCAAAAAGATACATTTTTTTTACCGAAAATGTAAATTTTTAAACAAAATAAATAAAGTTTTAAACGAAAAAGTTGAATTGTCAATTAAAAAAAGATAAATTTTCAACAATTTACTTGAATTTTGAACTAAAAAAAAATAAATTTCAACTAAAAATGAAATAATTACGTTTTAAGTTAAAAAAAATTGGAACAGATGAATTTTAAACCAACAAGATCAATTTTTTTTACCGACATCAATTTTTAAACAAAATAAATTAATTTTTATCGAAAAATCTAAATTTTCAACATTTTAGTTGAATTTTATACTGAAAAAAAAGTTTACAACCAAAAATATAATAATTAAATTTTTCAGTATAAAAAAAATGCAATCAGAGTGATTAATTTTAAAGCAAAAATATTAATTTTTAAACAAGAAGATTAATTTTCAAACAAAAAGATTAATTTTTGACCAAAAACGTTAAAAAACAAAAATAAAAAATATATAAATTTTTAATTAAATAGAAATAAAATTTCTACAAATAAAGTCAAATTATCAAACAATGTGATTAATTTGCAGCTAAAATTATGAATCTATAACTGTAGTAAATGAATTTTATAGAAATAAAAATCATTTTTTTTACCGAAAACTTCAATTTTAAATCAAAAAAATAATTTTTTTTTACAGAAAATGTCAATTTTTAAATAAAATAAATGAGTTTTTAACGAAAAAGTTGATTTTTGAAATAAAAAGAAAGCACATTTTCAACAATTTTGTGGATTTTGAACTAAAAAAATCAATTTTCAACCGAAAAGGTAATAATTAATTATTTTCAACCAGAGATATAAATTTTTAACATTAAAATTTTTGACTAAAATGATGAATATTTAACTGTAATAGATGAATTATAAAGAAAAAGGATTAATTATGAAACAAAAAGATCTTTTTTTGTTACCAAAAAATGTAAATTTTGAAACAAAGTAAATTATTTTTTAACGAAAAAGTGTTTTAAATTTTATTCAAAATGTCTGGTTAACGAACTCGTCCTTTCTTTTTCGACCTAAAAAATCCTTAGAATATAAAAAGTTTAACTTTTAATTTTTCAACTAAAAAAATAAATTTTTTGAACAAAAAGTTGAATTTGCTACAAAAAAATTCATTTTTAACAAAAAATATGAAATCTCAACTAAACATACAAATTTTCTACTACATGATTGAATTTGGAAGTAAAAAAAATCAGTTTTCAACCAAAAATGAAATAGTTAAATATATAATTAAAAAAATTAACTTAACGCAGAAATAAATTTATTTTATTCAAATTTATGATTACTTTTGAAATTTTTACAGAACTTGTAAATATCTTTCAAAATTAATTGAACTTTTTCTTAATTTTTTTAGGTAATCCTGCAAATTAAAAAAAAAATGTCTTAAAATTTTAGTGTTTAAAAAAAATCGCCCATTTATTATTTGTGGGAGAAATTTGAATAATTTTAAGAAATATTCAGAAGTTTTTCAAAGATACAAAATTAATTTAAAACTTTGAAATGATAGCCTAATTTAAATTAGATTTCAAAAGGTTTTGAAAGATTTACATAATTTTCAAAAACATTTTTCACAGCCAATAAAATTTAAAAAATCAAACTATATTCGAAATATTGTACCATATAAAGTAATAAACAATAAACAACAAATTAAAGCATTCAAAGTTAATTGAAAATGAAACGCAAATAAACTGCAAAATTTAGAACTTTTATAAATTATAGCTTTAAAATTTTATTTCAAAATCTGGAGAAATCTAGAAGTGTTTTTAAATTTTTTTCGAAACTTTTAAATATATTTCAAAATAAATTTAAAAAAAATATTTCAATTTATAAATAATAATAGAACTAATAAAAAAATTAGAGTAATTTTAAGAGACATTTAGAAGTTTTAAAAAGATTCGAATTAAATTTAGAACTTGAAATAATTTTAAATACTTACAGTCGAATTTAAAATAAAAGGTAAATTTTTGTAGATTTTATACAAAAAATTTAGAATTTTTTTTAATAATTGTGAAAGACTTCAAAAGAATAAAAAAAATTTCTTAAGATTCTTAGGAAAATTAAAAACGATTTTTCACATTGAAAAATTATTGTAAGAGAAAGTTTTAACAGATTTTAAGAGATTTCAAAAATTATTAAAACAGAACTTGGAAGATTTTAAGGATTTTTAAAAATATTAATGATTTTCAAAAATTGTAGTAAATTTTCGATTAATTTAAAAATATATTTAGAATTTCTGAAAAAAAAAATGTTAACAAACTTCGTTTAAATCACTTGAAATAATTTCAAGTTTTTAAAATTAATTTTGCATCATTTCAAAACTTCTAAATATCTCTTAAAATTAATCAAAATTTTTTTTTACATATTTCACTTATAAATTAAACACTTTTTAAATAAAACAATTAAAATTGTAACGCTAAACTTTTTTCGAAAATCTAAAGATTCAAAGCTTTCTATGTAAAAAATTCAGTTTCAAAATCAGAAATTTCAAATTAAATGGGATAAAAATTAAATAATTTAGACTCCAAATATTTTTTATTTAATAAAAACCTTTAATTATGACTATATTATTATGTATTTATTTTTAAGTAGAAAATAGTAAAACACAGGTTAACTTTTTTTAATAACTAAAAAAAAATTCATAGAAATAATACATTTATGAAAATTTTTATTTAAAAATAATTTATTTATATTTACAGTTCACAAAATCAAACAAATTAAAATAAATAGTAAAATATTGCTAAATATTCAATAATTAATATTTTTCTTAATTCAAAAATTTCAAATTAAAAGGATTAAAAATTGAATAATTTAGACTGAAAGATTATTTTTAAATTAATAAAAGCCTTTAATTACGAATAAATTATTATAAAGTTATTTTTAAGTTGAAAATCTGGCAATCATTAAATTAAAAATAAATTATTTGATTTATTTATTGAATAAAAATGTTTTCTTATAAAAAAATTTCAACTTCAAACGCTTTTAATTTTTAATTGTTCAAGTCTTCAAAATATTAAAAAATATTCTTTAAATTAAAAAAGTTAGTTTAAAAATAAAACATTTGTTAAGTAAAAGATTGATGAATTACGCATTGTAAATTGAATAAAAGCATAATCGAAAAAGATAAGAATTATCCTAATTATTGAAAAACTTAAAGATTTAAAAAATATATATAAAATTCTCGGTCAAAAAATAAATTTCCCTATACTATCCGGATTTTCCTGAAAAATATATTTTTCAAAGTAAGGATTTAATTTACCATATCTCTGCTGTCGACATCCGCTCCGTATTTGAGAAGCAGCTGCGCCATCTCGTGATGGCCCTCATAAGCAGCCATATGAAGAGGAGTACGATCTACTTTCGTCCTGGCATCTCTCGATATCCCTGCTCTAAGTAAAACCTCAGCAGTGTCGGTGTGATTTCTCTGAGCCGCCAAATGCAAAGCGCTCGTTCCCAACTGCCAAAATTTCATCATTTTATCACAATTTTTTTTTATCAATCTATGATTTATTTCAGATCGAAACTCTTTATTTTTTTCACACTGTATACCGTTTTTGTAATAGTTTATCAAAATTTTCTGATAAAAAAGATTAAACTTAAACCAGGAATGATTTATCTGGCCAATAAAAGAGCTGCAGTTTCGATTTTCAACTAAAAAATATAAATTTTCAACCAAAATCCATGATTTTTTAACAAAATAGTTTAATTTTCATCAAATAGAAGATTTTTATGTGAGTAAAAGAGATTAATTCTGGACTAAAAATACGATAATAGACTTTTGAAATAAAAAGAATTAATTTTCAAACAAAAATGGTGAATTTTCCACCAAAAAATATAAATTTTCAACAAATAAACTATGACTTTTTAACAAAATACTTGAATTTTCATCAAATAGAAGATTTTTATTTGAGTAAAAGAAATTAATTCTAGGCTAAAAATACGATAATAGACTTTTGAAATAAAAATAATTAATTTTCTACCAAAAAAGATGAATTTTCGACCAAAAAATATAAATTTTCAACAAATAAATTAAAAACTTAAAAAATAAACTAAACTTTAAAATTTTATTTCAAAATCTGGAGAAATCTAGAAGTGTTTTTAAATTTTTCCAAATTCTAAATCATTTTTGAATTTTTTTCGAAACTTTTAAATATATTTCAAGATGAATTGAATTTTTTCTTTTAACAAAATCTTTGAATTTTCATCAAATAGAAGATTTTTTTTTAAGTAGAAGAAATTAATTCTAGACTAAAAATACGATAATAGACTTTTGAAATAAAAATAATTAATTTTCCACCAAAAAAGATGAATTCCAAAAAAAATAAATTTTCGACAAATAAACTATGACTCTTAAACAAAATAATTTTTGACAAAATAGTTCAATCCTCAAGAAACTAGTAGCATTTGTAATAAAAAAAGTAGAATTTGTAACCAAAAATATAATAGAAGAGATTAATTCTGAACTAAAAATACAATAATACATTTTTAAAACAGAAAGAATTAATTTTCAACCAAAAATGATGAAATTTCAATTAAAAAATATAAATTTTTAACCAAAAAGATGACTTTTTAACAAAATAATTTAATTTTCAACAAAATAGTTAAATCTTCAACCAAATAGTAGAATTTGTAACCAAAAAGTAGACTATTTTACAAAAAATATAATAGTAGATTTTTCAATTAAAAATAATTAACCCCTAATCATCAAAACTGAATTTTCAAAAAACAAGAACAAAATTTTCTACCAAAAGATAAAGAGATTAAAATAAAAAAATACAAAATAGTTCAATCTGTAACCAAATAGTATAATTTGGAACCAAACCGTTGAATTTTTAAATAAAAATATAATAAAAGAAATTATTTCTGAAACAAAAATAGAATAATAGATTTTTTAAATAAAAAAAGAATTAATTTTCAATAAAAAATGATATATTTACAAAAAAAAAAATATAAATTTGTAACCTAAAAAGATGGATTTTTAACGAAATAGTTTAATTTTCGCCAAATTTAATAGATTTTTAAAGTAAAGGAGATTAAGTTTAAACTAAAAATACAATAATAGACTTTTTAAATAAAAAGAATTAATTTTCAATCAAAATGATAAATTTTCAACCAAAAACTATAAATTCGTAACCAAAAAAAGATGAATTTTTAATAAAATAGTAGAATTTTTAAACAAAAAGTAAAATTTTTAACCAAAAATATAATAGTAGACTTTTCAATTTAAAATTGTCAACTCATAGTCATAAAACTGTAATTTTCAAAAACAAAAACAAAATTTTCTACCAAAAGATCAATTGTCACTCCGAAATGACGAATTTTTAGTGCAATAAAAGTTGTAATTTTAACGGAAAAACATGAGTTTTTAATAAAATACTAAAAATTTTAAAAATAGTTAAATCTTCAACCAAATTGTCAAAAAAATTTTACCAAAAAGTAGAATTTTTAACCAAAAATATAATAAAAGAAATTAATTCTGAATCAAAAATACAATAATAGACTTTTGAAATAAAAATAATTAATTTTCAATAAATAATAATGAATTTTTAACCAAAAAAATATAAATTTGTAACCAAAAAAGATGATTTTTTAACAAAATACTTTAATTTTCAACAAAATAGTTAAATCTTCAACCGAATAGTAGAAATTGTAACCAAAAAGTCGAATTTTTAACCAAAAATATAATAGTAAGCTTTTCAATTTTTAATAATTAACTCGTAACCATAAAAATTGAATTTTTAAAAACAAGAACAAAATTTTCTACCAACAGATAAAGAGATTAACTCTGAACCAAAAATACAATAATAGACTTTTCAAAGAAAAAAAAGAATCAATTTTCAACCAAGAAAGTTGAATGTTCAAACAAAACAAAAACAAAAATTTCAAACCAAAAACGAATATTTCGAAATAAAATATATGAACTTTTGAGAAAATAGTTAAATTTTTATCCAAATAGTATAATTTTTAATCGAAAATTTTGAAACAGAAATATAATAGAAGAAATTAATTAAACAAAAATACAAAAATAGACTTTTTAAATAAAAAGAATTAAGTTTCAATCAAAAATGATACATTTTCAACAAAAATATATAAATTTGTAACCTAAAAAGATGAATTTTTAACGAAATAGTTTAATTTTCGCCAAATTTAATAGATTTTTTTAAGTAAAAGAGATTAATTTTAAATTAAAAATACAATAATAAAGCTTTTAAATAAAAAGAATGAGTTTTCAATAAAAAATTATGAATTTTTTTAACCAAAAAATATTAATTTTCAAACAAAAAATATAAATTTGCAACCAAAAACTATGAGTTTTTAATCAAATACTTGAATATTCAACAAAATAGTTAAATCTTTAACCAAATAGTATAATTTGCAATCAATAATCTTCACTTTTGAAACAAAATTATAGTAGACGAAATTAATTCTGAATCAAAAATACAATAATGGACTTTTCAAATAAAAAGAATTAATTTTTATTCAAAAATGATAAATTTAGAAAAAAAATGTGTACCCAAAAATTAACAAAATACTTTAATTTTCAACAAAATAGTTCAATCTTTAATCAAAGAATAGAACTTGTAATCGAAACGTCGAGATTTCAACCAAAAATTTAATAAAAAAGATTCATATTGGACTAAAAATACAATAATGGATTTTTTAAATAAAAAGAATTAATTTTCAATAAAAAATCCTACATTTTCAACCAAAAAATATAAATTTGCAACCTAAAAAGGTGAATTTTTAACGAAATAGTTTAATTTTCAACAAACAAGTAGAATTTTCAATTAGAATTTTTAATCAAAAAGTAGACTATTTTACAAAAAATATAATAGTAGACTTTTCAATTTAACATAATTAGCTCGTAACCATAAAAGTTGAATTTTCAACAAGAAAAATGCCAACCACAAGATAAATTTTCAAAACGAAAGAATTTCCTGTTCAATTATCCTATCCAGTTTTCGAAAAAAAAAGTATCTAACAAAATAGTTTAATTTTCACCAAATTTAGTCGATTTTTTAGGTAAAAGAGATTAATTTTTGACCAAAAATACAATAATAGACTTTTAAAAAAATTAATTTTTAATCAAAAACGATGAATTTTCAATCAAAAAATATAAATTTCTAATAAAAAAATATAACTTTGTAACAAAAATACTTGAATTTTAACAAAATTTAATAGTTTTTTTAAGTAAAGTTAATTAATTTTAAACTAAAAATAAGATAATAGACTTTTGAAATAAAAAGAATTAATTTTCAACCAAAAAATATAAATTAAAAAAATCTATGACTCTAACAAAATAATTTTCTACAAAATAGTTCAATCGGTCAGAAAGTAGTAGCATTTGTAATAAAAAAGTAAAATTTTTGACGAAAAATATAATAGAAGAGATTAATTCTGAATCAAAAATACAATAATAGAGATTTCCAATAAAAATAATTAGTTTTCAACAGAAAAAAATTAATTTTCAACCAAAAAAATATAAATTTGCAACAAAAAACGACGACTTTCTAACAAAATATTTGAATTTTTAACAAAATAGTTCAATCAAATAGTAGAATTTGTAACCAAAACGTCAAAATTTTTAACCAAAAATTTACTAAAAGAGATTAATTTTTGACTAAAAATGCGATAATATATTTTTCATATGAAAATAAATTATTTTCAACCAAAAAATATAAATTTGCAACCAAAAACGACGTTTTAACAAAATACTTAAATTTTCAACAAAACATGTGAATTTAAAATAATTAACTCGTAGCCATAATAGTTGAATTTTTAACAAACAAATTTTGTACCAAAAGATAAATTTTCAGTCTCAAAGGAAAAATTTGTTGTTCAATAAAACAGTTGAATTTTCGACACAAAAAAAAAAAAAGAATTTTTAACAAAATAGTTCAATTTTCACCAAATTTCATAGATTTTTTGAGTAAAAGAGATTAATTTTGGACTAAAAATACAATAATAGACATTTCAAATAAAAGGAATTTATTTTTAATCGAAAATGATGAATTTTCAACCAAAAAATATAAATTTCCGATAAAAAATGATGACTTTCTAACAAAATATTTGAATTTTCAACCAAATAGTAGAATTTCTAACCAAGATGTGAATTTTAGACAAAAAGGGTGAAGACCAAAAATATAATAGACTTTTGAATTTAAATTAATTAACTCTTAACCATAAAAGTTGATTTTTCAAAAAGAAACCCAATTTTCTATTAAAAGATCAATTTTTAATCACAAAAATATAAACTTGCAACTAAAAAACGATCAATTTTTTATGAAAATAATTAAATTTTCAACAAAATAATTAAATCTTGAATTAAATAGTAGAATTTATAACCAAAAAATAGAATTTTGAAATAAAAATATAATAGTAGACTTTTTAATTTAAAATAATTAACTCGTAACCATAAAAGATAAATTTTCAACAAACAAAAAGCTGAATTTACGACTAAAAAGGACAACTTCTTAACAAAAAATTGAATTTAGATTAATTCCGAAAGAAAAATATAATACTGTTTTTTTTTCAAAAAAAAAAAAGAATTAATTTTTAACCAAAAAACGATAAATTTTCAAACAAATTCTAGAATTTTCAACAAAGAGATGAATATCAGCCAAAAATATGATTTTGCAAACCAATAGTTAAATTTTCAACAAAATAATTAAACTTTTACCAAATTGTAGAAAATTAATTAATTTTCAATCAAAAAGGACGAATTTTATGTTCAATAAAAGTTGAAATTTTAACCAAAAAATATGAGTTTTTAACAAAATACCTAAATTTGCAACAAATAGTTAAATCTCGAACCAGATTGTAGAATTTTTAAAGAAAAATATGATAGAAGAAATTAATTCTGAATCAAAAATACAATAATAATAGACTTTTCAAATAAAAATAATTAATTTTCAATCAAAAATAATGAATTTTCAACCAAAAAATATAAATTTGTAACCAAAAAAGATGACTTTTTAACCAAATACTTTAATTTTCAACAAAATAGTTAAATCTTCAACCAAATAGTAGAATTTGTAACAAAAACGTCGACATTTTAACCGAAAATTTAATAAAATAGATAAATTTTTTTACTAAAAATACGATAATGAACTTTTCATATAAAAATAATTAATTTTCAAGCAAAAAATATTTATTTTCAAACAAAAAATATAAATTTGTAACCAAAAAAAGAAGTTTTTTAACAAAATATTTTAATTTTCAACAAAATCGTTCAATCTTCAAATAAATAGTAGAATTTTTAACCAAAAATATAATAGTAGACTTTTCAATTTAAAATTTTTATCTCGTAGCTATTAAACTGGAATTTTTAAAAACAAAAACAAAATTTCCGACCAAAAAATAAACTTTTAACAAATTGTGGACTTTTCACTAAATTTAATAGATTTTTTAGAGTAAAAGTGATTAATTCTAAACTAAAAATGCGACACTAAACTTTTCAAATAAACAAAATTAATTTTCAATAAAAAATGATAAATTTTAAAACAAAAAATATAAATTTGTAACCAAAAACAGTGACTTTTTAACAAAATACTTTAATTTTCAATAAAACAGTTAAACCTTCAACCAAATAGTAGAATTTTTAAGCAAAACGTCGACGTTTTAACCAAAAATTTAATAATTTTTAATTATTATTCAATTATTTTTTATTCTTTACAAAACTTCTAAATATGTCTTAAACTTTCTTGATTTGAAATATTTTTAAATATTCTTTTGAAATTTTTTCGAATATTAAATTATTTCTGAAATTTTGTCAAAACTTCTAAATATCTTTTAAAATCATTCGAATTTTTCCTAAAACTTTGAATAAATCCTAGAAAATTAAAATAATTTTATCTTTTTATACTAATGGAAATATTTTGAATTAAAAAAAAAATATTCTCTTGAAATTAGGTTCTCAAAATAAAAACTCATTTTTTATTTTCCTAGGAATCTTAATAAATTGTTTTTATTCTTTTGAAATCTTTCAAAAGACCTCAAAATCTTCCTAAATCTACATTTATTAAACAAAAATTTTTTTTTAAGTTTTAAAAATTTTAAATTATTTCTGAAATTTTGTCCAAACTTCTAAATTATTTTTAAAATCATTCGAATTTTTCGTAAAATTTTTAACAAATCCTATAAATAAAATAAAAATCTTTTTACAATTTTGGGAATATTTGCAACCACAATGATTTTTTAACAAAATCGTTCAATCTTTAAACAAATAGTAGAATTTTTAACCAAAAATATAATAGTAGACTTTTCAATTTAAAATTTTTATCTCGTAGCTATTAAACTGGAATTTTTAAAAACAAAAACAAAATTTCCGACCAAAAAATAAACTTTTAACAAAATTGTGGACTTTTCACTAAATTTAATCCATTTTTTAGAGTAAATGTGATTAATTCTAAACTAAAAATGCGACACTAGACTTTTCAAATAAACAAAATTAATTTTCAAACAAAAAATATAAATTTTTAACGAAAAAGGATGATTTTTGAACAAAATACTTTAATTTTCAACAAAATAGTCAAATCTTCAACCAAACAATAGAATTTGTAACTAAAGGTCGAATTTTTAATCAAAAATATAATAGCAGAATTTTCAAAAACAAAAACAAAATTTTCTCCAAAAAGATAAATTTTCACCAAATTGTCGATTTAAAAAAATAAATATTCTATTCAAATTAGGTTCTGAAAATAAAAACTCATTTGTTATTTTCCTAGGAATCTTAATAAATTGTTTTTATTCTTTTTAAATCTCTCAAAAGCCCTCAAAATCTTCCTAAATCTACATTTATTTAAAAAAAAATGTTTTGAACTTTTAAAAATTTTTAATTATTTCTGAAATGTTGTCAAAAACTTCTAAATAATTTTTAAAATCATTCAAATTTTTTGATAAATCCTAAGAATAAAAAAAATCTTTTTACAATTTTGGCAATATTCTCTTAAAATTAATTTTTGAAAATAAAAACTCTGTTTTAGTTTTTCCAGGGATCTTAATAAAAAAAAACTTTATTCTTTTGAAACCTTTCAAAATGGTTAAAAAAAACTACTAAATTTTCAGTTCCAGAATTGTCAAAAATCGATATTTTGTTGAAAAAAATTTCAGCAACCAGAACAAAATTGTCTGCCAAAAGATAAATTTTCAATCCAAAAAGAAGATTTTTCTGTTCAATTAAACAGTTGAATTTTTAACAAAATTTTTTTTTTTTTTTGAATAAAATAGTTAAATTTTCACCAAATTTAGTAGATTTTTTAAAGTAAAATAGAATAATTTTGGACTAAAAATATAATAATAGACTTTCCAAATTAAAAGAATTTATTTTCAACAGAAAAAATATGAATTTTCAACCAAACATTAGAATTTGTAACCAAAAATATAATAGTGGACTTTTTAATTAAAAATAATTAACTCGTAACCATAAAAGATGAATTTTTAATTTTTAAAAAGCTGAATTTACGACTAAAAAAAATGATTTCTTAACAAAAAAAAAATAATTTAATGCAGATTAAGTCTGAAAGAAAAATATAATACTGTTTTTTTTTTCAAATAAAAAAATTATACTTTGAATAAAAAAAAAGATATATTTTCGAACAAAGAAGTTTACTTTGTAGCAAAATAATTGAATTTTCAACAAAATAATTAAACTTTTATAAAATTCTAGAAACTTGAACCAAAGGCCAACAATATAAAAAATTTTTGCATTTTTATCCAACAGGATGAATTTTTTGTCCAAAAAAATTGTAAAATTTTTAACCAAAAATATAATAGAATAAATTAATTCTGAATCAAAAATACAATAATAGACTTTTCAAATAAAAATAATTAATTTTCAATCAAAAATCATGAATTTTCAACCAAACAATAAAATTTGTAACTAAAAAGTCGAATTTTTAATCAAAAATATAATAGTAGAATTTTCAATTTAAAATAATTAATTCGTAACCATAAAAGTTGAATTTTCAAAAACAAAATTTTCTCCCAAAAGATAAATTTTCAATCTGAAATGACGAATTTTCTGTTCAACAAAACAGTAGAATTTTTGTTAAAAAAAGACTAAACTAAAAATACAATAATCGATTTTTCAAATAAAAAGAATTAATTTTCAACAAAAAAGAATTATTTTCAAAAATATATATATAAATTTGCAACCAACTTTTTAACAAAATACTTGAATTTTCAACAAAATAATTAAACTTTTATAAAATTCTAGAAACTTGAACCAAAGGCCAACAATATAAAAAATTTTTGCATTTTTATCCAACAGGATGAATTTTTTGTCCAAAAAAATTGTAAAATTTTTAACCAAAAATATAATAGAATAAATTAATTCTGAATCAAAAATACAATAATAGACTTTTCAAATAAAAATAATTAATTTTCAATCAAAAATAATGAATTTTCAACCAAAAAAATATAAATTTGTAACCAAAAAAGATGATTTTTTAACAAAATACTTTAATTTTCAACAAAATTGTTAAATCTTCAAACAATAAAATTTGTAACTAAAAAGTCGAATTTTTAATCAAAAATATAATAGTAGAATTTTTAATTTAAAATAATTAATTCGTAACCATAAAATTTGAATTTTCAAAAACAAAATTTTCTCTGAAAACGAATTTTCTGTTCAACAAAACAGTTGAATTTTTGTTAAAAAAAAACTAAACTAAAAATACAATAATAGATTTTTCAAATAAAAAGAATTAATTTTCAACCAAAAAAGAATTATTTTCAAAATAGTAGATTTTTTAAACAAAAATTTAATAGTAGACTTTTTAATTTAAAATAATTAACTTTTAAGCATAAAAGATGAATTTTTAACCCAAAAAGGACGAAATTTCCACCAAAAAAATATTACTTTTAACCCAAATAGTTTGAATTTAGAATAATTCCGAAACAAAAATATAACACTATTTTTTTCAAATAAAAAGAATTACCTTACAACAAACAAAAAGAGAAATTTTTAACCACAGAATATGAATTTTATGTTCAATAAAACAGTTGAATTTTCGACTGAAAAATACTTTTTAAAAATATAATTGCATTTTCTCCAAATGGTAGATTTTTTTAAGTAAAAGCGATTAATTCTGAAATAAAAATACAATAATAGACTTTTCAAATTATTTTTCAATCAAAAAAGATAAATTTTTAACAAAAAAAAATATAAATTTTCTACCGAATGATGAATTTTTACACCAAAATGATAGATTTTCTATCCAAAAATACGTGAATTTTAAATCCAAAAAGGATCAATTTTCGAAAAAAATAGTATAATTTAAATTAGTTCTGAAAAATAAATATAATACTATTTTTTCAAATAACAAAAAAAAATAATTTCCAACCGAAGATGACTTTTTAACAAAATACTGAAATTCTCCTCCAAATTATAGAATTTTTAACAAAATGTCAATAATATAATAGTATACTAAACTAAAAATAAAATAATATAATTTTCGAATAATAAGGAATACTTTTTAATTTAAAAAAAATATGAATTTTGAGCAAAAAAGATATTTGTAACAAAAAAAAATTTTTTAACCAAAAATATAATGGCAGACTTTTCAATGAAAAAAATTCATTTTCACCCGAAACATTTTTCATTTAAAATTCATCATTTTAGGTTGAAAATCCAACTCCTTGGTTGAAAGCTGAACTACTTTCTTCCAAGTCTTTTTTTTTTAAAAAGTTTCATAATTTTAATTGAAAATTCTTTCTTTTTTGTTTTTTAAAAAATAACTTTTTAAACTGGAAATTAAATTTTTTTATAAAAAATAATTTTAAAACTAAGAATTCAACTATTTTGTTCAAAAATTCAACTGATTGGTATATAAATAAACTTTTTGTTTTGTTAATTTATGTTCTCGGGTTAAAAAATTAAATTTTTTTAAAGCGAATTCGGCTTTTTAGTTTGAAAATATTAACAATTTGGTAAAAAATTCAACAATTCCGTACAAAATTAAACTGCTTTGTAGAAAATTCTTTTTTTTTTTAATTATTTTTTCTCCGGGAAAATTTATCTACTTCATTTTCGGTTAAAAATTCAACTTTTTTGTTTCAAAATTCAACTATTTGGTTAAAAATTGTACGTGTTTTGTTGAAAATTCCTTTTTTTTTTGGTAGAAAATCAATTTTTCAGGGTCAAAATCTAGTCTTTTTGAAAATTTATATATTTTTTCTCAAATCTAGCTGTCTTTTTTAAAATTTAAATTATTATTTTTTAGTTGAAATATCAACCATAACATTTTTTGTTTAAAATTTCTCTTTTTTCTTGAAAATTCAAGAATTTCGTTAAATTTTTTTTTCTATCTTCACTAAAAAATCTTTCTTGTTATAAAATTCAATTCTTTTGGCAAAAATTTCATTCTGTAGAATTTGTCACAAAAAATAGAATTTTAAAACAAAAATATAATAGCAGACTTTTCAAATAAAAAGAATTAATTTTCAATTAAAAATCCTACATTTTCAACCAAGAAATATAAATTTGTAACCAAAAAAGATGACTTTTTTTTAACCAAATATTAATTCTTCACCAAGAAAATTCATATACTTCATTTTCGGTTAAAAATTCAACTATTTGGTTAAAAATTGTACGTGTTTTGTTGAAAATTCCTTTTTTTTTGGTAGAAAATCAATTTTTCAGGGTCAAAATCCTGTCTTTTTTAAAATTTAAATTATTATTTTTTAGTTGAAATATCAACCATAACATTTTTTGTTTAAAATTTCTCTTTTTTCTTGAAAATTCAAGAATTTCGTTAAAATTTTTTTTCTATCTTCACTAAAAAAATCTTTCTTGTTATAAAATTCAACTCTTTTATGAAAATTTAACTTTTGGTTTGAAAATTCATCTCTTTTCGCAAAAATTTCCTCTTTTTTGATTGAAAAATTTCTTTAAAAATTCAAATACGCAATTGAAAAATTATGTAATTTGTTCAAAATAAAATTTTTTTTAAAGCTCTTGTTTTTGGTTTGAAAATGAACTTGGAAAAAATTTAAAAAATTACCCAATCGGTGGTGAATGGTGCACCTCTACACATGAGATCTCTGACCATATCAGTGGCTCCATTTTTCGCACACTCAAGCAGTTTCTTTCCTAATTCAACTATTGTCAAGGCATCCTGTGAGCGACTTCTTTGTGTAACATCGCAGAAAATTTCCACCTGTATTGAAGAAAAATTAATTCAAGATTTGCGTGAATTTAAAAAAAAAAAAAATTGAGGAAAACTGACATTCAGAATAACCGCTGGACTAGGAAACCGGGAAATTAAATTTATTTTTTCACCAGAATTGTATTTTTAGTCCAAAATTAATCTCCTTTACTTAAAAAATCTATTAAATTTTGTGAAAATTCAAGTATTTTTCTAAAAATTCATCCTTTTAGGTTACAAATTTATATTTTTTGGTTGAAAATTAATTATTTTTATTTTGAAAATCTAAGTCTCTTTTATTAAATTTTTGGTTGAAATGTTGAGGTTTCGGCTACAAGTTCTATTCTTTGGTTAAAGATTTAACAATTTTGTTGAATGTCCAAGTATTTTATTAAAAACTCATAGTTTTTGGTTGCAAATTTATATTTTTTGTTTTAAAATAAATATTTTTTGTTAAAAATCCATAATTTTTTATTAAAAACTAATTCTTTTTATTTAAAAGCTCTATTATTGTATTTTTAATTTAAAATTAATCTCCTTTACTTAAAAAATCTATTAAATTTGGTGAAAATTCAACTTTTTTGTTAAAAAGTCATCCTTTTAGGTTACAAATTTATATTTTTTGGTTGAAAATTAATTATTTTTATTTTGAAAATCTATTATCGTATTTTGAGTTTCTTTTATTAAATTTTTGGTTGAAATGTTGAGGTTTCGGCTACAAGTTCTATTCTTTGGTTAAAGATTTAACAATTTTGTTGAATGTCCAAGTATTTTGTTAAAAACTCATAGTTTTTGGTTGCAAATTTATATTTTTTGTTTTAAAATAAATATTTTTTGTTAAAAATCCATAATTTTTTATTAAAAACTAATTCTTTTTATTTAAAAGCTTTATTATTGTATTTTTAATTTAAAATTAATCTCCTTTACTCAAAAAAATCTATTAAATACTGTGAAAATTCAAGTACTTTGTTAAAAAGTTGTCTTTTTGAACGAAAATTCAACTGTTTTAGTAAAAAGAAAATTCGTCATTTTGGATTGAAAATTTATCTTTTGGTAGAAAATTTTGTTCTTGTTTTTAAAAATTCAACTATTATGATTACGAGCTAATTATGTTAAGTTGAAAAGTCTACTATTATATTTGCGGTAAAATAGTCTACTTTTCGGTTAAAAATTCTACTATTTGGTTAAAAATTGAAGTATTTTATTAAAAAATTATCTTTTTTGGTTACAAATTTATATTTTTTGGTTGAAAATTAATTATTTTTTATTGAAAATTAATTCTTTTTATTTGAAAAGTCAATTATCGTATTTTTAGTAAAAAATGAATCTCTTTTATTAAATTTTTTGTTAAAATGTCGACGTTTTGGTTACAAATTCTACTATTTGGTTGAAGATTGAACTATTTTGTTGAAAATTAAAATATTTTGTTAAAAAACGTCTTTTTTGGTTACAAATTTATATTTTTTGTTTTAAAATAAATATTTTTGGGCTGAAAATTAATTATTTTTATTTAAAAAGTCTATTATCGTATTTTTATTCCAAAATTAATCTCTTTTATTAAATATTTTGTTAAAACGTCGACGTTTTGATTAAAAATTCTACTATCTGGTTGAAGATTGAACTATTTTCTTGAAAATTAAAATATTTTGTTAAAAAGTCATCTTTTTTTATCGGAAATTTATTTTTTTTTGGTTGAAAATTTATCATTTTTGATTGAAAATTAATTCTTTTTATTTGAAAAGTCTATTATTGTATTTTTGATTCAGAATTAATTTCTTCTATCATATATTTTTTTAAATTCAACGTTTTGGTTACAAATTCTACTATTTGGTTGAAAATCTAACTATTTTGTTGATAATTGAAGTATTTTGTTAAAAAGTCATCGTTTTGTTTGCAAATTTATATTTTTTGTTTGAAAAAAAATCGTTTTTGGTTGAAAATGAATAATTTTTGATTGAAAATTAATTATTTTTATTTGAAAGCTCTATTATTGAATTTGTAGTCTAAAATTAATCTCTTTTACCTAAAAAATCTACTAAATTTGGTGAAAATTCAACTATTTTATTAAAAAGTCATTGTTTTTCGTTGCAAATTTATATTTTTTCGTTGAAAATTCATCTTTTTTGGTTGAAAATCAATTAATTTTATATTAAAAATCTATTATTGTATTTTTACTCCAAAATGAATCTCTTTTATTAAATTTTTTGTTAAAATGTCGACGTTTTGGTTACAAATTTTTTGGTTGAAAATTCATTATTTTTGATTGAAAATTAATTCTTTTTAGTTGAAAAGTCTATTATTGCACTTTTGATTCAGAATTAATTTCTTCTATCATATTTTTTTTTAAATTCAACGTTTTGATTAAAAATTCTACTATTTGTTTGCAGATTGAACTATTTTCTTGAAAATTAAAATATTTTGTTAAAAAGTCATCTTTTTTTATCGGAAATTTATATTTTTTGGTTGAAAATTTATCATTTTTGATTGAAAATTAATTCTTTTT
>NC_046666.1:2809502-2829787 GCF_010883055.1 Belonocnema kinseyi | reverse complement strand
ATTCGAAAAGTCTATTATTGTACTTTTAGTCCAAAATTAATCAACTTTACTTTAAAAATCTATTAAATTTCGTTAAAATTCAACTATTTTCTTAAAAAATCATAGTTTTTGGTGGATAATTAATTCTTTTTATTTGAAAATTATATTATCCTATTTTTAGTCAAAAATCAATCTCTTTTATTAAATTTTTGGTTAAAACTTCGAAGTTTCGGTTACAAATTTAAATTTTTTGATTGAAAATTCAATTTTTTCTGTTGAAAACTAATTCTTTTAATTTGTAAGTTCTATTATTGAATTTGCAGCCCAAAATTAATCTCTTTTACCTAAAAAATCTACTAAATTTGGTAAAAATTCAACTATTTTATTACAAAGTCATTGTTTTTTGTTGCAAATATATATTTTTTGGTTAAAAATTCATCATTTTTGGTTGAAAATTAATTAATTTTATATTAAAAATCTATTATCGTATTTTTAGTCCAAAATTGATCTCTTTTATTAATTTTTTTTGTTAAAATGTCGACTTTTCGGTTAAAAATTTTTTGGTTGAAAATTCATTATTTTTGATTGAAAATTAATTCTTTTTATTTGAAAAGTCTATTACTGTATTTTTGATTCAGAATTAATTTCTTCTATCATATATTTTTTTTTAATTCAACGTTTTGGTTACAAATTCTACTATTTGGTTTAAGATTGAACTATTTTGTTGATAATTGAAGTATTTTGTTAAAAAGTCATCGTTTTTGTTTGCAAATTTATATTTTTTGTTTGAAAAAAAATCGTTTTTGGTTGAAAATTATTAATTTCTGATTGAAAATTAATTCTTTTTATTTGAAAATCTATTATTGTATTTTTAGTCCAAAATTAATCTCTCTTATTAAATTTTTTGTTACAAATTCTACTATTTGATTGAAGATTGAACTATTTTGTTAAAAAGTCATCGTTTTTTGTTGCAAATTTATATTTTTTTGGTTGAAAAATCATCTTTTTCTGTTGAAAATAAATTCTTTTTATTTGAAACATATATTATTATATTTTTAGTCCAAATTTAATCTCTTTTACCTAAAAAATCTACTAAATTTGGTGAAAATTCAACTATTTTATTA
This sequence comes from Belonocnema kinseyi, assembly GCF_010883055.1. Lineage (NCBI taxonomy): Eukaryota > Metazoa > Arthropoda > Insecta > Hymenoptera > Cynipidae > Belonocnema > Belonocnema kinseyi. The sequence goes on along the minus strand of NC_046666.1, from coordinate 2,828,684 downwards.
AAAAGTCATTGTTTTTTGTTGCAAATTTATATTTTTTCGTTGAAAATTCATCTTTTTGAGTTGAAAATTAATTAATTTTATATTAAAAATCTATTATCGTATTTTTAGTCCAAAATTGATCTCTTTCATTAATTTTTTTTTATATGTCGACGTTTTAGTTACAAATTCTACTATTTGGTTGAAGATTGAACTATTTTGTTGAAAATTAAAGTATTTTGTTAAAAAGTCATCTTCTTTGATTGAAATTTAATTTTTTTTTATTTGAAAAAATAGTATTACATTTATTTTCAGAAATAATTTAAATTAAACTATTTTGGTCGAAAATTCATCTCTTTTGTTTTGTTGAACGCTTGTATTTTTTTAAATAGAAAATCCATTCTTTTGGTGTAAAAATTCATCATTTGTTAGAAAATTTATATTTTTTTTTGTTAAAAATTTATCTCTTTTGATTGAAAAATAATTCCTTTTATTTAAAAAGTCTATTATTGTATTTTTATTTCAGAATTAAACGCTTTTACGTTAAAAATCTACCATTTGGAGAAAATTCAAAAATGTTGGTCTTTGGTTATAAATTCAACATTTTTGTTTAAAGTTTTATTATTTTGTTGAAAATTCAACTATTTGTTTTAAAAATCATTATTTTTTAAAATTTATCTCTTGGTTAAAAATTCTACAATTTGGTTGAAAATTGAAGTATTTTGTTACAATTTCATCTTCTGTGGTTGAAAATTTCTCTTTTCTTTTTTTGTTGAAAGTTGATTCTTTTTTTTTGAAAAAAATAGTATTATATTTTTTTTTAAATTCAACTAATTTTGTTAAAAGTAATCTTTTTTTTGTGGAAAATGCATCCTTTTTGGGTTAAAAATTCATCTTTTATGTTTAAAAGTTAATTATTTTGAATTGAAAAGTCTACTATTAGATTTTTTGTTAAAAATTCTACTATTTGGTTGAAGATTTAACTATTTTGTTGATAATTGAAGTATTTTGTTAAAAAGTCATCGTTATTCGTTGAGAATTGATATTTTTTTGTCGAAAATCCATCAATTTTTGGGTAGAAATTTATGTTTTTTTGTTGAAAATTAATTCTTTTAATTTGAAAAGTCTATTATTGTATTTTTGATTCAGAATTAATTTCTTCTATTATATTTTTGGTTAAAAATTCTACTTTTTTGTTAGAAATTTTACAATTTGGTTGAAAATTTAACTATTTTGTAAAATTTTTAGTATTTTGTTAAAAACTCATATTTTTTGGTTAAAATTTTAACTTTTATTGAACAGAAAATTCTTTCTTTTTGATTGAAAATTAATCTTTTGGTATAAAAAAATTTTTTTAAGTAATCTTTTTTATCAAAATTTTAACTGTTTTGTTGAACGCTTGTATTTTTGGAGAGAAAATAAATCATTTTGGTATAAAAATGAACCAATTGGCTGAAAATTAATATTTTATTGTTTAAAATTCATCGTTTTAGGTTAAAAATTAATTCTTTTCATTTAAAATGTCTATTATTGTACTTTCGGTTCATAATTAATATCTTTCACTCAAAAAATCTATTGTTTGTTAAAAATTCTACTATTTTGTTAAAGAATTTGGTTGTAAAATTCTATTTTTTTTTTACAAATTCTACTATTTGGTAGAAGATTGAACTATTTTTTTGAAAGTTAAAGTATTTTGTTAAAAAATCATCGTATTTGGTAGAAAATTAATTCTTTTTTTTTTTTAATCTACTATTGTATTTTTAGTCCAAAACTAATTTCTTTTACTTAAAAAAACTATTAAATTTGGCTAAAATTCAAGTATTTTGCTAAAAATTCATCCTTTTAGGTTAAAAATTTATATTTTTTGTTGAAAATTAATTCTTTTTATTTGAAAAATCTATTATCGTATTTTTAGACCAATATGAATATTTTTTATTAAATTTTTGGTTGAAATGTCGACGTTTCGGTTACAAATTCTATTTTTTGGTTGAAGATTGAACTATTTTGTTGAAAATTAAAGTATTTTGTTAATTTTTGGGTAACAATTTCTTTCTTTTTTTGTTGAAAATTTATCATTTTAGATTGAAAATTAAGTCTTTTTATTTGAAAAGTCCATTATTATACTATTTGGTTAAAGATTTAACTATTTTGTTGAATGTTCAAGTATTTTATTAAAAACTCATAGTTTTTGGTTGCAAATTTATATATTTTGTTTGAAAATTAATATTTTTTGGTTAAAAAAATTCATAATTTTTTTATTGAAAACTCATTCTTTTTATTTAAAAGCTTTATTAATGTATTTTTAATTTAAAATTAATCTCGTTTACTTAAAAAAATCTATTAAATTTGGCGAAAATTAAACTATTTCGTTAAAAATTCATCTTTTTATTTTACAAATTTATATATTTTTGTTGAAAATGTATCATTTTTGATTGAAACTTAATTCTTTTTATTTAAAAAGTCTATTTTTGTATTTTTGTTTAATTAATTTCTTCTATTATATTTCTGTTTCAAAATTTTCGATTAAAAATTATACTATTTGGATAAAAATTTAACTATTTTCTCAAAAGTTCATATATTTTGTTTCAAAATATTCGTTTTTGGTTGAAAATTTCTTTTTGTTTTGTTTGAACATTCAACTTTTTTGCTTGGAAATTGATTCTTTTTTTTTTTTTTGAAAAGTCTATTATTGTATTTTTGGTTCAGAGTTAAGCTCTTTATCTTTTGGTAGAAAATTTTGTTTTTGTTTTTGAAAATTCAATTTTTATGGTTACAAGTTAATTATTAAAAATTGAAAAGTTTATTATTATATTTTTGGTTAAAAATTCGACTTTTTGGTTACAAATTCTATTATTTGATTGAAGATTTAATAATTTTATTGAAAATTAAAGTATTTTGTTAAAAAATCATCTTTTTTGGTTACAAATTTATATTTTTTTGGTTGAAAATTCATTATTTTTTATTAAAAATTAATTTTTTTCATTTCAAAAGTCTAGTATTATATCTTTGATTCAGAATTAATTTCTTCTATTATATTTTTGGTTAAAAATTCTACTTTTTTGTTAGAAATTTTACAATTTGGTTGAAAATTTAACTATTTTGTAAAATTTTTAGTATTTTGTTAAAAACTCATATTTTTTGGTTAAAATTTTAACTTTTATTGAACAAAAAATTCGTTCTTTTTGATTGAAGATTTAACTATTTTGTTGAAAATTTAAGTATTTTCTTAAAAAATTAATCGTTTTTGGTTTTAAATTTATATTTTTGTGATTAAAAATTTATCTTTTTTTTCTTGAAAAATCAACTTTTATGGTTGAGAGTAAATTATTTTGAATAGAAAATATTTTGTTAAAAAACTTGCTTCAAAAATCACCCTTTTTATCTAAAATTCACCTCTTGGTTAGAAATTTTACTATTTGGTTGAAAAATCAAGTATTTTGTTGATGAGTCATCTTCTTTCTTTGAAAATTTATCTTTTTTGGTTTCAGAATTAATTTAAATTCAATTATTTTGTTTAAAAGTCTTTTATTTTTCTCGAAAATTCATCCTTTTTGGAATAAAAAGTTCACCTTTTATGAATACGAGTTAATTATTTTAAATTGAAAAGTTTCTGGTTAAAAATTTCAATTTTTTGGTTGAAAAATCATCTTTTTCTGTTGGAAATAAATTCTTTTTATTTGAAAAGTCTATTATTATATTTTTAGTCCAAAATTAATCTATTTTACTTTAAAAATTTACTAAATTTGATGAAAATTCAACTATTTTGTTAAAATAAAATTTGTTGTCGAAAATTCAACTGTTTAATTGAACAGAAAATTCTTCTTTTCGGATTGAAAATTTATCTTTTGGCTTATCTTTAGGATTTATTAAAAATTTTACGAAAAATTCGAATGATTTTAAAAATATTTTAGAAGTTTTGACAAAATTTCAGAAATAATTTTAAATTTTTAAAACTTAAAAAAAAATTTTGTTTAATAAATGTAGATTTAGGAAGATTTTGAGGGCTTTTGAAAGATTTCAAAAGAATAAAAACAATTTATTAAGATTCCTAGGAAAATAAAAAATGAGTTTTTATTTTGAGAACCTAATTTGAAGAGAATATATTTTTTTAATTCAAAACATTTCCATGAGTATAAAAAAGATAAAATTATTTTAATTTTCTAGGATTTATTCAAAGTTTTAGGAAAAATTCGAATGATTTTAAAAGATATTTAGAAGTTTTGACAAAATTTCAGAAATAATTTGAAATTTGAAAAAGTTTCAAAAGAATATTTAAAAATATTTCTAATCAAGAAAGTTTAAGACATATTTAGAAGTTTTGTAAAGAATAAAAAAATAATTGAAAACTTAAAAAGATAACCACAAATTTTAAACAAAATGTAAATTTTCCAAAGATTTCAAAAGATTTTTTTAAATTGTAAAAAGACTTTTTTTAATTTTGTAGGATTCATTAAAAGTTTTAGGAAAAATTCGAATGATTTTAAAAATAATTTAGAAGTTCTGATAAAATTTCCGATATAATTTAAAATTTGAAAAAGTTAAAAAAACGCAAAATAAAATGTAGATTTAGGAATATTTTGAAATCAAAAATTAAGATTTTTCAGACTTTTGAAAGGTTTCGTAAGAATAAAAACAATGTATTAAGATTCCTAGTTAAATTAAAAAATGAGTTTTTATTTTGAAAACTTAAATTTAAGAGAATATTTCAAAAAATTTACATCATTTTAAAAAATAAAATTCTTTTAATTTTGTAAGGATTATTAAAAGTTTTGGGGAAAAATCGAATCATTTTAAAATATATTTAAAAGTTTCGACAAAATTTTTAAAATAATTGAAAACTTGAAAAGATACCCTAAAATGTAAAAAAAAATCTTAAAGAAAATAAATTTTTTGTATTGAGATTCCTAGGAAAATTGAAAAGAAGTTTTTATTCTGAAAAATTAATTTAAAAAGGTTTTAAAATTGGTAAAAAGATCAAATTTATTTAATTTTGTAAGATTTATTAAATGTTTTAGGAAAAATTCGAACCATTCAAAAAAATATTTAAAAGTTTTGCCAAAATTTAAAAAATATATTGAAATTTGAAGATTCCAAAAAATGTGAAACAAAATGTAAATTTAGGAAGATAATGGAATCAAATTTTCAAGATATTTAAGGATTTTGAAACCTTTTAAGATAATAAATCATTTTCTTAAGATTCTCGGAAAAATTAAAAGTATTTGTTTTTATATTAAAATAATAATTTAAAGAGAATATTTAAAAGATTTTTAAATCGAGAAAGTTTATTTATAAAGTTTACAAATTTACAAGTTTTGAAAAGATTAAAAAATATTTGAAAACTTGAAAAGATACTCAAAAATTTCAAACAAAATGTAGATTTTTAAAGATTTCGAAAAAAATTAGCTTTTTAACAATTTGGAAAGGTTTTAAAAGAATGTTTAAAAAGGTTTCAAAACATTTTTATAAATATGAAAAAATCAAATTCTTTTAATCTTGTAGGATTTATTCAAAGTTTTAGGAAAAATGTAATTTTAATTTTAAAAGATCTATAGAAGATTGAAAAAAAAATTACAAAAATAATAAAAAATTGCAAACGATTCCAAAAAATGTAAAACAAAATATATAAATAAGAATGGAAAAATTACTAATTTTTAAAGACTAAAAATTAAATAATTTAACTTCTAATTTAATTATTGTTTCAAACTAAAAATTGCTTAAAATGATATAATACTGTAAATTTACAAATTTATGGACTCATTCTTTAAATTAGAGAATTGAAAATAAATTCGGTAATAATAAAAAAAATGGTACAGAAGAGAATCTGTAACTAAATCTGTGATATTGAGAGTTCTGAATTTATTTTCAATTTATTGTCAGGTCTTTTTTTTAAATTATAAAATTTTTCTTTAAATTTAAACCGAATAATTTTATTTTGGATAATTTTTTTAACGATATCTTGAATAAATTGTTGCTAAAACTCCGATTGATTGCGACAGCGCGTGAATATGACTTTAAGTAACTGTTTTCAGTTTGTTTATCTATTGATAAAGACAAAGAATTTTCTGCTTCATCATTTTTGTGAATTATAATTTACAAATAAGTAATATTATTTCATGATAAAATGTATTTCTCACTGTTTCTAAACATTGTTGACAAAAGAAAAAAGATTAATATAAAGTTTTAAACATTTAAAAACATCTCGAAATAAAATTTGGAAGATCACAACATTTTTTTTTTTTTAATTTGCAGAACTGAAAATATAAGTGATTTATTTCAAAAGATATTTCGAAATTTTAAGGAGAATTGAAACAAAATTTCGATTTTTGATAAAATTCGATAGTAAGTTCAATTTTTAGAAGATTTAAAAAAATGTTAACAAAATTTAGATTTGTGAAGATTTCGTGAAAAAGAAGCTTTTAAAGAAATTTGAAAAGAAAGAATTTTGAAACTTTTTAAAGAGAAAAAAAAATATTTTCAGCATTCCTGGGAAAATTTTCAATATTTAAAAAAAAATTAATTGTAAGAGAAAATTGAAAAATATTTCAAAATATTAAAAATGGCTTCCTAAAATTAAAAAAAAATAATATAACCGATTTTCAAGCACAATTTTTAAATTTAGAAAGATTAAATGATTTTAAAAACAGTTCGAAAAATTAAAAAAGTTGATTTTTTTACAAATTTGGGAATTTTCTAACGTTTATAATTATTTTAAAATAAAAAATTACTTTAAATTTTTCGGGGAATATTAAGACAATTTTTAATAATCTTGAAACGTTCAAAAATCTTTAAAAATTTTGAAGATTTGATTTCATAATCTTCACAGAACCAGATTTTTTTTTACATTTTTGGAACCTTTTTAAATTTTAAATTATTTTGGAAATATTGTCGTAAATTCGAATTATCTTTTCAAAAATTATTCCTAAAACTTTTAATAAATCCTACAAATTTAAAAATCATTATGTAATGTTTATAAATCTTTTCAAAAATTTAGGTTAAAAAAAATTAAACAATATTTTTAAATTGCTGCAAAATTACAAAAAAATGCTTTAAAATCTTCAAAATTTAGAAATATTTTTGAATGTTTCACAAATCCTTTTAAATATTTCAAAATGTTAAAAAAGCTTCGTAATTTCTTGTTTTATTCTTCGAAAATTTTAATTTCCTTAACATTATTTTTTCAAAAAAAAAAAAAAAAAAATTAAAATTTTCGCTGGAATTGTAACAAAAAAATATATGATCCTAAAACCTTTCAAACTATTTAAAAAGCTTTGTAATTTTTTGTTTTTAATTTTTGAAAATCTAAATTTTCTTAAAATTATTTTTTCAAACAAAAAAATAAATAAATAAAAATTTTAGCTGAAATTGTAACAAAAAAATGTATGATCGTAAAAATTTTAAAACTATTTAACAAACTTAATATTTTTATTTCAAAACCTTAACAAATTTACACTTAATTATTTTAAAATATTTTCAAAACTTGTAAAATTTCAAAATAATTCAAAGTTTTTTTTAACATGTTTGAAAATCCAACAAAAATTTAAAAAATTGACATAAAATAAAAGTTTAAATAATATTAAGATATTGTGAATCATAATTTAATTGTTTTGATCTCTTTAAAAGTGTAAAATTTAATTTTTCTTTTTAAAAAACAATTTTTTTTGGATTAAAATGCCTCATTTTAACAAAAAATACGAATTTTAAAATAAAAATATTAATTTTATGCAAAAGAAAAATGTTTTTAAAATAAAAAAACATGCATTTTTTAACGAAATAATTTAATTTTAATTTAAAGAAGGCAAATTTCTACCCAAATAGTTGAATTTTTTATTTAAAAAATTAATTTTAAACCGCACATAAGAGTTTCTAACTAAAACAATGAATCTTTAACTGAAAGAGTTGATTTTTCAACAAAAAATATTCTTCATTAAAAATGATTAATTGTCAAGCAAAAAATTGAAATAAGTTAAATTTTCATTTTTTAAAATTAATTTCAACAAAAATTTTTCAAAAAAAAAAAAACTTTAGAAAAAGACAATTACATTTTTAAACAAAGTTGCGAGTTGTCAATTTTTTTACTAAAAAAGGTTTTAAAAAATTTCATTAACTTTAATTAAATAAAAAAAAAAAGAAATTGAAATCCGGACAAAAATTGTAGGCTCTAGAACTTTTTGAACGAAAACAATGCGTACTCCGAAATTACAATTTATAACCTCAAAACAGGTTAAGAATGTATACGATTTATAATAGTAAATATATACTGTTTCAATTTTTAACATTTGAACACGTTTAGAAATATTCGAATGCTTCCAAAACCTCCTTAAAAATTAATAATTGGTCTGCAAAAAAAAAGAATAAATCTCGAAAACTTTCACTTTCTGAATTCCAAATTCTTCGGAACTTTCGAAACACTAAATCTTTTGAAAAAGCGAAAATTCAAATAAGAGACACAAAAAACGAGATGGTTAAAAAGATAAATAAAAATAACTCACGGGAATGAGTGCCTCTTCAAGTCCATCGATATCGCTTGTACAAATGCTCTCTGCTTGCATTTTCGTGTTTAAAACTCAGTATTCTTTTCGATTCACTCTGTAAAAACAGAAAATTGTCCATCCTGACTATTATTTTATAATTGTTTCGAGATAAGTTAGTCACGAGTTTTGAGAGCAGGTTCGCATGGCACTTTTCTAAAATGGCAATTGCTTGGCCTTGAGGGATTTCTGTGAGAAAAAGGTCGAAAAGAAAATGCAAAATGTTGGAGAAAAGTGAGTTCCGGTAGCACTGTATTGTAAACATAACCCTTAAAAAGTACACTCGAACATTTTTCGAAATTTCCTTCTCTACAGGATGTTTTTATTTTGCCATCTCGGACAGAGTTGAACTAACTTCCTGTTCCTGTCCATTGAACGGAAGTCCCTTGCCATAGGCCACGCGAATCTTGCCTAGAAACCCCCAGAAAGGAACGAAATCGAATGAAAAACAATATCTGGTGAAAGTGTACTTACGGGGGACACATTATTTCTCCTTTCTATTGAGTTTTCCAACGATTTTCGCGAGAGCACACCACGTTTTCTCGAAATCTCGCGTCCGCAGGCCACTTACGACTTACACTTTAACAAAAATGGCGACCGCTTGGCGCCATTTGCACATTTCCGATTGAATATTTGCATCCAAATTGAAAGGAATCGCGAAACGGAGATTGTTCAATTTTAATGTGAGGGATAAAAAGGCACAGATTGCGGATGGAATTTGTGTCAATTTCAGGCTGAATTATGGGATAAAGTTGAGATTAATAATAATGATTGACTACAGCGCTACGCTTAGGTAGTTTCGGGAAGCAGAACTTGTTAGGGTTGGGTTGGGTTGTAATTTGAATCTACCGGGTGTCTTGACAATTTTAATTTCATGTCTTAACCCATTAACGACCAAAGCTGTCAATTTTAGAACATGAGTTTGACCGCAAAATTTATGGGTATAACAAAACAATAAATAGATCAAAAGTACTGTTCCTTATGTTTTTGGGTGAGCTAAATTCGAATCCGCGGTCAAAATTTGAATATTTTGACTTCATAATTAAATATGGCGGTTTTTGAATACAAAAATAGTGAAAAATGTTTGATTTTTTTTTCTATAATTTTTTTTCAGACATAAAACGCTTTAATATCTTAAAATTTCTTCAAGCATCGGTGCACAAAATTCTTAAACTTAAACAACAAAATTTTATGTATATGTTTTTTCTTCCAAAATGGCGGACAAAATGCAAAAATGTTCAAAAAACTGGTTTTTTCCATCATCTTTGTTTTTCTCAAAAACTTGAAAGTTTAAAAAAAAGTTCCATGGAATAAAAATGTCTTGAAATTACGCAATGAAACACTATGACATTTAAAAAAAATTGTTAGAACAAATTTTTGATTTTTCAAAAAATCAAATATTTCAAATTTGCAACAAAATTTTGCATAAAATCTGAAAAAATTCAAGAATATTCTTTGACGAATTCTAAGACATTTTTATTCTGGAAAAATTTGTACCAGAGCCTATAGATTTTGGGAAATAATTGATCAAACTTCATGCGAAAAGAATTCGCCTGAAGTTTGATCAATTATTTCACAAAATCTATAGGCTCTGGTACAAATTTTTCAAGAATAAAAATGTCTTAGAATTAATCAAAGAATATTCTTAAATTTTTCCAGATTTTTTGAAAAATTTTTTTGTAACTTTAAAATTTTTGAAAAATCAAAAAATTTTTCTAAAAAATCTGAAAAAATTTCATAGTGTTCTGTAGTTAATTTCAAGGCATTTTTAATCTATGGAACTTTTTTTTTAACTTTGAAGTTTTTGAGAAAAACAACGATGATGAAAAAAAAAAACAGTTTTTGGGACATTTTTGCATTTTTTCCGCCATTTTGGAAGAAAAAACATGCATATAAAAATTTTCTGTTAAAGTTTAAGAATTTTGTGCAGCGATGGTTCACTATGTTTGAATGCAAAAACCGCCATATTTAATTTTGAAGTCAAAACATTCGAATTTTGAAGAAGGATTCGAATTTAGCTTAACCAAAAACATAAGTAACAGTACTTTTGGTGTATTTATTGTTTTGAAATCTTTGAATTCGTTTACATTCTTTTAATTATCCAGAATTCTTTGGATTATTATGAATTCTCAAAACTATATTTGGAATTCTTTCATTTCCTTTGAATTCTTTTATTTCTCCTGATATCTTTAATTCGTTAAATTTGATTAAATTCATTGAATTCTTTAAGAGCCTTTAGAATTATTTCAACTATTTAGAGTCATTTAAATACTGGAAAAAGTTCTAAATTATTTTAATTAATTCAATTCTTTGAGTTACTTGTGTGACTTTGAATTATTTTGAATAATGTTCAATTCCTTGAATTCTGTGGAATTCTTCAAATTCCTTTGAATGCCTTGAAGTATTTCGAATTCCTTCGAATGTCATAAATTCTTTTTGATTACTTAAATTCTTTTCAATTCCTTGAATTCTTTTTAATTCATTAAATTCTTTTGAATTCCTTGATTTTTTCAATTGTTTTGATATCTTTGATCGTTCAATTCTTTGCATTCGTTGAATCCTTTGAATTCGTATAATTTTTTTAATTCGCCGAATCCTTTGAATTCTTTTAATTCGTTGAATTTTTTAATTCTTTGAATTCTTTTGATTTCGTTGAATTCTTCGAACTCTTTGGTCTATTTGAATTCGTTTGAATTTGTTGAATTCTCTAGAATTCATTGGATTCTTTTGATTTCACTGAATTCCTCGATACTAGTTAAACTCTTTGAATTCGTTTAATTATTTTGAATTCGTTTGAATTCCTTGAATTCTTTTGAACGCCTTGAATTCTGTAGAATTCCTTGAATTCGTTTGAAGTCTGTGAATTAGTCAAATTCGTAGAATTCTTTGCATTTATTGAAATCGTTGCATCCGTCTAATTATTTGAAATCCTTAAATTCTTTTCAATTCGATAAAATCTTTAGACTTCTTTAGAATTTTTTGAAATTCCTTTGAATTCTTTCAATTCTTTTGAATTCTTTGGAATTCACTGACTTCGTCAATACTCGTTAAACTCTTTGAATTCTTTTGAATTCAATGAATTTCTTGAATTTTTTTGAATTCCTCGAATTCTTTTGAATTCATTGAATTCTTTTCAATTCCTTGAATTTATTTGCATTTGTTGAATTCTTTGAAATCCTTACATTCTTTTTATTTCGGTAAAATGTTTAGAATTTTCTGAAATTTCTTTGAATTCTTGCAATTCTTTCGAATTCTCTTGAATTCGCTAAGTTCCCTAATACTCGTTAAACTCTTTGAATTAGTTGAATTAATTTGAATTATTTGAATTCTTATGAATGCCTTGAATTCTTTTGAACCCCTTGCATTCTTTTGAATTTCTTGAATTCGCTTTGAGTCTGTGAATTAGTTAAATTCGTGGAATTCTTTGTATTTGTTGAATTCGTTGCATCCGTGGGATTCTTTAAAACCCTTATATTCTTTTTAATTCGATACAATTTTTAGAATTCTTTAGAATTTTTTGAAATTCCTTTGAATTCTTGCAATTCTTTTGAATTCTTCGAATCCTTTTGAATTTTTTTAATTCTTTAAACTTAAATTTTTTTTTATTTTTATTTAATTCTCTTGAACTCTTTTCACTTATCTTGAATTACTTCTATTATTCTTCTATTACTCCTAATGTTTTCAATTCTTTGAATATATATTTTTTAAATTATTTAAATCATCTTGAGGCATTTGAATTTTTCGAATACTTTTGATTTATTTTAATTCATTTGAATTCTTTGAATTTTTTGAATTTGTTAAAAAAGTTTGAATTCTTTCGATTTCTTGGAATATTTTCGAGTCCTTCGAATAATTTAAAATTCTTTTGCATTCTTTTAATCTTTTGAATTAATCGAATTTGCTGATTTCTTTTGAATTCTTTGAATTAGTTCAAATTGTCTTAAAGTCTTTGAATTTGTCAATTCATTTAAATTCCTATGAATTCTATTAATTTATTTTCAGCCTTTGAATACTTTTGATCTGCCTTGAAATCTGATAAATTCTCTAAATTCTTATGAATGCCTTCAATTCTTTAAATTCCTTGAATTTTTTGAATTTCTTAAATTATTTGACTTATTTTGAATTCTGTGAATTATTTTGAATCATTTTAACTCTTCGAATGCTTCTGAATTATTTTAATTAATTTAATTCTTTAAATTCCTTGAATTACTTATGTTTCTTTGAATTATTTTGAATAATTTTCAATTAATTGAATTTCATTGAAACCTTTTGAATTATTTGCATATTTTTTAGTTTAAATTTTTTCAGAAATAACTTAAATTCTTTTGAATTCCTTGAACTCTGTTGAATTCCTTGTATTCCTTGTATTCCTATAATTCATTTGAAGTCAGTGAATTAGTTGAATTCGTAGAACTCTTTGCATTTATTAAATTCGCTGCATCCGCTTGATCCTTTGAAATCCTTGAATTCTTTTTTAATTCAATAAAATATTTAGAATTCTTCAGAATTTTTTGAAGTTCCTTTGAATTATTGGAATTTTTTTGAATGCTTCGAATTCTCTTGAATCACTTTAAAATCTTTCGAATTCTTTAAACGCTTTTTAATTACAAAAAATTCTTTGATTTTGTTAGAATTCTTTGAATAAACAATTTTTTAAAGAATTATTTAAATTATTTCGAGTCATTTTAGTTCTTCGAATACTTGTGATTTATTTCTATTAATTTCAATTCTTTTGAATAATTTTGAATTCTTTGAATTTTGTTGAATGTGTTAAAAGTTTGATTTCTTTTGATTACTTTAAATACTTTCGAGTTCTTAGAATAATTTTACATTCTTTTAATTCTTTTCAAATAATTGAAGTCGTTGATTTCTTTTGAATTCTTTGAATTTTTTTGAATTCCTTGAATTTGTTTGAATTCCTTCAATTCTTTCGAATTTTTCGAATTTCCTTGAATTCTTTAAATTCTGTAAAATTCTTTAAAAGTTTTTTGATTTTCATTTAATTCTTTTTAAATTTTTTAAGTTCTCTTACATTACATTAAAATCTTTTGAATTCCTTAAACTCTTTTTGATTTCAAAAAAATTCTTTGATTTCTTTCGAACTCTTTTATTTCTCCTAGTATTTTTAATTCTTTGAATTAAAATTTCTTTTTATTATTCAAAGCAGTTCGAATAACTTGAATTCTCGAATACTTTTGATTTATTTCTATTCATTTCAATTCTTTTGAATAATTTTGAATTCATTGAATTTTGTTGAATTTGTTAAAAAAGTTTGATTTCTTTTGATTACTTTAAAAACTTTCGAGTTCTTAGAATAATTTTACATTCTTTTAATTCTTTTGAATTAATTGAAGTCGTTGATTTCTTTTGAATTCTTTGAATTTTTTTGAATTCCTTCAATTCTTTCGAATTTTTCGAGTTTCCTTGAATTCTTTAAATTCTGTAAAATTCTTTAAAAGTTTTTTGATTTTCATTTAATTCTTTTTAAATTTTTTAAGTTCTCTTACATTACTTTAAAATATTTTGAATTCCTTAAACTCTTTTTTGATTTCCAAAAATTCTTTGATTTCTTTGGAATTCTTTTATTTCTCCTAGTATTTTTAATTCTTTGAATTAAAATTTCTTTTTATTATTTAAAGCATTTCGAATAACTTGAATTCTTCGAATACTTTTGATTTCTTTCTATTCATTTCAATTCTTTTGAATAATTTTGAATTCACTGAATTTTGTTGAATTTGTTAAAAAAGTTTGATTTCTTTTGATTACTTTGAATATTTTCGAGTTCTTAGAATAATTTTAAATTCTTTTGCATTCTTTCAATTCTTTTGAATTAATTGAATATGTTCATTTTTTTGGAAAACTTTGAATTATTTTTAATTTTCTTTAAGACTTTGAATTTGTAAATTCATTTAAAGTCCTATGAATTCTATTTATTCTTGTCAGCCTTTTGACTTTCCTTAAAATCTTATAAATTCGTTGAATTCTCTTGAATGCCTTGAATTCATTCAATTCTTTGAATTCTTTGAATTATTTTGAATCATTTTAATTTTTCGAATACTTCTGAATTATTTTAATTCTTTGAATTACTTGTGCTCCTTTGAATTCTTTTAAATCATTCTCAGTTCATTGAATTTCATTGAAACCTTTTGAGTTCTCTGAATTTTTGTGACTTTTATAGTTTTCATGAATACCTTGAATTCTTTTGAATTCCTTCACGTCTTTGATAATTCCTTGAAGACTTCTGAATTCCTTAAATTCTTTTGAATTCATTCGAATGCCTTAATTTCTGTTCAATTTCTTAAATTATTTTAATTCCTTTAGTTCCTTTTAATTTGTTAAATTCTTTTGAATTCCTTGAATTGTTTCGATATCTTTGAATTCGTTGAATTCTTTTGAATTCCTTCAATTCTTTTGAAGTCTTTGAATTATTCAAATTCGGAGAATTCTTTGCACTTATTAAATCCGTTGTTAAAAATGTTTTCGAATGTTTTGAAATTTTTTGGAGTTCTTCTAATTCGCATGAATTCTTTCAAATTTTCTTGATTTTTTATAATTTTCTTGAACTCCTTTATGTGCTATTGAATTACTTTTTATTGTTTGCATTTAAAAAAAATCTTTTCCATTATTTTATCCATTTTGGGTCGTTTTATTTCTTCGGATACTTTTGAATTGTTTTAAATAATTGAATGCTTTAATTAATTTCAGCCTTTTGAATTCTTTGAAGACTTTTGACATTTCTTGAAATTTTATGAATTGTTTGAATTCTTTTGAATGGCTTTAATTTTTTTAAATCCTTTGAGTTCTTAGAATTATTTTCAGTTCTTTGGCTTGTTTTGAATTCTTTTGATATATTTGAATTCTTTCGAATTCGTTCAATTTTTCTAAATTCGTTAAGTTTTTTTAATTCAATGAATTATTTTGCAATCTTTTTAGTCGTTAAAGTATTCAAATTCGTTAAATTCGTAAAAATTTTTCAATTGGTAGAATTCTTTCCCTCCTTGAGTTTGCCGAATTCTTTGAATTCTTCGAATTCTTTGAAAGTTTTCGAATTCTTTTGGATTCGCTAAATTCTTTTAAATTTATTAAACTATTTGAATTCTTTGAATCTTTTGAATATTTGAATTTTCTTGAATTTCTTCAATTCGATGAAATATTTAAAATTCTCTAGAATGTTTTGAAATTATTTTGAATTTTTTTAATTCTTTAAAATTCTTTTAATTTCTCTTGATCTTTTTTAATTCTCTTGAACTTTTTAAAGTTCTCTTGAATAATTTTTAAATCTTTCGAATTCTTTAAACTTTTTATAAGTTTAAAGAAGTCTTGGAATTGTTTTTGATTTTAGTAATTCTTCCAATTTCCTAAACTTGGAATTCTTAGAATTTTTATGAATTCTTAGAATTTTTATGAATTTTTAGAATTCTGATGAATTCTTTAAATTTCTTGAAATCTTTGAATTATGTTGTGTTACGTTGATTCTTTAAAATTTTTCTAATTATTTCTTAATTCTTTTTGAATTCTAATAAGTTCTTATAAATTATTATTAATTGCATTTTTTCAATTCTCTTGAATTCTTTTAGAAAATTCAATTTTTTCCCTTTATATTTTCTGAACTCTTTCGAAATCTCTAAATTCTTCTGAATTTTAAAAATTCTTTTGCATTCTTTGAATTATTATGAACTCTTGGCATTTTTTGAATTCTTGTGAATTCTTCAAATTTTTAAATAATATTTTATTCTGTGAATTCTTTTCAAGTCTTCTAATCATTTTGTTATTTTTTCAACTCTTCACGTTTAATGTGTTTTTCTGAATTCTTATAAATTCAATTTGTTTGAATTCTTTGTTTTTTTTTCTTTCTGTTCTTCGTCTTCGTTTGTATTTTATGAATTTTTTGACTTATTAGAATTCTCGCAGTGTTTTGAATTATTTGAAAGTGTTCAATTATTTGCATTCTTGTGACTTTTCTTGAATTTTTGTCAATTCTTTCAATTTTTTGAATTCCTTAGAAGTCTTTCAATTCGTTGAATTTTTTAACAATAATGAACTTAATGCTGTAAAGCCAGAAATCATATTTCAAATGTGAGCTTTATTTTTTCATTCCAAGGTCATCTAGAAAATATTAAAAAAGAAACTATAAAGTCTTCAATTTTTGTTATTAAAAAAGTAAAAAAGTCGATGGTCTGCTTTGGGTTGAAAAATAATAGGTAAAAATTAATTTTTTTTAAACAAACAATAAAAAATTTATAAATAAAAAGTTTTTGTTCGATTTTATGAAAATTCAGTTTTTTCCGAAACGCCCTATTTATCATTTATTAACGCGTATGATAAAAATAGTCACATCGTCAGACTTTTGACGTCATTGTGGCGGGAAATTTTAATAATAAAATGTGGTTTGCATTGTAATTGAAAAATTGCATTAAAATATTATTTTGATAGCTTTTGATTTTATTTGTTTCAGGATGCTCAGGGAATCAAGAATTTCAATTAGTCAAATTTTTCTAATTACCTAATTCCTGAATTTTTTCTTCATAAATTTGCACATAGGGACATTGTTTCTCAGATGCAAAAATTATATATAATTTACATATAGTGGACAAAACACTGGTATTTTTCATTTCCTTTACATACAGAAGTTCATAAAACAAATGAAAAATATCATTGTCTTATCCACAAGATATAAAATATATAAAACTTTTTCACCTGGGTTGGTAACATTAATAAATGCAGAGATACAATATCTTGAAAACTGATCTTAAATTTCCAATTGTTAATAAATTTTAAAAAATTAAAAATTTTCTAAAGACGTCGCCAAATGGTGTCTGAAGCAATTGTCGGAAGAGCACTGGTGCATTATGGGAGCAGCGAAATAAAATGGCGACGGTCTAATCGGGAGCAGTGACAGTTGAGATTTAATTTGGACAATTAAACGCTTTTTAAAACTTAAAATGTGCGTGAATGTTAATATTAAATGAATTTTATGATGCAGTAATAATAATTTACATTTGTTTCGATTGTAGGCGATAACTATATTGAAATATCAAGAAACGCGATAAAAACAACAAACTTGACCTCCAAATGCATTACACGGATTTCAAGGAAATTAATTTTCGCGATACCAGACGAACAATTGGCTACTGTAAGTTAATATATTTCTATAACAACTAAATTTTTTTTCTGATCTGAAGATAATACAATTATACATAATCTGTAGAAAATAATAAACTTTCGAACTTAGCAATTTTGTCCAAATTCCTGATTTACGAGAACAATTTACATAAAGTAACTAAATGTGTAACTCTTCTAACTAAACGTTTTACCTAATCCAAGCGTACACTTTCTTTGAGTTTAATATATTCTCGATTCACTCGTTCGCCTCAAGAATTTTTTTTCCGCGTAGTACAATTTCATTCATAAACTTCCTACTCATATGGTTTTAATGATGTTGACTTTTGTTACATGGTTCATCATACTTTGTCGTGAAGGTTAAAAAGTATGTTTTCAGACAAATTATTAAAAATAGTGCTCTAGTAAGACATAAAAAATGAACTATAGCACTTTCGCATAGGAACTTAATTCTTTTGTTTATTACTCCTAATGTACGCAAGCACCTAGTATTCTACTAATTGTACTTGACCCAATCTCCCGTTTGCTGTTCACCCTCTTTGCATATAGTATATATGGTATTTGGTATATCGTATGGTCTATAGAACACGGGAAATTGCAATACTCTTCTCATCTCACTCACCCTCTTCGACAAACATTCACCCTATCTTCGTTCGTTCTGCATTTGACCTAGAATCGCAGAGATAAGGGAGCAACAATGAATCCCTCTGCGTTACACATTCAGATAGGCCCATTCTTGTCAGAAGAATAATGGCCATGTGGTTACTACACGTTCATCTCGGGATATCGATTCACTTCCATGGCTCGTTATCGCGATTGATATCTACTGCTGATGAGCCATCCTAAATTCATCTTTAGAAACACATGCTTCCATATTTCCATTGTACCATATTTGGCAATAATTCCTTCTCATATACTGTGATAGAGAATTAGATGTAGAGTCAGTACAGAAGTCATGAGGTTCTTCTATAGACTTAAGGACATTTACAAAACATAAAAATATGTAAAGGTTATGCTAAAGAGATCAAATCATAAGATTCAGAGATGAACAAACTAACCCATCTTTGTCAAATTGACTTTGATCATATGATGGGTTTGTATTTCATTGATGCCAAATTATAAATACGGAAGTCCACAATCTTCAAATATTTGGATAATCTGCTTTCAGAAAAATAATGGCGGATTAATCTTTGAAACGTGTAGTTTTGTGTTTCAATGCGGTCACATTATATATGTTCATCTTGATATATCGACTGAATTCCATGACTCGATTTCGCTATTGACAATATATGTTGAGATGAGCCATCCTGAATTAAAATGCATGTAGCATCATTTCTCCAATATTTCCATTGAATCTTACTTTTCCTAATTACTTTTCATACACTATTTTATATATTGGCTTTGACCATATGGTGGGTTTCTATTTCTTTGATGCCAAGTTATAAATAAGGAAGTTCACAATCTCCAAATATTTGGATAATCTGCTTTCAGAAAAATAATGGCGGATTAATCTTTGAAACGTGTAGTTTTGTGTTTCAATGCGGGGTCACATTATATA
>NC_046666.1:2804289-2809402 GCF_010883055.1 Belonocnema kinseyi | reverse complement strand
CTTTGAAACGTGTAGTTTGGTGTTTCAATGCGGTCACATTATATATGTTCATCTTGGTATATCGACTGAATTCCATTACTCGATTTCGCTATTGACAATATACGTTGGGATGAGCCATCCTGAATTAAAATGCATGTAGCATCATTTCTCCAATATTTCCTTTGAATTGTACTTTTCCTAATTACTTTCCATACACTATTTTAGGGAATTAGATGTCCATTCGTCACAAGAGTTCTGAGCTTCTCCTACACCCTTATTTTTCTTACGTCTAGAGGAGCTTTTGAAAACATATAAATATTTAAAGGATGATCCAAATACGTCAAATCGCAATACATAGAGGGGTACATTCTAATCCATCTTCGTCAAATTGGCTTTGATCATATGATGGGTTCCTATTTCTTTGATGCCAAATTATAAATAAGGAAGTCCACAATCTCCAAATATTTGGATAATCTGATTTCAGATAAATATAATGGCGGATTAATCTTTTAAACGTTACATTGTAAATGATGCTTTGGATATAAAATTCTATTGCAGGATTATTTTTCCAATATGTCAATTGCATCATATCTTTCTTAATTACTTATCATACACTGTTGTAGAGAATTAAATGTTCAGTCATCACAGAAGTCCTAAGATTTTTCTACAGACTTGAGGACTTTTTCAAAACATAAAAATATGCAAAGGTTGTGTTAAAGACGTCAAATCATAATACAGTGCGATTTATTCTAATCCATCTTTGTGTAATTGGGTTTGATCATATAATGCGTATCTGTTCCATTGATGCAAAATTAGTAATATGGTAATCTACAAATATTACACAAATATAACACAATCTACAAATTTTTGGATAATCTGAGTTCACAGAAAATAATGGCAGATTCATCTTCCAAATGTTACATTGCAAATACTGTTTTGAATATAAAAGATAAAATCGGTGTAGGTTTGTGTTTCAATGCCGGTTAGATTATACGCTTATCTCGGGATATGGATTGAATTCCATGGCTCGATATCGCGATTGATAATATCTGTTGCTGATGAGCCATCCTGAATTCAACTGTGGGATCATGTTTAAAATATTTCCTTTGCATCATATTTTTCATAAAGCCGTCACAGATGTTCTAAGTTTTTTATGTGGACGCTTTTTGGCTTACATCTAGAGGCCCTTCTAAAAACATAGAAATATTTAAAAGATGACCCAAAGATGTCAAATCACATGACATAAAGACTTAGTGGGCACAAAATTTAGCGACTTCTTTACGGCATCCTATGTCGTAAGGCTGTCGTAGGATGTCGTAATAATGTCGCCAAATTTTGTACACACTTCGGGAGTTACATTCTAATCCATCTCTGTCAAATTAGCTATGGTCATACGATTGGTTCCTATTTTATTAATGCCAAATTAGAAATGAGATAGTCCACAATCCACAAATATCTTGATAATCTGATTTCACCAAAAATACTTGCGGAATAATCTTTCGTTCAGGATAATTTCTACAATATTTCAGACGTCTTTTGGCTTACGTCTTGAGAACCTTTTAAGAACGTCAAAAAGTTTAAAGTATGTCTAAAGACGTCAAGATACAAGACGTATGGAGGTGGAATATAATCCATCTTTGTCCAATTGGCTTTGATTCAATGATAGTATCACTGTCATCATTGATGCCAAATTAGCTATAAAGTTTTACTGTAATCCACAATCTTCAAATTTCCTAATACTTTGATTTCACAAAAAATAATAGAAAACTTTCAAATCTGACTTTACAAATGCTTTATTTATATTTATATTTACATTGCACAAAGAAATGTTGTCAAAATATGTGAAAACAAGATGAAACCATAATTGGTTCATATTGAGCAATAAGAATATTGAAAGCAATTAATTTGTTTTTTAGTTTTTATATTGATCAGGAAAGTGAATACAACTTAATCCCTTCGTTGACATTGACGCTAAATGCGTCGGAATTTCCTGTGCCCTGTGTGGCATTAATGCAAAATACGTCAATCTTTTTTCTTATTTAACTCACTACGATATTGCATTCAAGTCACACTCGGGGATTTTTGGGGACGCTGAATCCGAATCTGAAGTCAAAATTAAAAAAATTCTAAATGGCGGATCCAATATGTTGGACGAAAATACAATAAAAACGGCTCGATTTGGATCAATCTCGGTACATACGGGGTTTTGGGGTCGCTAAATCAGAATTTTGGCTTCACTTTCGTGTTCAGCGACCCCGAAAAGCCTTAAGTATCAAGATTTATCCAAGTCGAGCCGTTTTTTGTACTTTCGTCCGCCCTTTTGGATCCGCCATTTTGGATTTCTGAATTTTGACTTCATATTCGGATTTAGCGACCCTGAAAACCCTATGATATAAATTTTCGGGATAACAAATTTTCCTGCCATTTTGGGTACTTTTTGTCGAATTTTCTCTGCCAACGAAGTTTTTTCTGTGTCAATTTTAATTAGGAATAATAAAACATAATTTTTTTTTTTTCTAAATAAACATAAATGTCACTGGTTATTAAGTAGAAAAGCTCAAATAAGAAAATGGTTAAGAAATCTAACCCCCAAGCACCTGTACTTGTGTTAAAATTTTAAAATTCACAGCGAAATTTAAAAAAAGTCCATCCTTGCATTGTACTTTAATTATAAGTAAGGATTTTGTTGATGAACTTACGATTATTACCTTAGTTTTTAATATTTGACAATATTTGAAGGCATCAGAAAAGATATTTTCAAAGATTTTAAGGGATTTGAAATATTTTAGGCTATTGTAAAAGATAAAAAATAAATCTTTAATTGATTTTAGTAATTTAATGGGATTCAAATCTATTAAATTTTCTTTCATTTTTATAAACTTATTTCAAAATCACTTAATTCAATGATTTTTTAAATTGTTTTGAATTCACTTGATTGTTTTTTAAATTCAGTTTGATTTATTTATGAATTTTATTCAATTTTTCTGCTATCTCTTAAATTCCTCTAAATTTACTCAAATTTGATTACAATAAGTATAATTTTTTTTCAATTCATCTGAATTCTTTTGAATTTAACTTGAATTGCTTTGTAGTCATTAGTTACTTCTTTGGTCAGTAGTTATTAGGGTTTTAAAGATTCAAGTTTACAGAAGCTAATGGATTATTGATTTTTTGAATTTTCCAATTCGTTTAAATTCTTTGGAATCTAACTTTAATTGTTTTGTGGTCCTTAGTCTCTTCTTTGGAATTCAATTTAAATTATTTGAAACTCTCTTGGATTTTTTAAATTAACTGTAATTCTTTTAAATTTACTCACTTCTATTTAATTCAATAGATTTTTGAATGTTAAAATGTTTATTTAATTAATTCTAAATAATTCCTTAAACCTCTTTTTGAATTTTTATGAATTTCATCGAATTCTTTTCGTTTATTTTGAATTTCCTCTAAATTCATTTCAAGTTTACGGAAATTAATGAAATTTGTTGATTTTTTCAATAATTGTCCGATTCCTTTCAATTTAACTTGAATGGTTCTAAAATCTTTTGAATTAATCTTGAATTTGTAACCCTTTGAGCGCAAAAAAGTGTCCTATGAGCGAGTCAAAAATACTCTTTGTTGGCTATATTTTATTCCATAGGGAATGTGAGGCATGGTTACATCTCAAAACAATATCAAAACTCTAATCAATCTTTATCAAACCGGTTTTGATTTGATAATAAGTTTCTGTATCATTGTCCTCATTGATGTCAAATTAGAAATTCAGTCTTACTGTGATCTAGAAACTAT
Source organism: Belonocnema kinseyi (assembly GCF_010883055.1). Classification (NCBI taxonomy): domain Eukaryota; kingdom Metazoa; phylum Arthropoda; class Insecta; order Hymenoptera; family Cynipidae; genus Belonocnema; species Belonocnema kinseyi. The sequence goes on along the minus strand of NC_046666.1, from coordinate 2,805,637 downwards.
AAATTTTGGGATAGTATAATTTCACAAAATAATGGCGGATTAATCTTTCAAACGTTGCTACTATATAATCGATACTTAAGTCGCAAAAAATACTGACGGATTGATTTGATTGTCATTATCTTCAACATCACTTCCTACTCAGCGAACACGTTCTGTAACTGTTCCAGATCAAAAAAGAAACCGTATTTTATAACAGTTGTTACAAGATGGTGACAGAACTGTTCTAAAACAAAAAGGTGAAAATGTTCTAGAACACTGTGACAAAATTGTGCACGAACTATTCTAGAACAAAAAGGTAACAGTGTTCTAGAACACTGTGACAAAATTGTGATAAAACTGCTCTCGAACTATGTGACAGCACTGCACTGTAACAGTTGTTATGGAATTTTTCTAAAACAAACTGATCATAGACGCTCTATAATATTTTTTTGAAGTTTATTCTAGAAATGTTCTAGAAGTTTTCTAGAACGAATTAGGAACAAAGACTAGTTCGCTAACACTATGTTCGAGCTGACCCTTGCGAATATCTCTAATGTGAATATCTCGGACGTATAATTTTTGTTAGTTGGGACTGCGCACGCGCCATCCCGGATCAAAATGTATCCATGGGAATTTCAAAATTTCCGCCTCGCAGTATATTCCGACGGGTCATCCCTGGAATAACCCGGGAAATAAATGGCGTCTAATCAAATATCCCGGGATATCCTGTTGCTGTGAGGGGTACATAACACTGTTCCATATTTGATGAATAACAGTTCTAGAACATGTTATAGAATTGTTCTAGATTTTTCAGAACGCAGCGTACCAAAGTTCTAGAATTTTTCTAGACATGTTACAGATCGATTGCGACAGCGTTCTAGATCTGTGCAGCATTTGTAATTAAGTTCTAGAATTGTTCTCGAAATGTTACAGATCGGTTGTCACAGAGTTCTAGATTTGTTACAGAATTATTACATAACACTGGTAACGGAGTTCTAGAATTGTTCTAGAACTGTTATAGAATTGTTCTAGATTTTTTAGAACGCAGCGTACCAAAGTTCTAGAATTTTTCTAGACATGTTAGTGATCGATTGTGACAGCGTTCTAGATCTGTTAAAGATTCTTGATACACCATTTGTAGATGAGTTCTACATTTGTTCTAGGTATGTTACAGATTGGTTGTCACACCGTTCTAGATCTGTACAACATTTGTAATTAAGTTTTAGAATTGTTCTCGAAATGTTACAGATCGGTTGTCACAGAGTTATAGATTTGTTACAGAATTATTACATAACACTGGTAACGGAGTTCTAGAATTGTTCTAGAACTGTTATAGAATTGTTCTAGATTTTTTAGAACGCAGCGTACC
>NC_046666.1:2772405-2804189 GCF_010883055.1 Belonocnema kinseyi | reverse complement strand
ACACATCGGTTGTCACAGCGTTGTAGACCTGTACAATATTTGTAATTAGGTTCTAGAATTGTTCTCGAAATGTTACAGATCGGTTGTCACAGAGTTCTAGATCTGTTACAGAATTATTACATGACACTGGTAACGGAGTTCTAGAATTGTTCTAGAACTGTTATAGAATTGTTTTAGATTTTTCAGAACGCAGCGTACCAAAGTTCTAGAATTCTTCTAGACATGTTACAGATCGGTTTTCACAGCGTTCTAGATCTGTTAAAGATTCTTGATACACCATTTGTAATTGAGTTCTACATTTGTTCTAGGAATGTTACACATCGGTTGTCACAGCGTTGTAGACCTGTACAATATTTGTAATTAGGTTCTAGAATTGTTCTCGAAATGTTACAGATCGGTTGTCACAGAGTTCTAGATTTGTTACAGAATTATTACATAACACTGGTAACGGAGTTCTAGAATTGTTCTAGAACTATTATAGAATTGTTCTAGATTTTTTAGAACGCAGCGTACCAAAGTTCTAGAATTTTTCTAGACATGTTAGAGATCGATTGTGAGAGTGTTCTAGATCTGTTAAAGATTCTTGATACACCATTTGTAATTGAGTTCTACATTTGTTCTAGGAATGTTACACATCGGTTGTCACAGCGTTGTAGACCTGTACAATATTTGTAATTAGGTTCTAGAATTGTTCTCGAAATGTTACAGATCGGTTGTCACAGTGTTCTAGATTTGTTACAGAATTATGATAGTTACTTGCATGTTAGTAACTTGTTACTAACCTGTTCTAGAACACGTTCTTCTGTGTTCTTGAACAGTTACAGATCTGTTCTGTAACCATGTTTGCTGGACAGGAGTACACTAATCCCAAGATTGTCCAAGATAGGAAAACAATGGGATAATGTTTGTTGCAGTCCATTTCATGTTCTTAAAATCTTGTTTTCTCAAAATAATAATAGTTCATGTGTGAAATTGTAACATAAATATAGTTTCGTTTTAATTCTTCAGTCTCATTTTTGTTGCAACTCAAAACAAGACCGAATCGGCATCTTTTGGCTCAAGTCTTGAGGACCTTATAGTGAGTGTGGTGCATCGGTTGAATGTTTTGAAACAGAAAATGAATGTTTGGCTTTCAAGACCAAATTTGTTCTGGAATAACAAACTATTTAATTATTTATGTTGCAAAATGATACAGTGTTTGGTCACGAAAGCAGCATGTATCTATACACTTCAGTACTCTGCTATTACTATCAGGTGCGTGTCCTGCCTCGTACGTTAATCTTTCCTTATACCGTAATCTAAGAAGGTGGCTGGCCGCCAAACCAGGGCTTGGTTTGCATGATGCTCTGAAACGGAGTAGGTTAGAAGCCTCGTGAATTTCTTATACGAAGGAAAATGCATACGTGCTCACAGGGAAGGTTCGCTGTACTTACAAACGGAACTACCAACTTCACCCATCTTCCGCACATTTGCTAAAATTTCGCGACATCCTGTCAAGTCAACTCCACAGGGTGTAGGATTTGCAGAAGAAATTAAAATCCAAATCTAAATCTAAAATCGTTTATTTTCGTTGCAGCAGAAATTATCGATCACGGAAAAAACTATAGATAAAGTTTACATCGATTCCAGGTGGAAGATTCTACTTAACAAAAATTAACATTGCCAGGTAAACTTTACACGAATCGAAAATAATTTCCGATTTTTAACCTTGCTCCAATATAATCTTTCGCCTTATAATCGAACCATAAGAATTACGACGCCAGCGCTATCTACCGTCGTTTCACTTTATTAAATTGGAGAGAAATGGCGATTACTATTTGTCAGCTGCTTTTTATAAGTGGTATTAAATGAGTTCTAATTCGTCTAAAATAGTCTAATCTATTTTGGATGAGATTTATCAGTAAGAGCAAGGTTTTATTTGTGTTTTTTGTTGCTGATTCTACATGTTTTACCAAAATTTTCTTGCGCCAACGTAACGCAGTGGACGAGACCAGAATTATTCTCCTAACCTCTGTGACACTTTCGCAGAAATTTGTTTAATTTTTAACAGTTGTAAGACTTACTAATCCGGTAGCCACTAACACTTCTAGGTCCCCGAGATTCAAAAAATTTTATAAAACAATATTATTTAGTCACAAAAAAATTAGTAAATCATTTTTAGCATGGCTGAGCAAAAAATAAACTATTTGGCGTCTTGCGCTATTTTCGTACGACGAACCGTTTGCAATTTAGAGTGTTTAAAAAAAATGAGTTTTCAACAAAATTGCCATATTTGCTCAAAATTACATCAGAATCTATTGCTCAGAAAAATTTTTAACTTGTAGACTGTATGTCGAGGATAGATTTCTTGAGAGGAAAAAGAAATCTTCCGATCGAATAAAATATTCTTTCCTTAAATTGTTATTTAAAAGTATTTTCCACTTAAAACTTAAATTTGCAACCAAGAACATAATCCTTTCAACAGAAAAAAATAAATTTTGAACAATGTTGTGTAACTTTTACCCAAGTGGTTGAATTTTCAAATAACAAAGATTAGTTTTTAACAAAATAATTAAACATTCAATCAAAGAGAGGAATCTTTAACAACAAATTAGTTGAATAATCAAGCAAAGAAGAATGATTTTTACCTAAAAAGTTGCATTTTCATGATAAAAAATGAAATTTCTTCTGAAACAGATGAAGTTTTAAATCAAAAAGATAAATTTTCAAAAAATAGTTGAATTTCCGATTGAAAAAGATTTAGTCCAGTTTTCATGATAAATATATGAATTTTTAAACAAGAAATAATTTCCTACGAAAGAATTGATTTTTCAATCCAAAAAGACGAATTTTTAACCAAAAAGGATGAGTTTCACAAAATTGTTGAATTTTCTAATAAATATGAATTTTTATCAAACAAAGATGCAATTTCTCTTAAAGAAGAAAAATGTTTAATTACAACAAAAAGTTGAGTTTTCATCCAAAAAAGATTTCAGTTAGCTTAGTAACATAATAAATTGAATTTTTGTAACAAAAAAAAAAGTTTTTACGAAAAAGATTGAATTTTCGATCCAAAAAGAGGAATTTTTCCAACCAAAAATGATGAATTTTTAACAAAATAGTTGAAGTCTTTAGCCAATAGATGCATTTTCACCCAAAAAATATTAAATTTTGCACTGAAACAGATGAATTTGTTATAAAAAACTACTCATTTTTTAAAGTGGAACTTTCATCCAGAAAACATTTCAGTTGATTTTTAAACACCAAAATATAAATTAAAAAAAAAGTCATTTTTTTGCGAAATATTTAAATTTTAAACAAAAAGTCATTTTTTTGCGTAATATCAAAATTTTTAAGAAAATAGTATAATAGTTAAATTTCCAACGAAACAATTGCATTTTATCTAAAAAGATGAAATTTTTCTTCAAACAGATGGAGATTTAATTAAATTAAATTTTTTTTTTTTAAATAGTTTAATATTCATTCAGAAAATATTTCAGTTCATTTTTCAACACGAAAAGTTACATCTTTATTCAAGAAAGATGAAGTTTTTCCTAAATTAGATGATTCAAACAAAAAAAAAACTTTTAAAAAGTATTTAAATTTTCATCCAAAGAAGTTTTTAGTTCACTTTCTAACACGAAAATAAGGATAGTAAACAATTTGGAACAAAATTGGCCGTCTTTTAAAGAAAAATATTAAATTTTCAACTAAATAATAAAATTTATAACTAAAAGGATATTCTTCAAAAGAAAGTTGCGAATTTTGAAAAAGTTCCCTCGAACTTTAAATGATCGAGTTTTCAAAATTGTACTCGTATTCGGACGATATTTCATTTTTAACAATTCGAATTCAAATTACGAAAGGTTTGAAGAGAATGAAAAAATTTATGTTTAGATTCCCAGAAAAATGTTAAATGATTTTTTATTTAAAAAAATCAACTTTAGGATAATGTTCTAAAAGATTTCAAAGTATTTCCAAAAAAATTTCGAAAAAGAATTTGAAAGTCTTTAAAAAGTTTTAAGAAAAATTTCAAAAGAAATTTAGAACGTTTATATATATTAGAAAGATTAAAAAATAATGGTTAATTTGAAAATTCTAAAAGTGTTGAGAAAAAGGTAGACTTTTTATAATTAAAAAAAAAGCTTTTTATGAATTTGTAAAGGTTTTTAGAGAATCAAACAATAATCTCTAGATTTTTAGGAAAATTTAAAGTTATTTTCTGGAAGATTTTAGGACATTTTTTTTTTATTTTACAAAATTTTTTAAAAATTGTAGTTTAAAAAATTTTTAAGTTAAAAAAATTTTACTAAAATTATACATTGCAAACAAATTTGATTAATTTTAATGAATTCATTTAAAAATTTGGTTTTCGTCATAACTATTGTCATGAAATTTAGTTTTTAGGGTTTAATGTTTTTCTCTCACTTTAGGTAAAAGTTGCAATTATTATTTAATTCTAATACTGTAGGGCTTATTTTATTCCTTAAAATATTCTCTGCAAATCTCATTGGTACGTTTTTACTTAAAAACTTTTATTTATGGATTATAAAATCGTTATTTTTGTGATCAAGTTTTCACAAATAATTTTTTTTTGATAAAAACGTACCAATGAGATTTGCAGAGAATCTTTTAAGGAATAATGAAAACCCGAGATATTTTTTTCAAAAGTCCAGCTTGAGTTCTTTTCCAAAATTAGTTATAATTAACATTAGCATATTTTTCTCGATTTTAAAAATTATTTTTAACAAGGTTCATTTTTTGAACTTGAAATAACGTATGATAATATTAATAAATAATAATATCAATAAGTAATTCATAATAATAAATAAATAATTATGAAGGAAATAAATTTCGTTCAATAAAACACATATGTTTATTAAAAAGTTTCAAAATTCGAAATGAATTTAAATTAATAAATAAAAAATATTATAGTATATATATCATACTATATAATATAATATAAAATATTATAAAATTTAGACTATTTTATTTTCAGATATTTAAAAATAAACAAATAATTATATGCCTAATTTAATTGCGCATGATTAATAATATGCTGTATAATACAGTTTTGTAAACAAAAATATGACGGTTGAACAAAAAATTAATATTTCCCGAAACTGATGAATTTTTACGCAAAAAAAAAAGAAATTTCAAACTAAAAAAATTTTTTTTAACAAAAAAACGCGAATTTTTAACTAAAAAATATCAATCTTAAAAAATGGATCAGTTCCATATTCTATTAAAAAATGAATTCTAAACAAAACAAAGATTAATTTATAACAAGATAATTAAACTTTTAATTAACGAGATAACTTTTCAACTTGAAATATAAATCTTTAACAAAAAATTGATTTCTCAACAAAGCGATTCAACTAAATGTTTTTAACAAATTAGTTTAATTATCAAGCAAAGAAGAACGGTTTTTAACAAAAAGTTGCATTTTCATACAAAAAATGAAATTTCTTCTGTAACAGATGAAGTTTTAAATCTAATGGATAATTTAAAAAAAAATTGTTGAATTTTCTGTTGAAAAAGATTTAGTCCAGTTTTCATGATAAAAATATGAATTTTTAAACAAGAAATAATTTTCTACAAAAAAAAATTATTTTTCAATCCAAATAGACGAATTTTTTACCGAAAATAGTAGCAAATCGTTAAATTTTTATCAAAAAATGTGAAATGTCTTTTAAAGCAGAAGATTTTTTTTACAGAAAAAGTTTAGTTTTCATAAAAAAAAAAAATTCCAGCTAACTCAGTAACATCCAAAATTGTATGAATTTTTAACAAAATAGTTCAATTCTCCACCAAATAGTTGCATTTTTATCCAAAAAGATCAGTTTTTTATTAAAACAGATGAATTTGTAATAAACACGAATTTTTTTTATAAGTGAATCTTTCATCCAGAAAATATCTCAGTTCATTTTCCACTACCAAAATATAAAACGAAAAAATGCAATTTACTATTAATTAAAATAAATTCTGAGATTCTCATAAATTCTCAGAGAATTTATTATTTTATTATTGTAAAACATTTATGTGTTGAAATGTTGTTACAGGCTTATACTGCCCAACATGTCGAAGGCGTTTTTGGTTAGAGTTGGATTTTTTATTTGATCATTTTTGCACGGGGCTGTCCCGGTATATATCATCAGTTACAGACGCATTTTTATTATTAGTCGTATAGTACACGATGGGGGGACTTACAGCTTAAGGTGGGTTCCGAACCACCAGAACCTCAGTAAAGGTACATTGAAAAATTTCTAGAGGTCCGGCCACGCTGCGTACAGTCCCATGTTAAAGAATATGAACTTAGTAAAGTAACGAAGTAGCGCCATCTAGTGGAGATAGAACAAACTACAGTTCTATTTCAACAACCCCTCCACACCGCTCCTCCACCCGAACTAAGCAAATTATAATATATTTTTAAATTTAGATTTACAGGAAGAATAATTTACATAAACAAACCATTTTATGCAATATAGGAAAACATAAAATAGCGTATGATCAAAAATGCATTGAGTTTTTTGATATTACATGAAATGGTTTGCTTGTGCAAATTATTCTTCCCATAATTCTAAATGGAAAAAATATTTAAACAGAGACATTAAGCTCTACACTTGAGTACTACTCCGAACAGATCGGTCTTGTTTTCAATTTAAAACTAAAAAGAATGTAAATTTGTTTCAAACAGAAAGTGTAAATAATTTGGAGACGTGATTAATATAATCACTCACTCGTTGTTTACATGTCCGCCATGTTCCTATATTTCTGATCTTCCCCTTCTACTACACAAGCTGTGATGAATCCGGTTTAGTACCTGTATTCGCCGTAGTGTACCAGCGCTACGCGCACTAATTCAAATTAATTAGAATAATATTCTACTCAACGATTATGTTCTTTTCTCTCCAAGATTCAGAAAAATCTTTCAAAAACTAAAAATAAATTCCAAACTTTCGTTCTAAAAATTAAGTGCCCACCCTTCACATTTTTATGAGCTTGACCCCTCGAAACATTCGGTTCAGGGAAACAAAGTACATCCTGTGGGGTCCACAAGAGGCTTTCCAAATACCGCCGAGTCTGGCGAACATGTGTAAGCCATAAAACCAAAATCCCTCCTAAGCAAGACATTTCCAATGGATTCAAACGCAGATCGAAAGTCCCCTTTTTTATGTTTAGACTCTGCCAGTTTTTTATCTCCAAATTCTTGAGAAAGCGTAAGAAACTCTTATGATCAGAAAATCTTGAATTTGACAAACCTTAGTATTAACGGCTGAGAGGTCCCTTTTTATTCGATTTTGGAAGACAGGAAATGACTCTGGGACTCAAAAAGGGGAAGGCGCACTGCGGCTTGTGATAGGATAATAATGTCATTTAGCTCGGAACTTCGAATTATAATTATAATATTTATACCCAGATCTCGATAAGGTGTAGGCTAGTTAAGAATTTATTCGTAGTTGACTTTCTGTCCTTGAAAATATTATAGACAATTTTATTAGTACTTCTTAGGCATTATTATTATTATTATTATTATTATTATTATTATTATATTGTTTCAGCTAGATAACCTTTATAGATCAAATTTAAAATCACAGTAAAAATAAGCGGCTAGATATTTGCAAAGGATTAAGAGTGTAGGTCTCTGAATAAAAATTACAATTTTTTATTTCGCATAGTTGCAATTTAGTCTTTTCATTTAATATTAATTCTAAAGTTAAAATATAGAATCTTTTATAAGACTTTCAGCACAACGCGAGGCGAACTCTAGTTTCTTGCAGCAAGGACTCCGATTCCTTTCGGCGGCAAAGTCCGACGGACATCGTTGGGGAGAACTTCATTCTCGAATTTCGCGCGCGAATAAATCCCCGGGCATTACAAAGCATCAACACAGACGCCATCTAGGGGAGATAGAAATCACTAAAAATCGTTCACATTTTAGCCTTAAGGGCATGTGATACTTAGAAAATTGTCCATTTTACCAGTTTTAGGTTGCCCCAGCTTTTTTTCTAGAATAATAAATATTTTGTCTTAAAAATTTGGGAAATGATAGCGAACATGCCAACGGACGTCCCCATACACTTTTTTTTGTGGGTTAATTAAAAAAAGTTTTAATTTAGCAAAATGTGATTAATTTGCATAGCGCTTAGGAAATAGTATCGATTTTTTCTGTGTTAGATTCTCCCGAGCGTTACTTCCAAACTACACAATATTTTTGCCGAAAACTTTGAACTTACAAATAAACATTGCAACTAATCTCCCGGAACTAACCTTGTTTGCAGGCAATCAAAAAAGTTTATTTAATAAATAATTTCCAGATTATCGGAAAGGCAGATATGAAAAACGACGTAACCTCAAAATAATGCATATGCATAAAATTTTTATTTAGCACAATACATTTTTTTTTGTTATTATCCCTCAAAAAAGAGTCCGGGGATGTCCGTTATGATATTTTATAGCATCTCCGAATTCAGTTTTAAAAATTTTTCATTTTTGTGGAAAAAGCCGGGGAAACTGTAAGTATCACATACCCTTAAGACTGTACCTAGTGTGGTAACGGCTCAGGGATCGAACCCCGGACCTCTGAGGTGAAGTCCGAGTGTCTTACCAACTGAGCCACCGAGGCTATAATTAATAATAATAATATATTATTGAATAATATATAAAATATATAAAAATAAAATATATTAATTAAATAATAATATAATAGAGGCTTATAAATAATAATAAATTATTATTTTTAATATTATTTCTCTTAAATTCTTTTAAATTCTCTTAAAGTCTATTATATTCTCGGTTTTATAACCTGAACTTAAATTCTCGGGAATTTAAGAACTCTACACCTTATACTAGTTCGTGGTGGAGATGTTGCCTTTCCGGAAGGTTTTAATCGTATCAGAGGAACGAGTCAAAGGAGTTTAAAAGCGGCTTGGATTAAAACCTATTATGTGGTGGTTACCGCCCATTTGCACATTTTAGGACCATTCATGCTATTGTATATTATTATAGTCGATGATATAAAGTAGACCAGAATGTGTGGTGTACCTATACGAGTATGCGTATACGGTTATATGTAGGTACCTAAAATCAAGAAACCTAAGTACGCGATTTCGTCCGGAGAATTCAGGAAGTGCCGCAGTGGGAAATGAGATCCTTGCGTGAACAATTCCTCAACCTGAGACCAGTTCGAGTTGCATCGCAAGAAAGGAGAAAATCACGATTTCACGTGACTGATCGTTCCTTTCGTATTTTGAATGCTGATTGTATCCCTGAGTTATCTTATCCGATTATATCCGGTTTAAACTGCTTCATTCAGAGACTTCTTGCTAAAAGACAATAGTTGATTTTCAACGAAATAGATGAATTTTCAATTAAAATGATAAAGCATGAATAAAAAAGGAATTTTTATCAAAGGAGTTCAATTTCAACCAAATCGTTGTGTTTGCAACCATAAAACTGAATTTAAAGAAAAAAAATATTCTCTACGAAAGAAGAAGGATTTTGAACAAAACACAGTGAAACCCTTCAATAGCCCTCCCTTCTATAGCCCTTCCGAGAATTGACTCCGCGCCGCAGTCTGGTGCAACAGGAGCTGCGCGGGGGTTTGCCAATCAGACGAGGACTCAGACGTGAACAAACAAATGCGGAGTGGGCTATAATGAGTTAGTTCCCACCCAGCGTCAGCCATAAAATCGGCGCTATAGAAGAGTTTCACTGTACATTAAATTTGTGCCAAATAGTTTAATTTTTTTTAGAAAAGATCATTTTTAAACCAAACTGTTAAATTTTCAACAAAGAGAGCTACATTACGCACTAAAAATGGAATAGTTCAATTTCCAGTTAAAAAAATTGATTTTTATTTTTAAAAAACGATTTTTTAACAAATTTGTTCCATGTTCAATCAATCAAAGAAATGAATTTTTAATTAAAATGAAGAATTTTTCACGAAAAAACCATTTTTAACAAAGTAGTTTAACTTTCAACCACTTAGTTGAATTTTCAACCAAAAAAAGATGAAATCATTTTGTTAAAATTCATTTTTTTGGGAGAGGAAATTAATGCTCTCAGTTAAAATTTTTTTTCGGGTTAAGAATTCAACTACTTGGTTAAAAGTTGAGCTGGTTTGTCAAAAATGGATTATTTGGTTGAAGATACATAATTTTAGTTGAATTAGTTTTTTTAGGGAAAAATTAATTTTTTTAATTGAAAATGTAACTATTTCATTTTTTGTAGATTTTTTGTTTAAATTGAACATTTATCTTTTTTGGTAGAAAATTAATCTTTTTGGTCAAATATAATGTTTTTGGTTGAAAATGTAACTATTTGGTAAAAAATTAATCTACTTTGGTTGATGATTTAACTGTTTTATTGAAAATTCAATAATTTGTTTGAGACTTTATTTATCTATTTTTATTAATCTATTTATTATCTATTTACCTATTTGTATTAATCTTGCGGTTAAAATTTAATTTGTTGGGTTGAAAATTCAACTATATACTTGGTTGGAAGGACAATTAATTTCTCAAAAAATTGATTGTTTGGTGAAAATTTGAACCATTTCACTAAAAATTCTTTGTTTCGGGTAAACAATTAATCTTCTAATTATAAGTATAACAATTCGATTTTTTAAACAAAATGTATCTTTCTTAGTTAAAAATTCAACTATTTTGGAAAATTCACCTTTTTTATTAAATTCCACTCTTTTTTATTTAAAATTAAAATATTTTTTGATTGAAAATTCAACTATATGGTTGAAGGTTAACTTTTTTTTGAAAATTAAACAGTTGAGTTAAAAAGTTTCTTTTTTGGTTTGGAAAGTTAGCTGCTTGGTTGAAACATTAAATATCACATTTATGGTTGAAAATTTATCTTTTTTCGTTAAAAATAATTAAAGTTTGTGGAAAATTAAAAAAATGTGGTTAAAAAGTAATTTTTTTTATTTGAAAATTTTACATTTTGTTTGCAAATTCATCTCCTTGGTTGAAAATTTAACCTTTTTGTTAAAGAATCGTTTTTTTATATTGCTGAAAATTAAATAAAAATGTATCTGTTTGGTGGAAAATTTAATTATTAGATTAAAAATGAATTCTTCCACATTAAAAATTAATTTTTAGACTAGAAGTACGAATATTCTCGCACGAAAATATATATTTTTGGTAGAAAATTCAACTATTTGGTTGACAATTTTATTTTAAACGTCCTTGAATATTTTCGAATACTGTTTGTTGGAAATTAAATAATTTTGTTGAAAAGTATTCTTTCTGGTTGAAAAGTTAACAAATTTGTTAAAATGCTTCTTTTTTAGACTAAAATTCATTTCTTTGGGTACAACTTAAACTATTTTGCTGAAAATGTTGTTGTTGATGTTAAAAATTTATTTTTAATTGAATGTAAAACTATTTCATTTGAACAGTTATCTGTTTGATTAAAAATTGAAATATTTGGTTAAAAATTAGTCTTCATTTATTGAAAAATAATTTTTTAACTGGAAGAATAAATATTTCAGTTAAATATTCAATTTTTAAAATGAAAATAGACCTCTTTGTCTAACCAGTTATTCATTTTGTTAAAAATCTAAAAATATAATAATTTTTCAGAAAATCCTTTTTTATGGTTGAAAATTCTTTTTTTTTAACTGGAAACGTAACGATTTTATTTTTGGTGAAAATTCATCTTTCTAAATTTTTGTTTACAATTTTTTTTGTTCTGTTGAAAAGTCGTCTTGTTTTGTGGAAAATTATTCTTCTTTGTTAAAAATTTAGGTTTTTGGTTAAAAATTCAATTGCTTGGTTAAAAATTAACTTAATTTGTTGAAAATTATTCTTTTTCGTCGAAAAGTTGACTCCTTTATTAAAAATTATTTTTTTTTTAGTTGGAACTTCACCCTCTTTGGGTAAAATTTAAACTATTTTACAAAAAATGTTTTTTTTTATATAGATAAAATTTCATTTTTAACTGAAAAAAAATATTCTTGTTAAAAATGTATCTTTTTGGTTGAAAATTGAATTATTTGGTTAAAAATTCGTTTTTTTTTAAACTTGAAAATTCATTTTTAACGGGAAGAATAAATATTTTAGTTGGAGATTCCTTATTTTAGTATAAAACTCATATCTTTCATTGAGAATGTAATTATTGTGTTGAAAATGATCAAAAATGTAACTATTGTCTTCAATTTTTTTTTGTTGGTTGAAAATAAACTTTTGTTCCTGAAAACGTAACTATTTTATTTTTGATTAAAATTCGTCTCCCTTAATTTAAATTCATGTATTTTGCTAAAATTTCATTTTACTAATGTAGAAATTAAGATTCTTGTTTGAAAATTTTCATTTTTGTAGAAAATTCACCTATTTTGTTGACAATTAATTTTCTTTTTGAAAATTCATTGTATTTGTTGAATATTGGAACTTTTAGTTGAAAACTCGATTTATTGGTTGAACCTTGATTTAATTTTTAAAAATTCCTCTTTTTGGATTAAAATTAACATTTTGGCACAAATTTATGTATTTTGCTAGAAATTTTGTTTCTTTGTTAAAAATTTGTCTTTTTCGGTTAAAAATTCAAGTTGTTGGTAAAAAATCTAACCGTTTGGTTGAAAAGATAAACTGCATTGCTGCAAATTCTTTTTTATTTCAAAATTCATCTCTTTAGGTAAAACGTTGACTATTTTGCTGAAAAATCGTATTATTTTTTTGGTAGAAAATTAATTTTGAATTGAAAGTAATTTTATTCCAGTGGATACACGGAGAGAAATTAAAAGAGATTAATTCACGGAACTGCTCCTTGATTTTAATCACGCTCTGGCGCAAGAACTAAGATCTCGGAACCCTTGCTTTTAGATCAAAGGATGTTGCTTTAAAAGCATAAGTTCCGAGATTTTGTTTCTTGCACCAAAGCGGGAATAAAATCAAGGAGCAGTTCCGTGAATAAATCTCTTTTAATTTCTCTCCTTGTATAATTGATATTTGAGTTCAAAATTCGTTTCCTCGGTTGAAACTTGAACTATTTTGGTGAAAACTCTTTTTCTTTAATTGAAAAAAATTGTTAACTAAAAGTAGAATCACTCCAATTGCAGATTCATCATAACAGCTGCTCTTGAAGATAGCTTCCGGTCAGGAAATTTTCGATAAAAATAATTGTCATAAAAGTCTTATGCTAAGAGAAAGAAAAAAATCGCTTGATCGATTCAATACTTCATTCTACATTTTCAAACAACTACTTTAATAGTACTTTTAGAAAAAAAAGGAAAAATCGAAAAAGTTGAAAGTAATATTCGCTTGAGTATTCGAGTGAAGATGGGACAACAGTCCTTCTCTCAGATAATGCAGATTCAATTAAACTCGGCATGCGAAAAACTTTTTCAATCAGAGCAGAATGTATCATGTGGTCTTTTGCTTTCACGAATCAAGGTCTTTTTTCAATAAAAATTTCTAATTCTCATAATAACTAAAATAATTAAAATTAAATTTTAACTGAAATTTTAAATTTTAGCTTCTCCGCTTCGCGCTCGATTGTACATTTATCTCGCGCTTCGCGCTCGATTATGTATTTACGTCGCGCTACGCCCATTCTTGCGCAAATATTTTAAAATCAAGACTCAAAACATCCACCACTGTAATTTTGTGATTGTGAATTCTCTTTCGTTAAAGCTCTTTCGGCTTTAACTAACACATTCTCATCACGCATCCCCATTTTGTATGTAACTCTGTCTGGGATTGCTTATTCAGATATTTCAAAATAAAGCACAAATTGTATTTATCATGATTATCTTAATATTAATTCCTTATTTTGCTTTAAATTATAATCTAAGCTGCCCTAATGACTAACAATTATTTAATGAGAAATTTCAATGAGTTTTCGGTATTTTTTGAAAGCGTAACTTTTGTATATTTATTTTTTTCATAGCTTGTGTCGTTTGTCAAAAAATTTAATTATATTATTTTTGTTGCTATTTACGCATTAAACAAAAACTGTACATCTTATAATAAATAATTAATAAAAATTTGTAGCTCTTTTTTGATGAACAAGTTTTGTCTTATTTTTTTTCGTAGCTTGTGTCGTTAGTCCAAACAATTTTTATTATTTTATTTTTAAAAAAATTCACTTACTTTTTGAATTTTTATAAAAAATAGCTAGTATACGAACTCGTTCTTTTTTTTGGCCTTTAAAAAGTGTGCCACAGGAGAATCCAGTCTGATGAATTTTTTGAAAGTTATCGAGCCTACAGATTACAGACATTGAGACAAACACCTTCGTAAAACGTTTTTTCTGACTCAGGGTTTTTCATTTTTTTCAGTTTAAAAAACTAATTTTTTACTAAAAAAACTAATTTTAAAGACAATAGTTGAATTTTCAACTAAATTCAAGAATCTAAGAAAACCAGAAAGCTAAAGTTTTAACAAAGTTGTTGAATTTTGAACTAAAAAGATCAATTTTTAACCAAGAATGGAATCGTTCAAATTCCAGTTAAAAAAATTAATTTTCTACTAAACTGATAAATTTTCTGTCAAAAAAATTAAATTTTCAACAAAAAAAAAATTTCAACGAAATAGTTGAATTTTAAACAAAAAATTAAAAAATGTATCTGAAAATGGAATAGTTGAACTTTCAGTTAAATAAATTAATTTCAAATGCAAAAAACCAATTTTTAACAAAAAAATTCAATTTTCAACCAAGAATAACTTTGTAACGAGATCGTTTGAATTATAAATAAAATAGATGAAATTTTGACAAAATAGTTGAAATTGCAATAAAGAAAATTATTAGTTAAATTAGAATAGTTAAATTTCAGTTGAAAAATTAATTCTTAACAAAACAAAAAAAAAGATTCTCCAACAAAATAATTTGATTTACAACAAAAGAGATAAATCTTTAACGAAAATGAAGAATTTTCAACCAAAAACTGACCTTTTAACAAAATTGTTCAGTTTGTTACAAAGATTAAATTTGAACAAAATAATTTAATGTTAAAAAAAAACATGAATTTTTACCCAAGAAGAAAATAATTTTTTACCGGAAAAGAAGAATTTTCAACACAATGCGTGAAATTTAAAACAAATAGTGGAATTTCCAAACTAAAAAGAATAATTTAAAACAAAAATAGAGTATTTATATTTTCAATTGAAAAATTGATTTTTTTCAAACAAAAAAAAGCACAAATTCTTAACAAAATAGTTACATATTTATTGAAAATATTTCAATTTTCCATCAAAAATAGAATAATCGAATTTTCAATTGAAAAATTAATTCTTAACCAAAAATCAACAATTGTTAAAAAAAAAGTTAAATTTGTAGCCAAAGAGAGAAATTATCAACTAAAATGGAAATTTCTCAATTGGAATCGATGAATGAAATAAATTAGAAAATGAATATTAAATAAAAGTGACAAATTATTAACAAAATAATTTAATTTTGACCAAAAAGAAGAATTTTCAACTAAAATGATGAATCTTCAACTGAAATAATTATACTTTAAGTTAAAAAATTAATTGTCAATAAAAAAGCGATTTTTAAACAAAGTACATTATTCTTCAATCAAGTAATTTAAAGATACGAATTTTTCAACAGGAATATTATTTGACACAGAAAAGAAGAAATTTTAATAAATTACATAAATTTTCGAATATTTATTTAAATTTTCAACCCAAGAGATGAATTTTTTAACAAACAATACAAAGTTTAAAAAAAATCAAAATAAAAATTTCAACTTTTAAGGAAAGAAATGAATTCTCAACTAAAGGATTATTCTTAAGCTGGAATAGTTAAATTTTCATTTAAAAAATTAATTTTCAAACGAAAAAAAAGTATTTTCAACAAAAAAAACTTCAACCTTCGAGAAAAGAGATTAATTTGCAACTCATATGATAAGTTTTCAACTCGAACAAAGAAGATCAATTTTCAACGAATAATTTCATAATAGATATTAAAAAGAATAATTTCATCTTTGATAAAAAACAGTTAAATTTAACCAAAAAGGACAAATTTAAAAAAGTCGTTAAATCCTCAGCAGTTTCGATTTTTAAATTTATTAAATAAAACTAGAACAACTTAATTATGAAAATTAAAAAATTAAACCCAGAGGGATACAATAATTTTAAATTAAAAATGTTTTTTTTTGTTTTTAAATAAAAAATACAATATTTTTGTTTTATTTGGGTTTCAAAGAAAATTATTAAAAATGTAAAGTTAGTTTACATTTTGATAAATTCTTACAATAATTAAATATTATATTTAATGTCTACTTAATGAAAATTTAAAAAATTTTAAACTTAGATAAATATTTTCAAATATATATAATATCTGCTCAAAATTTCGAAAACACTTCTGAATCTTTTAATAAAATTATTTTTGTTACTTTTTGAAAATTAAAAAATTTGTAACACGATGATAATTCTTATTTAAAGTATTTTAAACTAAAAAATCTTTAATGTGGATAGACAGAAGACCATTTTCCAAAATTATACTTAATTTCAAAAATATTTAATTTTTACGAATTCAGTGAATTTAAATCCTAAATAATTTAGTTTCAAACTCGCAAAATGGAAATAAGTTAAATGAACTATAATAGATAATTCTGCAAGGTCAAAAAACTTTCACTAATTGCGATAGCATATTCTAGTTTTGACTATGATAATTTTTCAGTTAAAAAAACAAAAAGTTGTATATTTAAAGAAAAAAGGGGGAAAAGGGGAAGTTTTTCGAGAATAGGGGAAAAAGGGGAATTTCAAAAAGGGAAAATGTGTGCTTAATTTAAATTCGGGGTAAAAGTGCTATAATTTCCAAATAGTAAACTGCAGTACTCGGACCTTAATCAAATCTCGTGAGCATAAAGACTGGATATATCCCTTGCGTTTGGTGAAATCGTATAACTACAGTCTGCACGATTTCAGCATATAACATATATCCGTTTCTAGGGAAACGTTAGTAAAATGGATCAAACTGCTTTAGGGCTCTAGTCCACATTCTGTATGGTCAGCGCCTTGAACAAACCCACGCTCCCCACCCCTCCATCCCACTGTAAGTGCAATACATAGTTCCTCCTATACACTTCACAGTAACCGAGTAAGGGTGTGCAGAACTTTCCTCTTAAATCCCTCTTACGAGCAAACTCATTCACTGTTTCCAACAGCCATGCAAACTCAACATATTCATGATAAACCTTCCATTCAGGTAATTATCGTCAATGGTTATTTCTGCTCATATAAAATAACAAAAATTAGTCAAAGCCTAGAAAAATGGGTTTTCTAACCTATTTAGCAGTTCATTTAAACTTTTAGTTCTCTCCCTCTATTATTTTTCTCTTTTACTTTCCATTTTCCGTTAGTTCCCCTGCCCTCTCCTATTTATCCATCCTCTACTTTCCATCCGCTCACTTCCCCTACTCTTCGCCCATACTTCTTCTACGTTCCCTCTCCTCACTTTCCTACTCTTTCTATCAATTCATCACTTGCTCTACATCCCTTCCTCTTAAACAAACCCACGCTCCACCCTGTCCCATTGTAATTGCAACACATGTTTTCTTCTTTTTACTTAACAGCAAACAGGTTTGTGTTTGCAGAATTTCCCTCTTACTAGCTCTTATAAAACAAAACAAAAAATTAGACAAATTCTACAAAAAATGGTTTCGTAGACGATGAAGGCGTTAATTATGTTGTATAAATCTCCTTTTATAGTACTTTCCGTCCTACAGGCTCCATTTTTCCCTTACTTTCTTCATCTCTCCTACTTGTTCATTCTCTACTTATCTATCCTCTACTTTACACCCGCTCGCTTCCCCTACTCCCCGGTACTTCTCTTACGTTCTCTCCCCTCATTTTCCTACACTTTCTGCCATTCCACCCTTTCCTCCACATCCCCTCCTCTTAAGAAACCCCACGACCTACCCATCCCATTGTAGTTGCAATACATATTTCCTTCTTTACACTTCACAGTAACCAAATCCGGGTTTGCAAAATGTCCCTATAACTTCTTTCTTACTAGTTAATATAAAATAAAACAAAAAATGAGAGAAAGTCCACAGAAAGGGTTTCGAAGGTGATTAAGGTGTTAATTGAGTCGTTCGAATTTCTTCCTCTAGTAATTTCCTATCCTTACTCACCCTTTTCCCTTTACTTCCTTCTCCTCTACTACTTTTCCATCCTCTACTTTCCATCTGCTCACTTCCCCTCTATAAACAAGTAAAAAAAAAAACACAAGTAAAACAAGTAAGAGAGGGGAGATCATCTCCTACTTGTTTTAATTTCCCTCTCCTCACTTTCCTACTCTTTCTACTCGACCATTCTACCAATTTCTTTACATCCCCTCCTCTTAAATAAACCCACGCACCACCCGTCCTATTGTGATCGCAATACGTATTTCCTCCTTAACACTTCACATTAACCGGGTCTGGGAGTAGAGACCTTTTTTCTCGTTTCCCTATTATTACCTAACTCATTCACTACTGTTTCTAACAGCTATGCGAATTGAACATATTCATGATAAACGATCTATTAAAGTAATTGTAATAAATAATTAGTAAGTCGTTCAAATCTCATCGTCTAGTACTTTCCCTTTCTAACTTTACCCTTTCCCCTTTTAATACTTTCCTAACCCCTCTCCATCCTTAATTATCCATCCTCTACTTTTCAACCTCTCACTTTCCCTGCGTCCCCTCTCCAGACTTTCCTAATCTTCCAAACTCTGCTCTACTTCCCCTACTTCTCCATTCCTTGAACACACCCAAGCCCATCTCACTCTAAGTGGCAACTATTCTGCTCAGAAAAAAGAAGAAAAAAAGTCAAAGCCTACAAAAAAGGGGTTTGTAGCCCATAAGGCCGTTTATTAAGTCGTTCAAATATCCCCATCCTATAATTTTCTGCCCTTACTCCCCTATTTTTCCATAACTCTCCCCCTCTCCAGCGAATTCACATCTCTTTCTCTATTTATCCAGAGTAATCCACTTGCAATACTGATAACTTGGAGTAATCCAATTTTAATCTAATGTAATCCAGTTAATTCGAAGTAATTTAGGTAATCCAACTAATTAAATTGTAACCCAGAGTAATCCATGTTATAAAAAGTTCTGTGGTTCGATTCCCAGTCGAGCGATTTGAGTAGATCTTTTTTCAGAAAAATTTAATTTTAAGAATTTATAAATTTATTTTTCATATTGTTTAAAATAACGTTAAGTATTTTCTATTATCTGAAAAGTTGACTTGATCGATAGATTTGATTTCTGATTTCACAGATTGTGGAATGACGTCTACACTGATCGATAGTAACTACCTCTGATAATTTAATTTTTAGTTTTAAACTATTTGATTCAATATTTTATGTTTATGTTTTATACTAAGAATTGAGCTCTCCTACTTTTAGATGAAATTTTTTTCATTTAAAAATTCAACTATACTTATTTAAACTTTAACTAATTTATTAAAAATTAATTTTTCTGATTGAAGATTCTTGACCTTAAGTGAAAAATGAAAATGCTTTCATTGAATATTTAACTTTGGTTGAAAATTCACTTTTTTAATTGAAAAATCGTATTTTTTTGTTGTTCAAAATTTAATTATTTTGTTAACATTTTTTAATTTTTGTTTTAACTGAAAATTTAACCGTCCCATGTTTGATTAAAAATGTATTTTATTCAGTTGAAAACTCAACTATTTGTTTGAAAACTTCTGTTTTTTGTTGAAAAATATTCGTTTATGGTAGAAAATTAAACTTTTTGGATAAAAATTCATTTTTTTCGTTAAACATTACTTTTTTATTAAAGAATTTTTTAAAGATTTTTTAAAAGAATTTTTGCGATAGGAATTTCATTTTTTGGATAGAAAATTCATCTGTTCGGTTGAAGGTTTAACATTTTCATTTCAAATTTATTTGTTTAAAAACTTATTTCTATAACTGAAAATCAAACTATTCTTTTTTGTTGTTGAAATTTTATCTTTTTTAGTTGAAAATGCATCTATTCTGTTGGAAACGCATTTTTTTGTAGCAAAATAACCATTTAGGTTGAAAACTATATTAAAAATTAAAATATTTGAAAACAAATTCATGTCTTTTGTTAATAATGATTATTTTTTTGGTAGAAATTTCATCTATTTGATTAATTTAAAAAAAAATAAAAATAACTTTTTTAAACTGAAAATTTGTTTATTCCACTTTTCGTCAAAATTTTGTTTATAGACATTCAATGTGTTTGATTGTAAATAAATCTGTTTTGTTGAAAATTTATCTGTTTAATTGAAATTGTATTTTATTTGTTTGAAAAATTATTTCCCTAACTTTAATTTAAATTATATTTTTTCAAACATTTATCTTTTTTTTGGTTGAAAATTTTAGTATTAGGATAAAAACTTCATAAAAAAGTAATATATTTGGTTGAAAATGAGTTTTTGTTAATTGAAAAATGCATTTTTTCAACTAGAAATTCAACTATTCCATTTTTCTTTGATTTTTTTTTTTTCATAGACATTTAATCTTTTTGGTAGAAAAATTACTTTTTCTCTTACTTAAAATTAAACTATTCTATTTTTAGTTGAAAATTTATCATTTTTAGTAGAACATATTACTATTTGTATAAAACTTTATCTTTTTTTAGTAGAAAATTCATCTTCCGATTTGATAATTCAACTATTTAGTTAAAAATTGATTTTTTAATGAAGAAGCACAATTTTAGTTAAAAGTTGATTTCTTTGCTTCCAAATTTAAAAAATTTGGTTGAAAATTCTTTTTTTATTGTTGGAAATTATTTTTGTCTTTATGACACAAAAACTCAACATTTTGCAAATCATTGTTTGTCTTATTGTTTAAAAAAATGTTCTTCGTTGAAAATTCAATTGTTTTATTGAAAATTCTTATTTCTCGGTTTAATTTAAAAGTTTTTTGTATTGAAAATTCATATATCTTTTGGTACAAATATCAACTATTACAATTTTTGTTATGATGTAATTTTTTTTATCAGATTTTACATAAATTTAATATATTTTTTTAATAGTAAAAATCAAAATAATTTTTGCCGAGAATGGACGTCGTGCCGCGGGGATGGGTAAGAGGTGCAGTGGGATGTGCGATGTTCATTCAGGCGTGACCACATCTTGATTTAATAATTCTGGATTTAGTGTTTCTGAGAATTAATGACGAGCCACGGGGTTAGGCGAGAGGAGCCGCGAGTAAGCGCAGTGTTCACTCATGCGTGACCTAGCAGAACATGACTCTAAAACCACATTCGACTGTATTGTGCCCATTACATTGGTTCATTTTAAATGATATTTGTAATCAGATCAAGGATAAATATCGTTGGTTCAGCTATGAATTTTGTTCCGGGTAGAAGATCTTGAAATATTTAATAATATTCTTAAAAATGTGTATAAAGGTCAAGGATGGGATGGAATCACAATTTCCTCCTCTGGATCGTGCAGCTGTACTATCAGCATTGGAGGAATGTACAGACGCATTAGCCATATACCAGTACACTCTGAAGAAGCCATCGGTGCATATAGGCATTGATATCGAGTGCATACCACCGGAAGTGAGGTACACCCAATATGTCCAAGTATCAAATTTGACTCGAAAATGGCATCTTCATTTCTTATTATTTATTATCATTATTATTGTTATTGTCTTTTTGTTTTTAAGACTGCGGTGCAACATACGTGTTTGGCCAGGGGAGAGGAAAACTGCATAAAATTTAAATTCGAAGAAATTATCTTTAAAGAAAGAAAATTTTTTCTTAGTAATGCTACAGTTTTGTACTGATTTCGAACTTTTCATTTCTCATATTCGGAAGAAATTTTCTAAATTTATAAAATTAAAAACTTATACAAAAAATTAATATTAAGATGTAAAGATTCAATTTTTTGTTGTTGAAAATTAATTTGCTTAACTGAAAATTTAACTATTAAAGTTCAAGATTCACCATTTTAGTTGAAAATTTATTTATTTAGATAAAAATCAAAGTATTCTTGGCTAAAAGGTTATTTTGTTTTGTTGTAAGTCTATTAATATATTTTTGGCTAAGAATTCATATTTTTCGGCTAACATTTTTATTATTTGATTTTAAATTAAACTATTTGATCAAAATGAATTTTTTACTAGAACATTCGCCTATTTGACTTCCAAATTTCACAGTTTGGTTCAACTATTTCGTTGTAAATTTGTCTTTTATAGTATAAAATTTAATTATTTGATTGTAAATTTATGTATTTTGTTTGAAATTACGGCTTTTTTCGTATAAAAAACTCTTTTAAAAAACCTTTTTTGTTAAAAATTAATTTTTTTTGGTTCAAGGTTTATTATTTCAGTTTGATTAATTTTTTTGGTTAAAAATTCAAATATTTTTGATTGAACATTAATTTTTTTCTTGAAAAGTCTATTATTACATTTTTGTTAGGAAAATCGCCTGGTTCAAATAAACTTTTTATTATTTGGTTGTTAATTCAACTATTTCATGAAAAATTAATTTTTCATAGAAAATTCACCTGATTGAGTTAAAAATTCCGCAGTTTGGTTAATTATTTCACTTTTTCTTAAAAAATCTTTCTTCGTTCAAAATTTAAGTATTTTGTTTAAAAAATTTTTGTTAATTAATTTTTTTAACTGAAAAATTAAATATTCCATTTTTGGTTTTAAAAATTATTCTTTTTGGGTTAAAAATTCCACTAGTTGGTTGATTTTAGTTTGAAAATGCATTTCTTTGGTGGAAAATTTAACTATTTCGTTGGAAATTAACCTTTATATTTAAAAATTGATGTATTTTGTTAAAATTTCGTCCTTTTTTGGTATAAAATTGATCTTCTTATTAAAAAATCGTCCTTCAGGTTGAAAATTAAACTAGTTGGTTGAAAATGAAACTAGTTAGTTGAAAGCCGAATTTTTTCTTCAAAATTCATTTTTTTTTTTAGTTCAAAATTCATCTCTTTAAATAAAAATTAAACTCTTTAGTTAAAAATTTGTTTTTCTTTGTTGGAGGTTTATCATTTGATTTTAAAAATGGATCTCTTTGGATGAAAATTAAAGTACTCTCTTTATGATTCAAAATTTATATTCTTTAGTTTAAAGTTTAATTACTTTATTACAAATTTATTTTTATTGTTGAAAATTATTTTGTAAAAATGACTTCCTTTTTGTATAAATTTAAACTTTTTGTTAAAAATTCAGTTTGTTAGTTGAAACCTGAATTATTTTGTTAAAAATATATTTTTTCGGTTGAATATTCATTATTTTCGTTTTGAAATTCATCTCTTTGATTGAAAATTAAACTCTGTTATTAAAAAATTTGTTGTTGTTTTTGAGGATTCATCATTTTAGCTTGAAAATTTATCTTTTTGGTTAAAAATTAAAATCTTTTTTAAATATTTTGTTGTTGTTAAAGAATCATCAATTTAATATTAAAATGCATATTCTTTAGCTGAAAATTTAATTATTTCGTTGCTTGTCGACTGTTTTGAAAGAAAAATAATCTTCTTTGGTTAAATACTTAATTACTTAGGTGAACTCTTTTGCTAAAAATTAATTTTTTTTTGGTAGAAGATTCGACATTGAAGTTGAAAAAATATTGGTTTGTTTGATAATTAAATTGTTTTCTTGAAAATTCGTTTTTTTTGTTATAAATTTTTTTTACTGAAAATTTAACTATTCCAGTTAATGTAAGTTTAAAATCCATCTCTTTTGGTGAATATTTCTTTCTTGGCGGAATTCAACTGTTTCTGTTTTTAAAGTGCAATATTTTTTTATTTAAAATGAATTTTATTAGCAGAAAGTTAAACTCTTGCTAAATTTCTTTTTTAGTTCAATATTCAACGTTTTAGTACAAAATATCACTGATTTTTAAAAATATTTAATTATTTTTAATTAGTTTATTAAAAATTCCTGTTTCTGATCAAAATTATTTCTTCGAATTAAAAACTGAACTCAAAAGGAGCGAGGTTTTAAACACCAGTTTCTGAAATTATTTCCTTGTCCTTATAAATAAGAACTATCGTAGTTCATCTGCTGCAACTCTCGAATGCACCGTACTTTGCCAACTCCTTTTATATTCAGTTCAATATCACAAATCCACTATGGATACTTCCAATAATACCTCTGAAGCCTCTACAAACCCCCGCCCACAGTGGGACAGAATTAAAAAAAAACTGGCTCAAAGTCCATTTTTTAATACCAGTACATCCACTTTGTTCTGTCTGCCTTTTCTTATAATTATAAAATGATTTTAAAGAGAAAATAAATTGAATAAAAAAGTCTTAAATAATAATAAAAAAACATAGTCGAAAATTTGAAAATATTTTTCACATGTGATGTACAAAATCCCCGCCTGTGGTGACAGCAGGCAGTCCCACCCAACCATTGTGGCGCGGGACTGCCTATGTCCATGATCAGAAAGTACTAAAAGCGCCAACATTTTAATTTTTTATTCCGTCAGTCGAGTGTGAGAACGAGACTCGGACTGTTAATCATTAAGATTTAAAAAAAAGACCTCATTTTATTTTTAGCATATTTAAAAAAAAATTAGTTTATATACTATTTTTAACATTTAAAAAATCTAATACTTAACTTTATTTCTAGATATTCGAACGTCATAAGATGTCAGATATTCGGATCCAATGCGAACGTGGTTTTGAAATATTTAGAGCAGCATGCAATATTTGAGAAACTGCAGCGAGACAGGTCAACTTTAAATAATTTTCTTTGTCTCTGATTGTTTATATATATTTGGAGTGTTTATTCGTCTGGTCTTTCTGGATGAGTAGAAACGACCCACAGTGAGGCGAAATAGGAAATTGGGATTTAAAAAGTTCTACAATTCTAACTGATTTTACCTTGTACTTTAGTCGACTATACCCCGTACCATAGCCGACTTTACCCCGTACCCTAGTCGACTTTACCCCGTACCCTACCTGATTTTACACCGTACCTTAGCTGACTTTACCCCGTACCCCAACTGACTACCCTGTATCCTAGACAACTTTACACCGTACCTTAATTGGCTACCCCGTACTTTGGACAACTTTACCCCGTACTATAGCCGACTTTACTCCGTACACTAACTGGCTACCCGGTACCTTAGCCAACTTTATCCCGTACTGTAGCCGACTTTACCGCGTACCACAGCCGAATTTACTCCGTACCCTAACTGACTATCCCGTACCTTAGCCAACCTTACCTCGTATCCTAACTGACTACCCCGTACCATATCCGAATTTACCCCGTACCTTGGCAGACTTTACGTTGCACCCTAGCCGACGTTACCCCGTACCCTAACTGACTACCCGGTACCTTGGCCAACTTTATTCCGTACTGTAGCCGACTTTACCGCGTACCACAGCCGAATTTACTCCGTACCCTAACTGACTATCCCGTACCTTAGCCAACCTTACCTCGTATCCTGACTACCCCGTACCATATCCGAATTTACCCCGTACCTTGGCAGACTTTACGTTGCACCCTAGCCGACTTTACCCCGTACCCTAACTGACTACCCTGTACCCTAGTTAACTTTACCTCGTACCCTAATTGGCTACCCCGTACTATAGCTGACTTCACTCCGTATCCTAGCCGAACTTACCGCGTACCATAGCCGACTTTACTCCATACCCTAACTGGCTACCCGGTACCTTGGCCAACTTTATCCCGTACTGTAGCCGACTTTACCGCGTACCGCAGCCAAATTTACTCCGTACCCTAACTGACTATCCCGTACCTTAGCAAACTTTACCCCGTATCCTAACTGACTACCCCGCACCATAGCCGAATTTACCCCGTACCCTGGCAGACTTTACGTTGTACCCTAGCCGACTTTAACCCGTACCCTGGCCCACTTTACCCCATACCTTAGCCGAATTTACCCCGAACCCTAGTCAACCTTACCCTGATCTCCCCTACTTGAAAAAATTAAAGCTTATTAAATTCTGAACAAATTTGTTGAGCCGATTTTTTAAAATAAAGTTTAAACAAATCTAATTCAAGTTATAAAATGCCAAAAAACCATATTTTTTCTACCTGCTTTGCCTTATTAAATGATGTTTTCTTAGAAAGGCTCCGAATTAGTGAATTTACATTCGCTGTTTTTTGATACTGCAGATAAATTTTCTACGCTCCCTTAATTATTATAAACAAATTGAAGAATAAGATTGATTTTTGTTGTATTTTGAAGCCTGGAAGCATTTCTCATGTCGATCGTCTAATGGAATTCTGTAAAATCAATTTATTACTACAACTTTATATTAGAAGATTACTTTTTTATTGTTATAAACAATTATGTTAAGAAAATTAATGAAATAGAGTTTTTTTTAAATACAGAAGAGTCTTTTATTTTAGCAGAGTCGTTTATTTTATCATCAAGAATTAAATTTCATGAGAATATATTAACATTGAAGAATATTGTGTATTGTTATAAATAATTTCAGTAAACAAATTGATTAAATAGGCGATTTTATACATAGAAAGGCCTTTTTCTTCTAATCGCTTATCTCACCTTTAAGGATATTATTTATAGGGGATATATTAAAGTTAAAAACATTTTTCATTGTTATGAATAATTCTAATAAACAATTTGATCAAATAGAAGCTTTTAGATACAGAAAATTTGGTTTATTTAGAAAAATCGCTTATTTTAACCTCAATAATATTGTTCCAACAGGATGTATTGAAATTTGTAATTTTTTAAATGTTATAAACAAGGATCATAAAAAAATTTATTGAATAAGCGCTTTTGGTCACAGAATTTTTTTTCAGTGCAAATCCTTATTTTCTTCTCAAAAATAATAATTTTATTGTTATAAACACTTTTGATAAATATATAAGGTATATATTTATACTCAACAACAGTTTTAATTTTTATAAATCAATATTTCTAAACTTTAATCAGACAAATTTCATATTCCATTTTCGAGAAATTGTTAGGATGTGAAAAATGATTCAACATAGAAAATTGACACTATCAAAATAATTTATTTTAATCATTGTCTTAATAATTTAGTCTGGCCCAGATCTGGTTTTGGTCAGCTTTCTAATTTTTTTCATCATTTAAGAATTTCATGAGCTTAAATTAAAAAAATAGTGAATTTGAACAGAAATGCAGGGTCTGGAACTTTTCAGATCCAAATTTTTTATTTAGCCGCACTGCCCAATCATGTCAAATACAATTTTGAAACTAACTTATAAAATTGTAATTGTGCAGTTTGTATGTGGAAAGGCTCATAGCAGAGGCAAAGAAGGGTTTTCAGAAAAGTGGATTCCTGGATGAACTGATTAAGGAAGTTGAAAGTGCATCGACCAGGAAAAGTGAAGAGGAAACCTTACTATTGAAAAGTTCAAAACTTGAAGAGGAATTATCGAATCTTCGAAAAACTAGGGATGAGGAAATTAATTCGCATGAGGTGGAGGAAGAGAGACTCAAAATTGAACTACTTCAGGTGAAGGTATGTCCAATTTTTGGAGCTTCGTAGCCCCGGGCAGAAGCCCTCATAACTTTTTCCACGGAGGGGAAGTTAAGCGAAGGGAAGTGGGTTGCGAGGGGAGGGGAAGTGTGCGAAGAGAATTAGGGAAAGTGATGGATGAGAAATTGAGGGTAGCGAGGTGAGGGAAAGTTGAGGGATGGGATTAGTAGAAGTGATGGAAAGTAGGGGAAGTGAGGGGATTGGAGTAAGGAAAATGTTCACAGAGGTAGTGAGGGTAATGAAAAGAGGCGTAGAAAGAAAGTTAGGGAAAGCTGGATTAGGGAGGGGTAGAGTAATAGTTGAAGAAAAGAGAGGGAGAAAAGGGGAAAGTAGTGGCCCGATGGAAAAATGAAGGGGGAAGTAGTGGAAAGGTGGCGAAGTGACGAGAAAGAAGATGAAGGGAAGTAGGGGAAGTGAGAAGAGAAAAAGTAGAGGGATTGAATTAGTGGATGTTATCGTAATTGGGGAATAATAGAATAAATTATGGAAAGTAAGGGATGGAAGCAGGAAAACTGGGAATAGGGGTCGTAGAGAAGTTTGAGTAAGTGGGGGGTGTGGAAAGTATGATAGAAATCTGG
Organism: Belonocnema kinseyi; assembly: GCF_010883055.1. NCBI lineage: Eukaryota > Metazoa > Arthropoda > Insecta > Hymenoptera > Cynipidae > Belonocnema > Belonocnema kinseyi. Next base: position 2,776,219 of record NC_046666.1, on the reverse strand, counting down.
TGTGGTTAAGTGAAGGACGAAGTGAAGAGGAAAGTAGTCGAAAGATGGGTAAGTAAAGGGGGAAGTACTGAATGCATTGGAAAGTAAAGGGGGAAGTAGGTGGAGGGAAAGCGATGAGAGCGGAATTTTAGGGATGTAAGTAGGCGAAGTGGTAGGATGAATGTATGAAATGTTAGAATATGAAGTAGGGGAAATGAAAAGAGGTGAGAGATAATAGTTGAATAAGAGGAGGGAGAAGTATTGAAAGGATGAGTGAGCAAAGAAGGAAGTTAAGGGGAAAGTAGTGGAAGGATATGTAAGTAAAGGGGGAAGTAGTGAAATAATGAGGAGGCGAAGAGGGTAGTAACTGGAGGGGTGATGAAGGGGAGGAGTGACATTAGGAGAAGTGATAAGAATTAAAAATAATAAAAGTATGCAAGTAGGAAAAGTGAGGGTATTAAAGTAAGGAAAAGAAGGAGAGAGGCAGTAGAGAAGCTAAGGTGAATAGATGGTATAAGAGATAGGGTTAGGATCGAAAGTACTCGAAGAGGCCGGAACACTAGAGATGTGAGAGGAGGAGTAATAGTGGAAGGGAGAGGAAGAAGCAGTAAAAGGTTGGGTAGTGAATGAGGAAGAGGATTAATGGAAGAAGTGGGGAAGTAGGTGAAATGAGGAAGAGTGGAGTAGTGGTAGTAGAGGAAGGGAGAGGTGGAGGTTGACGCAGGAGGAGCAGATTTATCGGATAGGAGGGGAAGTAGTCGAGAGGAGGGGGTATGAAGGGAAAGTATAGAAGGGGTAGCTTTGAATGCTTCAATTAACGTCTTAATATTCTGCTTGAATAATTTTGTACAAAAAATTGAATTTCAAAAGTGATATTTATTCATAAATTTAATTAAAATTATAATAAGCGAAGTATGAACTATTTTTGTGTTCTAATTTTCGACTTGGAGTTGAAAAGTGAATGATCAAATTACACATTAAGCCATTCTTCTTCTTGAAAAAATAAGCTGGGGTGGCTTAAAGAATGGTCTGAATTGTGTAAAGAATTGGTAAATACTTTGAGGGCAAAAATGAAATACGATTATTGTTTTTCCGATACTTCCGAATGAATTACAACAATCTTCCCTGTAGAGTAAGAAAATAAATATACCCAATTATTTAGGAAGAGAACAACTTAAGAAACACAGACTTCACATTCTTTCCCTTATTCCCATCTTTACCCCTTTTTTAAGAGGCCGTAGCTTCCCCGAAATTTGGAGAGTGCAGCACAAATATTTTCGGTAAAACTAGACACTTCGTTTTGAAAATTATTAAGAAAATGCAACTATTTTTTGTTGATTCTTTTTAATTAAAAAATTAATCTTATTGACTGAAAATTTAACTAAACCATTTTTGGATTTAGATTTATCGATTTTAGTTATTTTTCTGGATGGAAAATAAATCTTCTTGATTGAAAATTCAGCTACTTCTTAAGATTTAATTTGGTAAACATTGATTTTATGTGTAAAATATTTAAGTATTTTGTTGAAAAATCTTTTTTTTTTCGTTTCAAATTAATTTTTTAAAATGATAATTTAACTATTCCATTTTTAGTTGGAAATTAATCTTCCTAATCTTCCTAACTTGAAAAATGAACTTATCCATTTTTGACTAGTAGAAAATGAATCTTTTTTATTGAAAATTAAAATCCTGTGGTTTAAAAGTTTAATTAATTTGTTAAAAAATTTAGTTTGACTGGTTAAAGATTGAAGTATTTCATAGAAAATTTTTTGGTTGATAATTAATTTAAAAAAATGGTAATTTAACTATAAATTATTGGTTGAAAATTAACTATCTCAATTGAAAATCTAACTATTACGTTAAAAGTACAACTGCTTTGTTGAAAATTAATATTATTTGTAAAAAATTCGATTATTTTGGGTGAAAATTAATCTTCTTGATTTTAAATTTAACTACTTATGACACATTTCTTTTTTATTTGCAAAAATATTTAAATTATATTATTAATTTCATTATTATATAAGTATTTCATGAAAAATTTATCTTTTTTGGTCGAAAATTCAACTTCTTGTTTAAAACCTAAACTGTAAAAAAAACTTATTTGATTGGTTTAACGGTTACATATTTTGTTGAAAATTCGTTCAATTAGAATATATTTTTTTAAATAATAATAACAAAATTTCAAAAAAAAAATATTAATATTCAACAATTTAATTATTAATTAAAAATGGAGACTTTTTAGTTGGAAATTCAATAAGTTTTTTCGATAATGTATGTATTTGGTTGTGAATTCGTTTTTTTAAAAAGAAAATTCTTCTTTTTGATTAAAATTAAACAGATTGGTTGATAGTTCAACTTATTTCTTAAAAATTAATTTTGTTAATTTATAATCCATTTATCTTATTAAGAAATTAATTATCTTGTTAAAAATAATTTTTGTATGTGATAAAAATAAATTTATTTAATTAGAGATTTAGCTGTATTATTTTTAGTTAAATATTGATATTTTTCAGTTTAAAATTTAACTAACCTGTTTGAAAATGTAACTGTTTTGCAAAAAATACGTCCTACTGGCTGAAAAATTGAAATATTTAAAAAATTCAACTACTTTATCGAAAATATACTTACTTTGTAAAAAGTAAATTATTTTGGTCAAAAGTAATATGTTTTGTTAAAAAACTTAACTGTTTTGTTAAACATTTGTCTTTTTTCGATATAAAATTAATCTTTTTAGGAATAAAAATCTAATTTTTTTCTTGTCAAAAACTAAACTAGCGTGTTAAAAATTCGTCCTTTGGATATGAAACTCATCATTTTTTATTGAAGATTGATCTTCTTGATTGAAAATTAAATTGCTGGTTAAAGTTTAATTCATTAGTTCAAAATTTATTTCACCGGTCAAAAATTGACGTATTTTATAGAAAACCCTTTTTTTTGTTTGGAATTAATTTTTTTCAAATCATAAATTAACTATTCCATTTTTGGTTGAAAACTAACCTTCTTAATTAATAATTCAACTACTTGTTTCTTTTTTTAAAATAAATTTTATTGGTTGAAAATTAAAATATTTGGTTTAAAGTTCGTTCAATTTTACAGAAAATTATTATTAAAAAAATTAATATTCAACTATTTCTTTAATGGTTGAAAATGGACGATTTTTAATTTTGAAAATCATTAATTTTTTTCGAAAATTGATTATTTTGTTGTAAATTTGTCTTTTTTGGTTAGAAAATAACTCCTGGATTAAAAATTCAACTGCTTATTTAAAAGTTGAACTAATTCATTAAAAATTAATTTAAATAATTTAAGTTCAATTTATTAGGTTAAAAAATTAACTATTTTGGTGAAAAGGTTCTTTTAGTTAAATTTTTTTTTGAATTGGAAATTTAACTTTTTTGTTTTTAGTTGATGATAGTTTATAGTTTAAAATTTATACAATTGTTTTAAAAATTCAACTTTTTTACAGAAAATTCTTCTTCTTGATTAAAAAAAATAACGAATCTATTTTTAGCTAGAGATTTATTGTTTTTAGTGGAAAATTCAAAAGGTACATTGAAATTAACCTAATTTTAGATTTTGGAATCTCCTCTGATAAAAAATTATTTTTAGTTTGAAAATTAAATTATTTGGTATAAAATTCTTCATTTTGGATTGAAAATTTATATTTTTTGATAGAAAAGCTTTTGGTGGAAAATCTAACTGTTTGGTTGGAAAATTATCTGTCTTGATTCAAAAATCTTTTTTTGTTTTTTGTGATCATCTATGGCGTAGAAGTGAATGGTGGAAAAAGTAAAAAAAAAAATAAAATCTGGTTAAAAGATCAGTAGGGAGGGGG
>NC_046666.1:2749381-2772395 GCF_010883055.1 Belonocnema kinseyi | reverse complement strand
ATACAATAAATGGTATAAGGAGAGAATACATAATAATAAAGTATGGGATGGTTGTATGAGAGAAAAGGAGGAGAGAAAAGGATGATAAAACAATTTTTTTAAATTCTAGTTGAGGAGGGAAAAAGAAAGCGTAAAGGTGGAAAAAAAATACTAAGACAAAAAAAAAATAAAAAGGAAAATGATCTAAAATTCTAAAGACTGTTATTAAAATTTGCAGAAGGAGATGGAAGAGATGATGACGAAGGCAGGTGTGGAGTCTAAATACATAAGTGGATGGGAGGAGACACTATGCCAGCAAAGCACTCTACGTTCCAGTATCGTTTTGAGCCATCTGAATCTGGCTCTGAGGCACTGCTTTATCCGCGAGAAAAATGAACGTCGTGTAACGGAGGATATTGAAGCTTTTCTCCAACAGAGCCTGGCTGTAAGATTGCGACTGCTTCTACAAAGATAAAAAGAGTAAAAAGAAAGAGATAAACTGCATCACCTTTTTCCAATCGAAACGAATCAGGGCTGTGGCGTAGGTGCCCGTGGCGATCAATTTTAAACTCAAAATATAGAAGCGATTATCATATTTCTATATCCAAAATTAGTCAAAGTAGGTGCCAGAGAACGAAAAAAACGGGTTTTAAGTCTATTTTAGACGCTAAATAAGTCGTTCAAATCTCCCCACCAATACTATCCCTTCTCTAATTTCCCTACTTCCCCTGGTTCTCCTACTTTTGCTCTTCTCTCATACTTAGCCCTCCTCTTACTACACCCTTCGTTCCTCATCCGTTCCAAAACTTCTTCCTCCTCTACTTCCCCCTCTTCTTACGTTCCCCTTCCAATACCACCCTTCTTTAAACTTGAGTTCCTCTATCCTCACTTCCCCATACTACCTTTATTCACTTCCAATAATTTTTCCTACTTCCCAATACTTGTACTCAATTCCCCTACTTTCGCTCCCCTCTCATACTTATACTGCTCTTCATTTCATCCTTGGCTTCGTATCCCTTCCCCGACTTTATCCTTCTCTAATTCAACCATTTTTCACTTTCACAGCTAAAACTCTCCTTCCAATACCATCCTTCTCTAAACTTGATGTCCTCTCCCTTACTCACCCTCACTAACCTACTTTTCCTCACTACCCTTCTTCACTTCCAATCATTTTCCCTATATCCTCTTACTTGCACTCACTTTCCCTACTACATTTACTTTCGCTCTCCTCTCGTACTTATCTTTACTCTCACTTCACCTTTCGCTTTTTATCCCTTCTCCAAATTCTTCCTCCTTTATTTCCATCTCCCCTCACTTTCCTAGCCAACACTCCCCCTTTAGTACCACCTCCCTCCAATCCTTACTTCCCTTCCTTTATCCATCCGCACCGCCCTACTTGCCTTTCCCGTACTACCCATCTTCACTTCTCATCATTTTCCCTACTTCCCCTTACACCCACTCACCACTCCTACTTTCATCCTCCTCTAATCTTATCACTTACCTTACATGATGCTTCACTTTTCATCCCTTCCATAAACTCATCTTTTTCTACTTCCCCCTCTCCAAACTTCCACAGATAAAGTTCCCCTTCTAATACCACCCTTCTCCAATCCTTCCTTCTTCTCCTCTACTCATTCGCACTTCCCTAATAGCCCTCTCCTCACTTCCCCTCATTACACTTCTTTACTTACAATCATTTTTTCTACCTCCCGTTACATCCACTCACTTCCGCTTCTTTCACTCACCTCTCATACTTATCTCTCTCCTCACTTCACACTTCGCTTTTCATCCCTTCCCCAAATTGTTCCCACCAGTAACCTATAATTCCACTTTTTCCTACTTCCCGTTAATTCTATTCATATCTTCTACCTCCCCATTTTGAATTCCCTTCACTTTCCCTTCCATAATTTCCTTTAATTTTCTTACTTTCCTCTCATAATTTCGCAGTAAAAACCAAATCACTTTTAAGCTTCAATGACTGTCAATAAAGATTCTACCACAAATTGTGATTTTTCACTGGAATTATTTTCCTCGGCTCTGTTTCAGGTTAATGAAGAGCAGTCGTTATATTGGAAAGAGAGACACGTCACAGAGGCGAAGATGTATGAGGCACAAGTTCGTCAACTGAGAAACGAGTTAGAAACCAGGCGACGCTCTCTTGAAGATCTGAAACGACTCGTATGTTTGATTTAAACTAGAATATAATCTTTTAGGAAGGAGATTCAGTTCTATCATGCCAGGAATTGATAAATAAAAATTTTAAACTGTAGATTATTTCGCAGGAAATAAGGAAATTATTTAAAAGGAAAAAAACTAGAGTTGATTGCGATTGAAAAGTGAAGTTTATGATTTGAAAGAAGTAAAGTGGATCTTTAACTCCTCTATCTTTCTCTATCTCCTTCATTTATTCTTCTCCCATTCCTCGCTCTCAAAAAATCTTCACAAAATTCTTTTGCTATCCTCCTTTTTAGTTCCTTTCTTCTCCATCTATCCATTATCTGATTTTCTCTACCTAATTTATTCCCATTTATTCCTATTTAAAGCAAAACATCCTCAATCATCTAATCTATTCATTAATTTTCTTTCCTCTTCAGTAGTTACTTTATCTTTGGAGTTACTCCCAGTTCCATAGCCTTCTTCTCTTTATCTTTTTCCTCCTCTTTCTCTAGTTCTTGCACTAAAGAATCCTAGTATGATTAGTTTCACCACTTTCTCCTTTCCTCACATCAGCTTTCCCCACTCCTCTTTTACTCCCACCAGTAACTCCTCCGAAGTCTTTCTTTATTCTCTCCCACCTTCATTGATTTAGTCACGTCTCCACTATCACTACATTCGGCTGTCCTACATTTTTCATGAAATCCCTATCTTTCATTTTCAAGCCAGCTAGACTCTCGTAGCAAATCCTCAATCTTTGCCTTCCTTCATTTCTTGTCATTTTTCCCCAATTATATCTTAATTTCATCCCTTCCATTCCTCCCTGACCTATTGCCCCACCCTCTCACATTTTTACTAACTCTTCTCTCTCTTTGTCGCAATCCCACCATATAGCTTCTATTTCTATTCTCCCATATTTAGCCATTCTCTCTATGTTTCCATATAATACCTTTTTCGGCGAAAAAGGAAGATAAACTGGTGTTTTTTTCAGTGTATCCATTAAATTAAAAACTGTGAGGAGTATTTTTGGCCCATAATTGCCTCTACTCCGTAACCGCTAGTTTTCCCTTTATTCTTCCTGCTCCTCCTCCAATAATTTCTCTTAGTTTCTCCTTCTTTTCCCACCCCTAATTTCTCTTTGATTCACCTACTTCATCTGTTCTAATTTCCTTTCCCTACTTTATCTACATTTTCCTACTTCACGTCTCCTCTCCTACTACCCTCCCCGCACTTCAATCTTCGCTCTTTCTCCCTTTCCCAACTTTTTCATTACTTATTTTTCACCATTCACTTTCCTTACATTCCCTCTTCTCTTTATTTTTCACTTCCCCTACTTTTTGTTTCCTCATTTCCCATTACTTCTCCCAATTCTGCTCCTCTACTTCCCCCTACTTCCTCTCCGATCAAATACCGTCACTTTCCCTACTTCCCCTAACCTAATTTTCGTAGACTTCCCCTACTTCCCGTTTCCTTCTTTTTATCACTTCTTCTACTCTCCTTACATTTCCCAGCATTTCCTTTCACAGTCCATCACTTCTCCTATTTTCCCTCCCTCATCACTATCATTTCCCCTCATTTTCCCTCACTCCCATGCCCCGAACTTCCCCTACTAACCCCATGATTGATTTCCTCAACTTCACCAATTTCATCAATTTCACCAAAGTTGAAATAGTGAAAAACTTTGCTAACACTAATGTTGTAAATTCTTTTACTTTATTGAAAAATCAACTATTTGTTTAAAAATTCGTCTTTTTAGTTGAACTAAACTGTTTTTGATTTAAAATTAAAAACTTTTTATATTTAGAAATTTAAGTATCTAGTTAAAAGTTGAATTACTTTGATAACAACTTATTTTCTTTGATTGAAGATTCATCATTTTAGTTGAAAATTCATCTCTTCGGTTTGCAACTCGTATTTTTTAGAGAAAATTAATCTTCTTAGTTTGAAATTAATCTTGAACTATTTGATTAAAATTTCGTCTCTTATGGTAGAATATCATTCATCATGGTAAAAAATTAATTTTTTTCGTCACTAACTTACTTCTTTGCTAGAAAATTAATTTAATTAAACAAAATTTATTTTTCACAATTAAAAATTAATGTTTTAGAACAATGTGAGTATTCCATTTGTTGTTAAAAATCAATTTGTTTGGTTGAAAATTTGTATTTCTGGCAGAAAATTATCCTTGTTGGTTGAAAATTAATTTTTTTTCTCGAAAATTGAGTTTTTTTCAAAGTATCCATTAAATTGTAAATATTGAGGAGTATTTTTTGGTGCACAATTTAAATAGAAAACTCGAAATTGAAAAATCGTATACTGCTTTTGTAAGTCAAAAAAGAGCCAACAACGTCAAAAGAAATTGGATGCAATACAGTTGAGAGGTGACATTCTAGATCTCATGAAAATGCAACAGGACGCAGAACTGCTCTGCCCCGTTTATTACGCGGCTACTCTAAAGAAATCAAATACATCAAACGTGTATTGTTTGACGACAAACAGCTTTTTATTTTTCAGAGCCCTTTTTCAGATTGATTTATTTATTATTTTAAAGTTTACAGTTTCTTCTTTTTCCAACATTCAACCAGTTAGTGTAATTTTCAACGTAAGAAAAGAAAAAATTTTCAATAAAATAAACAAGTTTTTAACTAAAGAAATAAATTTTTGTTAAATTACGATTTTTCAACAAAAAAGTTAATTTTCAACCAAGCAGTTAAATTCTCTTTTAAAAAGACGATTCTTCCACCCAAAAGAAAAAATTGTTAACAAAATACAATAATTTTGCACTAAAAAAGATCAGTTTAAAAATATAGAATTATTAAATTTATTTTTAAAAGAATTTATTTTTATGCAAAAAGAACGAATTTTGAACAAAATAATACAATTTTAAACCAAACATACATATTTTCAAGTAAAATGATGAAGTTTTAACAAATAATAATTTTTTAACAAAATAGTTGAACTTTCGAGCAAAAAGATGAATTTACAAAGAAAGTATAATTATTTTCTACCAAAAATAGAATATTTATATTTCCAGTTAAAAAAATTAATTTTCAACCATGAAAAATAAGTTTTAACCAAAATAAATTAATTTTCTAGCAAATAAATAAATTATTAACCATAAAAAATGCTTTTTTACCATCAAGAATGATATTCTACCTTAAACACGAATTTTCAATGAAATAGTGGTATTTTGAATCGAAGAAAATAAATTATTAACCACATGAGGGATCATTAAAATTTTAAACAAAAAATATATTTGTTGACAAAAAAGCAAGAATTTTTAACAAAATAGGTATATTTTTAAAAGAAGAGATTACTTTTGAAGGAGAATAATGAATATTCAACTAAAAAAAGAAAGAAATTATAACAAAATAGTTGATTTCCAACAAAAAAATATTTCAATTAAAAATAAAAAAATGAAACAGTTAAATTAATTTAAAATACATTGTTGTAATGAAGTAGTGTAATTTAAAAATTAAAGAACGAATTTTCAAACAGAAAATATTTTTATTTAAAATAAATCGAGAACTTAAAACCCAATTTTTTCTTTTTCCTCCTTTCTTATAAAAGTTTAAATTCCGAATATTTTAAGTTCAGGATGAATTTTAAACCGAGAAGATTAATATTCTAATAAAACAGACGAGTTTTAAACCAAAGAGATGAATTTTCAACTAAAATGATCAATCTTTCATAAAAGAAAATGAGATTTTACCTAAGTCATTCCACTTTTAACCAGATACTTGAAGTTTCAATTAAAATTTTTTTAAATTTAGAATAAAAAACATTTGAGTTCAACCAAAAAATACGAATTTTTAACAAAGTAGTTGATTTTTAACTTACATTAAAGATTTTAAATTAAATACAACAATTTATGTAATATTAAAAGTGGTTTTATGACGTCAAACGCTCCAACAAAAAATAATTAAAAATACTATATTTTGAAAATATTGACGTAGAATTTTATTTTTTACTGTTCTGCAAGAAAATACAGGTAAGAGATGGGGGCAGGGCAGGGGTAGTAAAGGAAATTAATTGTGGGGGTAGTAGGGGAATCGCGTGGAATGCATTAGGGGGAAATGAGGGTGGAAGTAATAGTGATAAGGAAGGGAAATTAGGGGAAGTGAAGGGATGTAAAAGGAAATGCTGGGAAATATAGGAGAAGTAGAAGGAGCAATGGGAAAGGAAAGAAAGGGAAATAGAGGAAGTTCGTGAAAATGAGGGTAGTGGAAGTAGGAAAACTGAGGGGGATTGTTGAGAGAGGAAGTACAGGGAATTAGAGGAGCATAATTAGGGCAAGTAATAGGAATTGAGATGATAGAAAAGTAAAGGGAGCGAGGAAAAATGAGGAGATTGAAAGTAAGAGAAGAAAGGGTTAGAAAATAAGTAATGAAAAAGTTGAGAAAGGGAGGAAGAGCGAAAGTTGAAGTGCGGGGAGGGTGGTAAGGGAGGAGAGATGTAGTAAAAAAATGTAGAGAATGTAGCGTTGGGAAAGGAAGGTGAAGGAATGATGATGAGAAGAGGGTAATTAGGGGAAGTGAGGAGATGTGAAAGGAAATGTAGAGATATTATGGGAAAGATAGGAAGAGGAAATTTAAGAAGTCTACGAAAATTATGGCACAGAAAGTAAGATAAGCGAGGGGAATTCATGAGAAGGGGAGTACAGGGACTGAGGGAACACAAGAGGTGGGAATTTGGGGTAATTCATTGGTAGGGAAGTCAGAGCAGAGGAAGTCGGGGAATCGAACGGAAATTAGGGGAGGTAAAAAATGGGAAATGAGGGGAAATCGCTAAAGGGGGAGAAGAAGGAATAAAAGGAAAGAAGTAGAGAATAAAGGGAAAATTAACGGTTGCGGATTAGAGAAAATGAGACCGGAAGAGTATGAGAAGTTAGGGTACATGACTGGTGGAAAATTAGGTATAATGATGTGAAATTGTGGAGAAGTAAGGAAAAATGAGGGGAAGTGGAATGAAGGGAAGTGGGGACAGTCCGGGGTATTGACGGGATGCGAGGAAAAATTCAGAGGAATGGTGGGAGAGGAAGTGGGAGGAAATGAGTGGAGAGAATGTACGAGTAGTGAGGGGAGGAGTAATAGGCGAATTAAGGGGATGGAAAGTAAGAGGAAATATATGTTGACGAAGGGGGGATGAGGGGAAATAAAGAGAGAAGACGCAAGACAAATTAGCGAAGAAAGAAGGTAAGGGAAGCAAAGAAGAATGATGGGTGATAAGGAGATATAAAGTAGGAGAAATGAGGAGAAATTATGTTAGGGGAAGTAGGGAAAGTGAGAGAATTGATCAGGGAAGGAGAATTGCCGGTAAATTTGGAAAAGCAAAGTGAGGTAAAATTAGAAGAGGGAAAGTAGAGGAAATTAGGGAAAACAAGAGTGACTAGGGGGAGTAAGGCGAAATGAGAAGAGGGGAAGTAGTTGGAGTAGAAGAAAATAAGATACACTTATGGAGAAGTAGAGGAGAAATAATTTGTGAGGGGGCCTGTTGAAATTCAGAGAAATCACGGGAAGTAGAAAAAATTATGGGAAATTATTAGAAATGAGGGTGAGTGGGGGAAGCGAAGTGAGGACTGAGGAAGGTATGTAGGAAAGCGAGGAGCAGAGGAAGTAGAGCAGATATCATTTTTAAGGGGAGGATCTTAAATTTTCGAGAAATGAGGGCTAGTAGGAAAAGTGATGTGTAATTATTAGAAATTAGGGTGAGTAGAGGAGGTTAAGTGATGACTAAGGAAGGGATCTAGGCGAAAATTAGTGTTGGGTGGGAAAGCGAGGAGATGGTAAAGGAGAAGGTGATGAAGTTATGGAGGGGGATGTAGGGGAAACAATAATTGAGGAAGTAGAAGTAAGGGATAGGAAATAAGGTTAGAAGAAGTAAGGGAAGTAAGTGAGGATAATTAGGCGAAGTGAGTCTAAGTGAGGTAAAGAAGGGATAATTATTATAAATGAGGGTGAGTGAGTGCTAGGGAAGGGAAGTAGAGGAAGGGATATTAGTTGGGGAAGAAAAGAGAGGAGGAAGTAGAGGAGGAAGAAGATGGGGAAGGGGGTGACAAAGGGTGAAGTGAGGAATGGGAAAGTATGGGAAGTGGGGGTTTAAACGAATTAATTAACGTTTTAATAGGTTACGAAACCCTTTCCAGCAGGCGCTTTATTTCACAAACTTTTGAACAAATTTTAACAAAAAATTACTGTTGTACAAAATGTTGTACTTTCTTATAAAAATGTTTTCCACTAGGGAAGTGGAAAAAAAGTATTAAGGAAGATTTGTGTGAATTTGCAGTATGAAAGCAGACAAGCATGCATAGACACGTATCTGGCAGAGAAGGAAGTCATCCGGAAGAAAAAGGAAGACGAGGAACATGTTCGAAGAAGTGCAATCGAGATTCAAGCTTGGTGGAGAGGCGTTATGGTGCGCCGGAAACTGGGACCCTATCGGCCGGAGGACAAGAAGAAGCGCTCAGCCAAGGCGAAAAAATAACCCAAATCTCACCACATCTCTCTATATCTGAAATTGGAAAAATAGGAAAAATTGCATCTTCAAAAATGTAGAATAATGACTTGTAGGATTTTACAACAATATAAAAAAATTAATAATAAAAAGTTATGCAAATGATTAAAATATAAAAATTCGTACTTTATTGTTTCCTTTTTTATTTGTATACAAATAAAAATATACAAGTGAAGGAAGGAGGACTAGGGGAAAGAAGGGAAAGGAAAGGAGGGGAAATAAGGGGAAGTAAAGGGGGAAAATAAGGAGTGAGGATTCAGGGGAAATTAATAGTGAAGAAATATGGGAAGTTAGAAGAAATAAAGGGGATTGAGGGTGATGAGGGGAGGAAAATTAGGGGAAGTACAAAATAGTTTCTTTCGTTGTAGTAGTTAATAGTTGTTAAATATTACATATAAGGGACTGTCCCCGAACAATGTTACCAATCTGATGAAGAAGGGAGCCCTTTCCTGAAAATAAATTTTAAAAAGTTTTAAAATTTTGCGAAAGAGGAGTTCTTCTGCCAGCGTACAGTTTATTAATGACAAAATAAGTTAAAAAATTACTTTCATATTTAAAACTTTACACTATTTGTCCTATTCTCATATATTCCTCTGTTTCAATCATTTTTATTTTTTCACTCTTTTCCATATTTTTGGTTGAAAAGTCTACTGCTATATTTTCGGTTTCAGAATTCATTTCATTTTGCTAACAATTTTACTATTTGTTTAAAAAATAATCTATTCCGTTGAAAATTAATTGTTTTCTTGAAAAATCGACTTTTTTTTACATAATTGATAATTTTAGTTTGAAAAATGAACGAATTCGTTAGAAACTAAACAATCTTCATTAATATTTAATTATCTTGCAGCAAATTAACTTTTTTATCACAATATAATAATTTTGGATTGAAAATTCAAATGTTTATTTAAAAAATTATCTTTATTGGTTGAAAATGCCAATACTGTTTTTTTATGAACAATATTTTTTTTATCTGAATATTTAAATATTCCTTTTTTTCGAAACTTATCCTTGATAATCGGAAAAGTTAACTATCTGGTCAAAAATGAATATATTTGATTGAAAATTTGTCTTTTTGGATAGAAAATTAATCTTTTTTGTTTAAAATGTATTGATTTAGTGTGAAAAACTAAATTATTTTCACTAAAATTTAATTATTATGTAGAAAATCAACCTTTTTATTGAAAAATTATATTTTGGGGTCGAAAATTCAACTGTTTTTTTTAGATCCTTTGTTTCTTGGCTTCAAACTTCATCAAATTTTTGGACAAATCATGCATTTTGTGGAAAATTCTTTTTTTTCTGTTAAAAATTCTTGATGGAAAATTTAGTTTTTTGGTTAAAACAAAATCATACTTTTTCTTGAAAATTAGACTATCTGGTTAAAAGTTAGACTGCTTTCTTAAAAATTGTTTTGTTTAAAGATTCTCCTCTTTGGTTGAAAATTTAACTTTTTTGTTGAAAATTCATTTTTTCCTTAAATTTTTTTTTTTAATTTAAATATTCTATTTTTAGTTTAGTTTAGTTTAGTTTCGAATAGTTGGTTATGAAAATTCGTCTTTTTATTTTCTTTCAATTAATTTAAAATTTACTTGTTTAACTAGAAATTTAATTAAAAAATACAAAAGATAATCATTATTTAAAGATACTTATCTATGTAAAATAATTAATTTAATTCAATTAAGAGTTAAGATATTATACAAAAAATCAACTTTTTGGTTAAAAATTTATTTATTTTTCTTGAAAATTCATTATTTTAGCTGAAAATTTGTCTCTTAAGTTAGAAGTTGAACTATTTTGCTAAATTTTTGTGGTTGTTTTTTAAAGATTCATATTTGAGTTAAAAATGTAACTGTTTGGTCGTAAATGAACTTTTTTGTTAAAAATTTATAAATTTTTTATTGCATAGTCATAAGCTTTAACCATAAATTGTGTAAACTTTTTTTTTCAAATTAAACTTTAAACCACGTAACTCCTTTGTTTAATTTTTAATAAATAAATGGTTGAATTTTCAACCTAATAGTTAACTTTTCAACCAAGAAAATAAATTTTTAACTGAAGAGAATAATTTTAATAAACCTTAATAAGTTTTCTATCAAAAAGACTAACCTTCAACAAAATACACAAGTTGTTAAATAATTATTTAAATTTTCAACCATGAAGATAAGTTTACAAAAAAAACGAATTTTCTACAAAAAAGTTGACTTTTTCCAACCGAAATTATGAATTTTCAAAATATCATATTTCATTTCATCACATAATCATGTTCAACAATACAATTAATTTTTTTTACAAAACTGTTCATTTTTAAACAAACAGTTAAGTTTGCAAAAAAAAAGTTAAATATAAAGTTAAAAAAAATTTTAACCAAAAAGGGGGATTTTTCAACAAACTAGTTTAATTATAAAACCAAAGAGATGCATTTTCTACTAATAATATGAATCATAAGAAAAAAATATTTAAATCAGTTAAATTTTCAATTGCGTTAATATTAATTTTTAATTAAAGAGTTGCCATTTTAACCAAAAAATGAGGATTAAACTCTTACAAAAACAAAACAAAATTTAAGTAAAACTGTGCATTCTCAAATAAAGCAAATTAATTTGCATCAATACAGTTGCATTTAAAAAAGAGAGATCGAATTTATCCTAAGAAGATTAATTTGCTACCAAAAACAAGAATTTTTCAGAAACTAAGAAAAATTTTCAAACGAAGAAATGAATTTTCTACTAAAATAATGTAAAATCTGGAAAAAAAGAATTTTTAACAAAGTAGTTCAAAAATCAACAAAATTGTTGAATTTTCAACAAAAAAATATAAAATTTTAATTCAAACAATGAATTTTAGATTAAAAAAAGAATAGTTAAATTTGCAGGTAAAAAAATTAAGTCACAAAAAAAAATAAAACGAATTTTTAACAAAATACTTAAATTTTTTAACAAAGAGATGTTTTTTCCCCCAAAAAAATGGAATTAAAATTAAATTAAATCCACCAAATTAAATTTAATAAAATTTTGCAATAAATCGGTCATTGGCCGATTTTGAAAAAAGTTTTGAGTTTAAAAAAATTTAATAACGAATAAAAAAACCAGTTATCTGATAGATTTCAAATATTGTTAAAAATTTTTTTGCAACTATTATAAACAAAAGGATTGAAAGTAGATTCATGGGGATTGAAAGTGATTCGTCAATTGATTCGCTCTAAATTCGAAGAATTTATTATACAATTTGAAAGTAATTCATTATTTATATATCATTTTTTATTGAATTCATGAAAGATAACAAACAATTTGTTATTTCATAAACAATTATCCACATCATTATTTGAAGCTATTTTTTTAGGTAAAATTTGGGGTTTTTCTGAGTGATGAAGTGTAAATAACTAATTTCTAAATCTTATGAAGCTTACATGATAATCAACAATTTTAATTGTTAACAACAATTGTTTGAACAAATTTTTATTATATTTAAAGTTTTTAAAGACAAAATTTGCGCTTGTTTAAGATATAAGAAGCCTGTTATGAAGCTATGTCTCCTTGCTCTCAATCGATAACAATTGATAATTGTTTAAACAAGGTTAATTAACAAATTAATTTTTTGGTTATTGCTAAAGTTAAAAATTTAATTTTTTTAAGTAATCAACAGTTATCTAATACAAATTTTTTTAAGCCTCGATGACGCTCCATCATTGTTATTGCCATGAATGATTTTATAAAAACATTTTTTTCTTCTTATAAATTTGTAAACAAAAAATTTAAACTAGATACTAACACTCGGTTACGCTGAAAAAATTAAGTTTTAACCTTTATAAATATCCGAAAAATGCATTTGTTAATAAGTCTAATTAAATTAACAATGTAATTTTTTTAAACATCCGAGATGTCAAAAATTTGTTTAAACAATTGTTGTTAACAATAATAATGATTGATTGTTGTGGAATAAACTAAAAATATGGAAATAAGTTATTTGTATATTTCATCACGTTGAAAAAATAAAGTCTTTACCTCTAAAAATAACCAGTCAGTGCATTTATTAATTAAATTTGTTTAAACAATCATCAATTATTATTAAATTACCACATCTGATAAATAAGTGAAATTTTCGAATAATTTTTGGCGGCTTCAGTAGAAGAAACCTGATCTTTTTTATCATAAATACCTGCTGTGGATAATTGTTTATTAAATTTTTTTATAAAATAAAAAAATACTTATTATCTTACATTAATTCAATTAAAAAACTGTTTTTTTTTAAATTGTTTAAATTTAGTGCGGTTCAATTGACGAATCAGTTTCAATCCTCCATGAAACCATTTTACATTCACTTATTTGTTTATAACAAATTTAATCAATTTTTAAACAATTGTTAAACTATTTTTAAAAAAATCTGGATAGTTGCTTTCTTGATTTTAAGTATTTCTGATTGAATCCAAGTGTTTTGCGAAAACCGGTACTTTTCTAAAAAAAAACTTTTTTTCATAATTAGTTTATAGATTTAATTATTTTGTTTAACAAATTTAATTTTAAAAATGCCAATTTTAGCATAATTCATAATTAGTTGATAAATTTCATGCTTTTCAAACAAATTTAATATACAAACGAATTATTCAGGAATTATTGGTAAGTCCTTAATTAAAAGGACTGATGAACAAAAATAATTTCCGTCGATAAATGCTCGAATACTGCAGTTGTTAATTAAATTTAATAAAAAATCATAAAATTCACGAACTATTTATGAATGTTGCTGAAATTATCACAAGGTTCCCAATTTAAAAAAAAAATGTTTTCTTTTAACTGTTTGAACTGTTGAAAAAAATGAATTTGTCGGTCGATAAATGCCTGAATAATGCAATTGTTTATTAAGTTTGTTTGTAATATTAAAAAGAATAATAGAATTCGAAATTTTCTTTAATGTGATATTGTTGCCATTCAAACCCGATTTTTAACCAATAATTTGATTATAAATTTTTATTTTTTTATATGGAAAATCTTGATCTAATGTCAATCTATGAAAAGTATGCGATTGCAATAATATTTCTATTATTAACAAGTACCGAGAACGTAAAATAGAAAAAATTGCTAATTTTTCGTTATATCTATTTATTTATAAAAAAATTTGAAAACCTCAAAAATCAGATTCGGCATCTTTCTTCGAAATGCACTGCACTGTGTGTCTGTGCGGTCTACGGTATTTAAAGGTAAGAGTATACTGTACATTAAAATTGAGAAAGGAATGATTTTTTTAAAAAAAGCTTTCCTCAAGTCTAAAAACAAGCGACAAGAAACTAATAAAATCTAGTAAAGCATAGAAGTTTTCAGAAGAGATCAATGAAGCCCACTTCCAGAAAAAAGCTCCCGTTCTTTACTCCTTAACGAAGCCGAAAAAGGAAAAAAGCAAAAAAGCCTTCCTCTAGTGGCGAGGGCGAAAAGCTCGAAATGGACCAAACCAAGGTAGAGTTTGCGCCTGCGCATTAGCCTCGACTCGCGACGGCGCGTTTGAGGAATTTCGCGCGAGCGAGCCAGTGAGGGCGGTGTCGCTCCTCCGCAGAAACCAACCAACCAACCCTCTAGTCTAAACCTGTCGTGCCACTGCCGCAAGCTCGAAAGCTCGTTCAATGTCTCTTCTGAAGCCGTCCTTTTAGTAGTCGCAAAGCCTCGGTCTCGGACGGTGCGCGTTCCGCGATTATCTATTTTTCAAACTTAAAGTTTATTATTATTATTGTTGTTAATTTGTCTCAAGACTCGTTTCGTGTGTGCTGAGCTTTTTGGCTCATTCGAGATCCAAGTGGTTTAAGGTTAAGCTTTCGACTGACTACGTCTGCTCGGATCACCGGTGAGTACCTGGCGTACCTGGCGACGGTACACAGTGAGCCAAAAAGGACTCTTTTTGGATAAGCATCGCTCAACAGTCCCATTTTCAACGACTTTGGATTTTTTAAAATTAAATTTAACTGAACTTCGAAGAGATGTGTGGGAACCGATTTTTGAATTAGTCGCTAGAAAATCATTTTTTAATTTAAAAACAAAGTTTTTGAGTACCTGGCGATGGTACCTAGTGAGAGAAAAGTAATTGTTTTGGATGAGCATCGCTCGACGATTCAATTTTCAACAAGTTTCGATCTAAACAAATTTTTTAATTAAAATTCATTAGATGTTAAAGAGGTTTATGATAGCCAATTTTGGAATTATTTATTTGAAATCGTTTTTTATTCAACAGAAAAGTTTTTGAGTACCTAGTGAACCTGTCGACGGTACACAGTGAGCAAAAAATAAAATAAATTGTTGGATGTGCATCGCTTGGCGGTTCAATTTTCAACGAATTTGGATTTAAAAACTCAGTTTAATTAAAATGAATCAGATTTCAAACAGATTTGTGGGAGACGATTTTTGAAATATTAAAAAAAAATTTTTTATTAAACAGAACAGTTTTCGAGTACCTGGAGAACCTGTCGACGGTACCCAGTGAGCAAAAAAGAAATTGTTGGATGTGCATCGCTCGACGGCTCAATTTTCAACGAATTTGGATTAAACAAATTTGTTTAGTCAAAATTAATTAGATTTCAAAGAGATTTGTGGGAGCTGATTTCTGAATCATTTTTTTTTTGTTTTTTTTTTTACCAGCAATGTTTTGAGTACCTGGCGAACTTGGTGACGGTACACAGTGAGCCGAAAATAGTTTTTTGGGATGAACATCGCTGGGCGGTTCAATTTATAAACGAATTTTGATGAACTTTTAAAACAAATTAAAATTAAATAAATTTTAATGATATTTGTGTGAGCTGATTTTTAAAATTATTGTTCTTAAATTGTTTTTGATTCAACAGCAAAGTTTTTAAGTACCTGGTGAACATGCAACGGCACCCAGTTAGTTGAAAGCCTTTTTTTAATGAACATCGCGCCACGGTTCACTTTTTAAGGAATTTTGATCAATAAAAAAAAAGTGAATTAGAATTTAATGTAATTCGTGAAAGCCGATTTTTGAATGTTTTGTTTTAAAATTATTTTTTATTTAAAAGCAAAGTTTTTGAGTACCTGGAGAACCTGCCGACAGTACCCAGTGAGCAAAAATAATTTTTCTGGATGCACATCACTCGGCGGTTCAGTTTTAACCGAATTTTAATGAATTAAAAAAAATTAAAGTTAACTTGATTTTAAAGACACTTGTGGGAGCCGGTTTTGTAAATTATTAAATTTTTTATTTAACAGCAAAGTAGTTGAGTACC
The DNA here is from genome assembly GCF_010883055.1 of Belonocnema kinseyi. Taxonomy (NCBI): domain Eukaryota; kingdom Metazoa; phylum Arthropoda; class Insecta; order Hymenoptera; family Cynipidae; genus Belonocnema; species Belonocnema kinseyi. Next base: position 2,756,530 of record NC_046666.1, on the reverse strand, counting down.
TGGTGACGGTACAAAGTGAAACAGAAAACTTTTTTTATAAATAACAAACTTGATATTTAAATAAAAACAATCTTATTTTTTTACCACTACAAATATTTATATAAAACACCATAAAATCAGTAAAAATACTCCTTTTAAACAATATCTTGTAGTTTGAAATATTTAAAAACATTTTTTTATTATTTATTAATAACAAATTAATAAGTGTAAAAGCTATTTTAACATTAACAATATTAAAATTCTTTATTTTTATTCTTTTTTAGTTTGGAATATTCATAATAATAATGCTTAGTTGCCATTCTTTTAATTTAAAAGGAATTGTTAATGTTATTGTATTAACTAATTACATAAAAAAATGCGTATAATTTCATTTCACACTCTAAAGACTTCGTTCATTTAACATAAATGATTAAAAATTTTTTTGAAATATATAATATTTATGATGTTTTAGTACCTGATAAAAATTGTGAATTGTTTAAAAAAATTTTATAAACAAATATAGATTTTCGTCTATTAAAAGAGGCCAATGACTCAGAAAGGAGTGTATTTATTAGGAGACCTTATCGGGTGACAATTTTTTTCAATGTTTAAATAAATTTTATAAACAAATACATATTTCTTTTAACTAAAAATTCTTACCATAAGTTTCTTTTTTTTCAATTGTATTTAACCAAATATAACAGAGATTTATGAGCAGTTGAGCACCAATTTAAAAATTTTTCTAAATTGAGCGAGGTTGAAAATTTTTTATTAGCAAAAAACTCTCCTCTATTATTGAAACTACGCATATTTGTGTACAACTTTATAAAATCAATAAAGACACTTTTTATAAATAATATCCAGCAAGTTAGAAAATTAAAAAAATTGTTTTTATTTTTCAGAATCAAAATATTTTATTCCTTTATTTAAAAATTTTTTTGTTTACGATATACGCAAAACAATGTTTCATTATGATTTATTAAAACCTCAACAATTGTTAATGTCTTAAACAAATTTAATAAACAAATGCATATAGTCACTTCTCGTTCTAAAGACTTCGTTCTTCTGACGGAATTGACTAAAAATCTGCTAACAATAAATAATATGTACTATAGCTCAACACCTGATAACAGGTGTTAATTGTTTAAATAAATATGATAAACAAATACAGATTTTCGTGAATTTAAAACCGGCAGATTTTCACTTTTCAACGGTATCAAATTTGAATTATTTGGCCAAATATTTTTATGAAATACTTTATAAACGAAATTTTTTTTTAAATTTTATAAACAATTTTATTAAAAAATCTACAACTTGACTACTTCTCAACAAATGTATGTCGCTTTTTATGAAATCTACTGTCAGTGACTTAGAAAGGAATTTATTTATTAGGAGTCATTGTCATATGAAAATATTTGTTAATTGTTTAAATAAATTTGTTAAACAAATAATTTTTTTAAAATTTTCAAACGGAAGATTTTCTTTTTTTCACGGAATATAATATAAATGACTTGAAAAACTCGACTGCCAATGACTCAGAAAGGACTTTTTTTATCAGGGGACAATTTTTGTTAACTTTAAAAATACATTTTTATTAACGAATTCAGTTTTTCGCCAATTTTTGATGGTCAAATTTATTTTTTTCAACGAAATTAATTTAACATATTTCTCTGAAATTACAAATAAAATTTTTACCATTTATTTCAGAAGAAAAAAACACTGTTGAAGGATGTTTATAATTTTTTATTATTTATAAGAATATTAATGAAAATAAAAACAAAAGTTTATTATTATGTAAAGATTACAGTGCCATTCAAAAAGCTGCCCATTTCAAATTACATTTAACCTAAATTAATTTAAAAATTATTTTTCTGGGTAAATTTATTTAATAAAATAATATTTAAAAATTATTATTATATGCTTACATTTGTAATGCAAAATAAGGTTCATTAACATCATCGACCCTGTCAGTATTTATCATGAAAAATGATTAAAATATATAATTGATCAGTATTTTTGTATTATTTATTTTATTATAATTAATAAAAGCAACAATTTCTGATGATAACCTTTTTTATAAATAATTGAATATTTAATCTTAATATTATAAAAAAGATGTAAAAACCAATTTGTTTTTTGTTCCAAATTTTCTTTTTATCACACTTCCTTGCGTCGACTCTATTGAAAGTAAAAATTGATGACATTTAAGACGATAAAAGATAAAGAAAAATGGTTTTTTAAATAAACAATTGAAAGTGAACAATAGATACAGACATTTTTTAAATATTACAAATTTCAATAATACCCCAATTATATAAAACAAACAATTATTTAAGAACAAGAAAAAATTGCCTTGGCCCGGATTTGAACCCGGGCCGAGGCAGATTATTCCTTGTTCATTAAAAATTATTTGCAAATAACTTAAAAAATTAAATTTTACAAAATACCTGAAAATGAGCAAAGTAACGCCCCATGTATTATTTTTTATTTTATAAAAATAAACATTTTTTTTTAAGATAAACAAGTTACAATTAAAATTATCGGCTTTAATTTTTTTATTTTTTCGTTAAATCCCGTTGCGTGTTGTGGATATTCGTGTCTGCGTACTTTATGATTTTGCGGGAAGTTTTCAGATTGAGTGCTTGCGCTCCAATGGAAAATAAATGAAAAAAAAAAAACGAAACTTTCGCTAAGCACTCGATCGTGTTAAAAACGTTCAATCCCTCGAGTATTTCAGGGGTAAAAGCGCCGCTTTCCAGCATCGATTTTTCGTGACACATTTTTTAAATAAAATAAATAACTATATCTTTCGACAAAAAACTCTTTCAATTCAACAGAACGGTTAAAAAATCATAAAAATAAAATTACCACAATATCAAACTTCCAGAAAGAAAATATTTGCAAAAGAAAATTGGCGACAATTGGAAAATCTCGATTCTAAACAAATACAAATGATTTAAATTTTTTTAATTCTGTGTCGGAAATTGTACAGTTTCAAATATTTCAAGAGTTCTTTAATTTTATTTTTTGAATTTTCTGATACAGGGAATTTTTAAATTTGGTTGAAAAAATGTATTATTATTTATTTATTATATTAATTATTGTACAAATCTTGTGCATTTTATCTAAAGAATGTAGCTGTATACAGTTTTTTCCTGCAAAAAAAAAATATTTTTTCATGCACGAAAAAAGTTGTAATCTTTCGGGTGATAAAATTATAACAAACGAGATAGGATCTCGTGGTAAAAGTTTCTCAGAATTGGAAGGCGAATTTCTCTTGAGTTTATAATCTGAGCTTTAATCCTGAAATTAAAGGATTTAGTGAAAATAGTTTAGTCAATTGAACAACTCAGATTTCAGCGTTAAAATAAAACTCAGTTTAATGCATTAATCTGGTAACTTTGTCAATTTTTATTAGGCTATTTTTTAATTTTTTATAGCTATTTTTTTTTTATTATAAATTAATGCGTTCTGTTTAATTAAAATGAATTTTGAAATCGCGATTTCAGAAAGTTTTACACACCAAATTTTTTTTTTTTAAATTGATAAAATTTTCTTGGTCCAAGCTAAAGAATTTTATTTTTCGACAGCCTTGACATTTTCCAAAAAAGTGTGCCCTTAACTCAATCCAAAAATCATGTTTTGGCACTTTTTCAAACAAATTCTTAACTATACAAATTTTTTTTTTAAATGTATATTTGTGAATAATTATTATCAATAGATAATTTTAGAACCAATAGGAATTTTTTTGGATGTTGATTTTAATTCTTTCAAGTTTAAAAAGCTTAATTTTCAATTTTTTTATTTTCACAATTTTTATTGAGCTGGAAGGGAGAAATTTTTTTCTGAATCTGGATAAAGAAATATTTTATTTTATACGTTTTGATTATTATTGGAATTGAACTGAAGCGTAGATTCCTTATTTTCAGAATTTTTCTTATTATGAACAGGAGCATTTTTTTATTTTCAATCTTTTTTCTAAATCTGAAGAGAAAATTTTTTTATGTTATACATATTTTTTATAGGAAAAGTAGGATTTTGATTCTACATTGGAATAGGGACATTTCGTCTTCTTAACATTTTTGCTGCTTTGAAAATTATTATATTGCAAATTTTGGTTTGTAATTTTTTTCTGAATTGGAAGTGAGCATTTTTACATTTTTTAAATAAGCTGAAAGGGAGAAAAATTTTAAAAAATGGTTTTCCAAATTGCAAGAGAAAATGTTGTATTAACATTTTTAGTTGGTTAATTTGGGTAAAATTTGGTATTTTTATCATTTGGCTTAACATGAATTTTAAAACCCCTTCTTTTGACAGGCCCCTTAAAAATTATTCAGTTTCTAAAGCTTTAATGTGAAAATTGAAGTTATTTAATTTAAATTTATTTTCTTTTAATATTTTTTATTTTGAAATTGGAAATCTGAAAACTGAAATTTTTAAAATGAAATAACATCAAATTTGAAAAATTCTGAACACAAGTATTAGAAAGTTTTTTCCAGTAATCATAAGCATTGTCTAAAAAAAACATTTGATCTTTAAAATTGAAAATCAGAAATAAAATTAAAAAAATAAATTTCTTTTGTCTAAAATAGCTTTGATTTTTTCTTTTGAATACCCTTAGGTTAAAAATTAGAAATATTATTAATTATTCACATAAATAAGTGTTAATAAGATTTGAAATTAAAACTTTTAAATTATAATGAATTCAAATTTGAAGCGTTAAAAATTAAATACTTACGAATTTTGTTTAAAATTAAAATATTCTGAAAAATAAAAAGGCATAAAAAACGAAAATAGTTCAGAAAAATAGGAGTTTCAATGAAGACAAAATGAATGAATGAATTTGATTTTTATTTTTTTAAATTTTGTTTTGATTTTATCATCAAGTAATGCATTTGCAATAATTAAATTAATTTTAAAATCTCATAATTTTGCTCCTGGAATTTCCTGCGACTTCGATTTCCGATGGAAACGTAATTTTAGAAAGGCGGGTTGGGGCTGAGCGTAATTCTGCGCAATGAAAGTGATCAATCCGCCGATTCAGTCAGACGGTTCGAAATTCATCTTCGATTCTTATCTGTTCGTCAAGAGAAATTTTTAAATGTTGAATTTCTGATTGGACTTCAGAGAGAAGCAAAATGGAAATTAAAATAAAGGAAAAAAATTCTAGTTGTTTTATTTAAAAAATTACAATTTTGACAATAAAAAAAATAAACATTAAGAATCCAATGATTTTTTTTAAAATTTGAATGAAGACGACGCTCTCAGCCTATACTGGATGTATTATACTCGGACGATATTTTCGGCTTTTTTCTTTTTGATTTGAATGAAGACCTTTAAGAAATGTGTTATAAATATTTTATCCAAAGATCAAATTTGGAAAATACAATCCATTCAAATTTAAAAAAAGACAAAAAGGAAAGGTAACATCTTCCTACTATTTTTATCTTTTTTTATTTTAACTTATTATTTTTTTAAATTTAAATTTAGACATTTTCAAGAACTGCGATCTTTAAATTTTAATAAAGGAACAAATTTGGACAACACAATACATTAAAAAAAATAAAAAAGACGAAAAAGAGAGATAACATCCTCCTTTTCTTTTTATTTTCTTTTTTCTTTTTAATTTGAATGAAAACCTTTAAGAAATGTGTTGTAAAAATTTGACCTAAGGATTAAATTTGGACAACACAATCTATTAAAATTTATAAACAAAACCAAAATAAAAGAAGGCATCCTCTTTCTTCCTTTCATCTTTTTTACTTCATTTTATTTTTTTAATTTGAAAGAGATATTTCAGGAATTTCTTGTTGAAATTTAATAGTTGGAATGATTGTTTTTTGTTAAGTTACAAATAATTTTGTGGTTTCATCTTATTTTTGGCATTAAAAATATTTGAAATGTTGATTTTGTCTAAATTTAATGGCTATCAAAAAATTTTCTCAAGTCTAAAAAACTTTTTTTTTATTTTTTAGGAGATTCAGCAGCCATAAAGATCTTAGAAATAAAAAAAATTATAATCCGAAAATCAAATTTGTACATCGTAATCCATTCAAATAAAAAATGACCAAAATAAATAAAGAAGACATCCTCCTTTATTCTTCCTTTCCTTTTTCTATTTTATTTACTTAAACAAATGTGATTTGAGACATTTAATAAGTAATTGATTATCAAACAAATTCAGCTACATAAGAAATTATCGAAATATATAAAAATAAAGGAAAATATTGCCAGTTTTGTTATTTAAAAAATTATGATCTAGACAATTAAAAAGAAAAGAAGAATCCAGCGCTCATATTTGGACAACACAAGCCATTGAATGGAGAACAAAATCAAAAAAATTAGGCGTCCTCAATTCCCCTTTTTCTTTCCTTTTTTTCAAATTTGAAAGGAAATATTTAAGAAGTTTGTTGTCGATATTGAAAACATACATTTTAAATTTTTGCATTCAAATTTAAAAAAAAAAATAAAGGAAAAGGAAAAACACAATGCATCCTCCTTTCTCCTTTTTCATATTTTGGATTTCTAACATTCGAATGAAGACATTTCAGAGTGTTGCCCAATATTGATCGTTTGATTTTTTTTAATTTCCAAAAATTTTTTAGTTAAATTTGAATGTTTGACGTTAAACAAATTTTAATCTAGACTTATTCTAAACTTAATTTATCAACTTTTCACAAATTTCCTTGAAACCTAAAATATATGTATTTTTTAAAACCTTTAGTCGACAATCATGCCTTACATACATACATACTTACTTACACAGTTGGAAAAATGTAATAAATAAAAAATATTGAATAATAAAATAAAATAAATTTAAAAAAATTAAAATTAATTTCTTATACCAATGAAATAACTAGGATAATTGTAGGATATAAATTGGAAATTTTTTAATTGAATTTTGAAGCTTTCTTATCCCAGATTTTTAAGGTTTCCAAACAAAACAAAAAGTATTTTTTCATTTTGAATTAAATTAAGTTTAGAGGTTGCTCAAAGACTCATTTATATACAAGAAATTCGTTTTTTATCTTCAAGAAATGTTTGTTGTGAGTGTGTCATTGTTTGCGGGATTCCGAGGCCTGCTGTTCTTAAATTCAGAAAACGATTTGTTTAAATGAAGAAAATGTTTGTTGTGAGTGTGTCATTGTTTGCGTGATTCCGAGGCCTGCT
>NC_046666.1:2745130-2749281 GCF_010883055.1 Belonocnema kinseyi | reverse complement strand
CTTAAATTCAGAAAACGATTTGTTTAAATGAAGAAAATGTTTGTTGTGAGTGTGTCATTGTTTGCGTGATTCCGAGGCCTGCTGTTCTTAAATTCAGAAAACGATTTGTTTAAATGAAGAAAATGTTTGTTATGAGTGTGTCATTGTTTGCGTGATTCCGAGGCCTGCTGTTCTTAAATTCAGAAAACGATTTGTTTAAATGAAGAAAATGTTTGTTGTGAGTGTGTCATTGTTTGCGTGATTCCGAGGCCTGCTGTTCTAAAATTCAGAAAACGATTTGGCTAAATGAAAAAATGTTTATTGTTTCAACCATAGAATATGGTTATTACGTGTATAAAAAAATATTTGGCTGACCGAATTAAATTTGTTGATTGCTTTAATCAAATCTTTTGCCAGCCGGAGTATTCAATTGATTCAAACAAAAAATTGGTTCGATCAATCAAATATTTTTTCGAATCAACTAAATTTTCATGTATATCCAAGAAAACAGTTATCTTGGTACAATTTTTTTCAGGATATCAAGGATCCTAATTGTTGGAAGATGGTTCTGATTGATTAAAAAAGAGATGCTCTTTCAGTTGGAAAAAGAAAAGTTTAGGAGGGATTTAAAAATAATGGCGGTGGAAAATCAGAGAAAATTTTTTCTTTGCTCAAATAACAAAATTTTTAAAAATACATTTGTTGTATTTGAAGAAAAAATATACTTGTGTTTAACAAATTTTTTCGGTTTAAGCAAATATAATTTGGTTCGCAAAAATGTCTTAAAATAAAAAAAATTCTTTGTTAATCTGAAACATCTTATTTCTTTAATATAGGCTCAAACAAATGTTTTGTTTATTTTAAATCAATTGCAACTTGCATTAATGCGAAGGAAGTTTTTATAATTAACATAACAGTTTGTTTAAATCAAAAATTTTCCTTGGTTTGCGTTTTGGATTGGAATTATAGTATAGGTCTTTTCAGATTGTGCAGAATCTAATTTCAATCTAAGGGTTTGTTTCAAACTATGGGAGGGTTTCGAGAAGGGATTAGAGTTTAGTGGTTTCAAAATTTTAAAAGGCTAAATTTTAAGTTTATGAAATTAAATAAATAAAATTTTGATTGGTACACATATTATCATATATAAAACTATAATTCTAAATATAGAAACTGGCAACATTATAGATAACGTTTAATACATATTGCTGGGAATATCCTCAAACTTTTATAAACCAAATAAAACAAAACTTTTAGTAACGTAAACAAAGTTTGTTTAATTTAAATAAAAATTTGTTTATTTTAATAAAACATTTTCAATTTTATAAAATAAAAATAATTGAATTTTAATTGGTTAACCGATTATTATATATGAAACATTATTCTAAAAAAGAGGCCACATAGTAGTTAATGTTTAATAAATAGCATTGGGAATCGCCTCGAACTTCTATAAACCAAATTAAATCAAATAGAACTTGTATTAATTTAAACGAATTTCGTTTAACTTAAATAAAAATTTATTTTATTAAAAAATTTTCCTCAGTTTACATTTTGGATTTGGAAGATAGTATAGGTGTTTGCAGATTGTGCATAATCCAATTTAAATCTAAGCGGATGTTTGAAAATACTCAAGGATTTTGAGAGGGATTTCAGAGCTTAGGGGTTTTGAAATTATAAAAGGGTCAATTTTAGGTTTCTAAAATGAAAATATTTGAATTTCGATTTGTGCACATATTATCATAGATAAAACATAATACTAAATATGTTTAATAAATAAAGTTTGGAATATCCTCAAACTTCTATAAACTAAATTTAATAAAATTAAACTTTCATTAATGTAAACAAAGTTTGTTCAATTCAAATAAAAATTTGTTTATTTGAATAAAACTCCCAGCAATATGGTAGTTTTTGTTTAGTATATAGCGTTGACAATTACCTCAAGCTTCTGTAAACCAAATTAAATCAAATAAAACTTGTCTTGATTTAAACAAAGTTTGTTTCATTCAAATAAACATTTGTTTGTCTGAATCGTTTTCCTCAGTTTGTGTTTTGGAATGGGATAAGAGTATAGATATTGTTAGACTGAGAAGAACTCAATTTCAATTTAAAGGGTTCTTTTAAAATACTGCAGGTTTTTAAGAAGGGATTAGAGTATAGACGTTTTAAAATTGGATAGGAGTCAATTTAGAGTTTACGAAATTAAGATGATTGAATTTTGATTAACACAAATATTGTCATAGACAAAGCAAAATTCTAAAAAAAATTTTCTTTCAACTTGCATTTACCACAACAAAAAAAGGAAGAAGAATGTGGCATCATGAATGCTCTTATTCAGAAGCCAGCAATATGATAGTCAGTGTTTAGTATATAGCGATTAGAATTTCCTCAAGCTTCTATAAACTAAATTAAATCAAATGAACCCGGATTAATTTAACAAAGTTTGCTTATTTCAAACAAAAATTTTTTATTTGAACTAAACGCTTTTCTTAGTTTGCGTTTTGAATTCGGATTATGGTATAGGTGGTTTTAGTTTGCCAAAGACCCAATTTTAATCAAAGTTTTTTTTAATAATGCAAGTTTTTGATAAGGCATAAGAGTTTAGTGATTTTGAAATTGGGGAAAGGACACATGGTAAGTTTATAAAATTAGAATAATTAAATTTTGATTGATACAAAAATTATAATATATAAAACAAAATTCTGAAAACAATCTGCAATCAGCTTGCATTTATCAAAAAAAAAAAAAGAAGAAGAATGTTCTATCATGAATGTCCTTATTTTGAGGCCAGAAATATGATAGTGCTTAGTATATAGCGTTGAGAATTTCCTCAAGCTTCTATAAACCAAATTATATCCAATAAAACTTGTATTAATTTAACGAAGTTTGTTTATTTCAAAGAACAATTGTTTATTTGAATCAAATACTTTTCTCAGTTTGCTTTTTGAACTGGGATTAGAGTATAGGTGGTTTTAGATTTCCAAAGAGCCAATTTTAATCAAAGTTTTTTTTCAGAATGCAGGTTTTTGACAAGGGATAAGAATTTAGTGATTTTGAAATTGGAAAAGGTTTAATTTTAAGTTTATAAAATTAGAAGAATTGAGTTTTGATTGGTACAAAAATTATAATGTATAAAATAAAATTCTGAAAACAATCTGCATTTAACTTGCATTTACCAAAAAAAAGAAGAAGAATGTTGTAGCATGAATGTCCTTATTTTGACGCCAGAAATATGATAGTGCTTAGTATATAGCGTTGAGAATTTCCTCAAGCTTCTAGAAACCAAATTATATCCAATAAAACTTGTATTAATTTAACGAAGTTTGTTTATTTCAAAGAACAATTGTTTATTTGAATCAAATACTTTTCTCAGTTTTCCTCTTGGATTGGGATTAGAGTATAGGTATTTTTAGATTGTCCAAGAGCCAATTTTAATCAAAGATTTATTTTAATAATGCAGTTTTTTGATAAGGGATAAGAGTTTAGTGATTTTGATATTGGAAAAGGGTTAATTTTTAGTTTATAGATTTAGAATAATTGAATTTCGATTGTTACAAAGATTATAATAGATGAAACATAATTCTAAAAATAATTTCCATTCAACTTGGATTTACAAAAAAAAACGAAGAAGAATGTACTATCATGAATGTTCTTATTCAGAGGCTGGCAATATAATAGTTAGTGCTTAGTACATAGTGTTTGGAATGTTCTCAAACTTTTATAAACCAAATTAAATCAAATAAAACTTGCATTAATTTAAGTGAAGTTTGCCTAATTCAAATTAAAATTTATTTTCTTGAATCATTTTCCTCATTTTGTGTTTTGAATTGGGATGAGAGTATAGATGTTTTCACATTGTGCAGAATCCAATTTTAATCTAGGAGATTGTTTGAAAATACTACAGGTTTTTGAAAAGTCGTTTTAAAATTGGAAATGAATCAATTTAGAGTTTACGAAATTAAAATAATGGGATTTTGATTAGTACACAGATTGTTATAGATAAAACAAAATTCTACAAAAAATATCCATTCAACTTGAATTTACAAAACAAATAAAAATGGAATAAGAATATGCTGTCATGAATGTCCTTATTTAGAGGCCAGAAATATGGTAGTTAGTGTTTAGTATATAGCGTTGAGAATTTCTTGAAGCTTCTATAAACCAACTCAAATCAAATA
>NC_046666.1:2725209-2745030 GCF_010883055.1 Belonocnema kinseyi | reverse complement strand
GATGAAACATAATTCTAAAAAATAATTTCCATTCAACTTGGATTTACAAAAAAAAACGAAGAAGAATGTACTATCATGAATGTTCTTATTCAGAGGCTGGCATTATAATAGTTAGAGTTTAGTACATAGTGTTTGGAATGTTCTCAAACTTCTATAAACCAAATTAAATCAAATAAAACTTGCATTAATTTAAGTGAAGTTTGCCTGATTCAAATTAAAATTTATTTTTTTGAATCATTTTCCTCATTTTGTGTTTTGAATTGGGATGAGAGTATAGATGTTTTCACATTGTGCAGAATCCAATTTTAATCTAGGAGATTGTTTGAAAATACTGCAGGTTTTTGTAAAGGGATTAGAGTATAGTCGTTTTAAAATTGGAAATGAGTTAATTTAGAGTTAATGAATGCCCTTTTTACAGACTGGCAACATGATAGTATTTACTAAATAGCATTGGACATTGCCTCAAGCTTCTATAAACCTTTGATCCCTCCAGCATTAATCCGCCTAAATGGATTTTTCATGCTACCTGGATCGCCCGCAAATAATCTCTTTATTCGATTGTTTTTTCAACTCGATCAGGCTCGCTTATAGCACTTTCCTCTGTTAGTGTTGTAAACTGTAAATTCGGACACAAATCGATTCGAGGGCCAAAAATATTCCTGTTGATACGGTATAGTCAGGGCACGACAAATAGAATTTTGTATTCATTGAGAAAAACCTGGTGAAACATAGTCGAATATTTCCTCCCTTTGTGTCACACGATGTACTACAAAAACCATTCGAACTGAAATGAAAGAAAATTTTTAAATGGTTTTCTAATCAACAAAAATATATTTTTTCACTTTGAATATAAACTGAAAATAAACAATTATCTCAAGATTTAATTAATATTTTAAATAATTATTATTATAGTTAAATTCGTTTTTTTATAAGGGATCGTCCATAAACTAAGTAAATATTTTTAGCCTACCCCCCCCCTCCCCGGTCGGTAAACAAAGCCCCCCCCCCGAGTTTGGTAGCCCAAAATTCTCCCAAAACAGGAAAATTAGAGTGATTTTTCATGATAATAGTGAAATAAATGACTAAAAAGACGAATTTTCAACAAAATGGATTGAATATTTTTTACAAGATAATTGAATTTTCAACTTATCAATAACAAACTTATAACCAAAAATGGATTAGCGAAATATTCAGATAAAAAAATGTTATTAAAAAAATAGTTTTTAAACAAAAAAGTTGAATTTTAAACGAAGGAGGTGAATCTTGATAAAGCATGAATTTAAAAAAAAAACTAGTTCAACTTTCAATATAAAAGTTGAATTTTTAACTAAAAAAGATGAATTTTTAACCAAATGGTTCAATTTGTATTTAAAAAACTAAAAGATTAATTTTCCAGCGAAAATAAAAATTTTCTACCCAAAAACGCGAATTTTCAACAAAATACATTAATTTTCAAACGAATAATTTTATTTTCTACCAAGTTCTTGGATTATTAACCAACCATATTCATTTAGAAACATGCGGTTTCATTTAAAAAAAATTAATTTTCATTTAGAAAAAATGACTGTTTAATAAAAAATATAAATTTTAATTAAAAATGGAAAAGACATTATCATTTAACAAAACTTAATTTTTGACAAAAAAAAACGAGTTTTTTTAAATTAAATAGTTACTTTTAACCACAAAGAAGAATTTTTAAATAAAATTATGAATCTTTAAAACAATGAATTTTCAACAAGAGTTCAAGCCAAAAAATCAAGAAGGTGGATCTTGAAAAAATATTAATTTTAAACAAATAAAGTTTATTTTCTGAAAATATAAATTTTCAATAAAATACATTAATTTTCAAGAAAATCGTTGAATTTTAAAGTCAAAAGTACGAACTATCTAAAAAAACGGTTGAATTTTCAACCCCAAAATATGTTGATTTTTAAACAAAAAAAGAAATTTTTACACAAAAAGGTACATTTTTATGAAAATAGTTCGATTTTTATTCTAGTTTTTAAATTTAAACTAAACATATAAATTTTTAATAAAGAAAAAAAAATTATTTTTAACAGAATAGTTTGGATTTTCTATCAAATTTCTAGACCCTTAACCAAACCATATTAATTTCGAACTATTCTTTTGCATTTTTAGACAAAAAAAGATTAATTTTCAAATAAAAAGATTAATATTAGTCAAAAAAAAAAAAACGAACTAAAAAACGAATCAATTTTGAACCAAAGAGGAAACAGTAACATTTTTTATTTAAAACATAAATACTTAATCTAAAAAAACAATTTTCAACATAATGTTTACATTTTGAAAAAAAAAAAGAATTTTCAACTAAAATAATGAATCATAAAATAATGAATTGTTAACTAAAATAATAAATATTAAAATAATGAATTTTAAACAAAAGAGTTTAAATGTAAAAGAAGAGTTTTCAAGACGGGGGATTAATTTTCTAAATATGCGATTGCTGAATTTTCAATCAAGGATGTTAATTTTGAAAAAAATGTTATACTGTAAACCAAAAGAACGAACTATTTACAAAATGGTTGAATCTTCAAATAGCAAATATAATTTTAAAAAAAGTTAATTTTCTACCAAACTGTTTAATTTTCATAAAAATAGTTTAATTTTCAAAAAGAAAGTTAATTTTTATGAAAATTTTTTAATTTTCATCTAAATTGTTGAATTCTAAAAAAAAATTAATTTGTATATAAACAGTTGCATTTTTAACCAAAAACTATGAATTTTCAACGAAGGAAGTTTACAACAAGAAAAGCTAATTTCTAACAAAATACATACATTTTTAACTCTAAAAGTTTAATGTTTAATAAAAAATATAAATTTTCAAACCAAAAATGAAGAAGTTATATTTTTAATTTAAATAAATATTTTTTCACAAAAAAATAATTTAAAAGTTGTTAACATTTTCTATTAGAGAAATGAATTTTCAACTAAAATTATGAATCTTAAAAAGTTGATTATTAACTAAGAATATGAATCTTAAAAAAATTAATTTTCAACCAAGGATTTCCACCCAAAAAATTATGTTTCGACCCGGGAGATTAATTTTCTAAAAATGTGAAAGTTAAATGTTGATCCATGCAAGTAAGTAAAAAAAAATATAAATTTTCAACCGAATATTAAAATTTTCAAACGAAAAGATAAATTTTTTAGAAATAAGATTAGTTTTCTACAAAAAAAAGTTTTTTTTTAACAAAGCACATTAATTTTCAAGAAAAATTTGGAATTTTACAGCCGTAAGCACATGTAAGCATGCATCTAAAAACAGATGAATTTTTACACCGAAAATTTGCTGTTTTTTTAAACAAAAAAAAAATTATTTTCTACTTGAAAGTAAAATTTCTATAAAAATAGTTTAATTTTTTAACACATTTTTCAAATTTAAACCAAAAACATGAATTTCAAGCCAAAAAAATTATTTTTAACCGAACAGTTTTATTTTCTACTAAATTTTATTAATATTATAACAATAAGTTTAAATTTTCAGCCAAGAAGAATGAGTTTTCATCAAAGATTAATTTTTGATCAAAAAAAAAAAAAAAAAACAAACAAACAAAAAAACATGAGCTTTTAACAAAAATGATGAATTTAAAAAATAAGTTTTTAGCAAAAGAGTTTAATACAAAAACCAGGAATTTTTAACAAAATGTTAATTTTGGGTTTTATAAAACTCGTTTAATTTTTAACTCAGTCTTTTAATTTAAAAAAAAATAAAGGTTTAAAAAAATTGTTTTCAAACGATTAGACTAGTTTTCTGCCAAAAGTCTAATTTTCTGAAAATGCAATAGTTAAATTTTCAACCAAGTTGGTGAATTTAGAGAAAAAAGCATTTTGAATCAATTAGTTAAATTTTCAATAAAAAAGGGAATTTTCTAGCAAGTAGAATTATGTTTTTCCAAAAAACTTGAGTTTTCAATAAAATATGTTAATTTTCAAAAAAATTGTTCCATTATAGAGCCAAAAGAGCAAATCATGCAAAGCGGTTGAATTTTTAAATCAAAAATATGATTTTTAAAAATTAAAAATTTTTTTAAACTTAATTTTCAGCTCAATTGTTGAATTTTCAACCAAACCAAATTAATTGATAGACAAACAGTTGCATTATTAACCAAAAATGATGAATTATAAACCAAAAAGAGTAATTTTCGAACAAAAAAAAACTAATTTTTAACAAAATAAATGAATTTTCATCCAGAAAAGATAAATTTTAAATAAAAAATTTTCAGTGAAAAAAATAATGTAAAAGAAACGAATTTTTATTAAAATAGTTACATTCTTAATAAAATAGATGGATTTTTAACTAAAATGGTGGAAAAACGTTAATTTTCAACAAAAAAGTTGATCCTAAAAGATGATTTTTTAACTTAGAAAATTTTTTAAAACGCAGTGAATAAATTTTCGACTAATTAGATGAATCTACATCCAAAAAATTAATGTTTAACAAAGTAGTTCAACTCTCAACCAAATAGCTGAATTTTGTGGCACAAAATATTTGCAAAATCTTATATTTTTATGTTGGAAATTTAACATACTCAAAATTTATTGTTATTCAAAAATGTATTGCTTCGAAAGTATTTGACTACACACTCACAAATTTTTACCAGATCAAGAAAAACGTTTAATCCACTCTTTAAAATAAAAATAAAATAAATTTAAAAAACAGGTCCAATTTGAAAAAATCCATTTGTTTATAAATATTTGATTCATATAATTAAATAAATAATTACAATAGATTTGAGAACACAAAATTTAAATAAATGTCTCGAAACTTCGCGTGTCATATTGAAATAAAAAATTACGTTTCGAATATTTTTGAGTGTTAAACCAGAAAAAAAAATATTTTAAATGAAAAAAAATTTTGACGACAAATATTTTAGTAGAGTTTATAAATAAATAATAGTAGAGTTTTAAAAGCAAGATATTTTTTTCTCGTTCGGTTCTATTAATTAATTTTTGTTATTGAAGCAAAAAAAAAGAAAATTAAAAAAAGGATAAATTTTTTAAAAATACTTTACAAAAAGTATTCTTTCAAATGTATCATCAGAAAATGTACTAAATATTACCTAAGTTCAAAAGTTTTTATTTTAGCGTCACTCTCTTTCCTTCAAATTGCTAGCGTTGTTTATGGACAATAAAAAAAAACGATAAATTTTTTTTGAAAGCATTTTTATAGTTTGTTGATTAGGATGGCATGGGCACTTGGGAAGTATTCTATATAGATGCGATAAACACATACATAACATACCTAGGTGGATTTCCCTATCAGAGAGAGGGACTTATGGAAAAACCTTGATACAATTTTACGATATATTCGAAATGAAACTACTGTTGTTGTGAATAAATTTTGAGTAAGAGAACTGTAAGAAATTGATGATAAAACTTATGACAACCTCGGTTTTCTCTGATAGAGAAATTACGAGCTTCGTCCAAGGAAAAACAGATCCATAATAAAAATTTAAGAGGAGTTGGAAAACTTGGGATGATCAGGAAACCTTCTCATAACTTTTCAATTATTAACGGCCGATATGATCACATTTTTTACGAGATAAGGAATTTTATTTCAGTTTATGGAAATTTAGATTTTATATAATACAGGGGTGGAAATGTCAGAAATTGTTTTTCAAAGTGAAAGACTTTTTTCGAGAGCGTGCCTAATTCTTTTTTAAATTGCAATATAAAATTAATTAACACTGATTTTTTGTTTTTTAAAATTTCTATATATTCTCGTATCTATTTTGTTGAGAATTTTTTTTGGGTTTGAAAGTACTTTTTTAATATGAAAAATTAACTAGTAGTCTGTTTTTGGTTCAAAATTGATCGTTTTAGTTGAAAATTCAACAACTGTTTTGAAATTTGTTCTCTTTCTCGATTGAAAATTGTTCTTAGTTGAAAATTCGACTTTTTTTAATTAAAAATTAAAATTGCTTTTGCTTGAAATAACGACTACCATATTTTTTGTCCCGAATAAATGTTTTTTGAAATGAAAATTTAATTACCTGATTAAAAGTTAAAATTTTTTTTGTTAAAACTATTTTTTTCTCTAAAGGTTAATGACTTTAATCGAAGGTTCATCTCTTTGGTTCAAAAGTGTACTACTTTCTTGAAATTTGTTTTCTTTGGCTGAACATTAATTTTTGCACCGATAATCATTTTTTAAAAAATAAAAATGTCGTTATTCAATATTTGATTTTAAAATAATTTTTTTGAAGGGAAAATTTGTCATGTTTGGTATTTATTATTTTTTGTTTGGTTTAAAATCCAATTATATAATGTAAAAATTTATAATTTTAGTTTAAAAATTGCAATTTTTTTTTGAAAATTTATATTTTTTGGTGTAAAAATAAATTTTTAAGCAGAATATTAAACTTTTTTATTTTTTGTTTATAACTGCTCTTTTTATTTTTAAATTCAACTGTATGATTCAATATTTGTCTTTTTTAGTAGAACAGCCATATATTTTATTGTAAAATCGAAGTCATTCGTAAAAAAAGGGTTTTGTTTAAAAAATCATCTTTTTGGTAGAAAATTCCACTTTTTTGTTAACAAATTATCTTTTTGACTTTGGTTAAAAGTTTTGTTTGTATAAAAAACTTATTTTTTTACCTAAATATTTAATTATTAATTTATTAGAAGGAAACTTATCTTTTTTACTTATAAATTAAACTATTTTAAAACTTTCTTTGAAATTTTTTTAGAAATCCAACTATTTCGTTGGAGATTTATTTATTTCGTTAAAAAACTATATTTTTTTAGAAAATGAAGGTTTTTGCTTGAAAATGAATATTTTGGTTTGAAAATTAATCTTTTTGGTTGAAAATTTAAGTATTCCAGCTAAATATTGGTTATTTTAATTAAAGATTATACTTTTTCATTAGGAAAAATTAGTTTTCAACTAAAAATGGAATAATTATATTTCAAGCTAAAAAAATTGATTTTCTCTAAAAAAAAACTTGCATCGAAAGTTATAAATTTTATACTAAAATAATAAATCTTCAACTGGAATATGTGAGGGGCAGCACTTTGGTTTTTTTCTTTAAGATTTCATTTATTATGTTTTTTAAAATACTTTTTTTTGATAGACAATTTCTTTTGTCACCATTCAGTATTCTCAAAAATGTATTAGAGCTTTTGTGGGACAAACATTGTGCACAAGGAAAGATCGGAATTTACGGAATTCAAGAAATTCACGGAATTCACGGAATTCACGGAATTCATGGAAATGAGGGAATTCACGGAATTCATGGAAATGAGGGAATTCGTGGAATTAATTAAATTGACAGTTGTCATGGTATTTTCAAAATTCGTGGAATTCCAGGAACTCACGAAATTAATTGAATTGACGGAATTGATGGAATTCACGAAATTCAAAAAACTCAAGAAGTTTATAGAATTAAGGAAATTTATAAAATTCTATGAATTCACGGATTTCATGGAAATAAAGAGATTTAAGGAATTCATGAAAATCACAGAATTTCTGGAATTCTTGGAATTAAAGCAATACACCAATTCATGAAATTCATGAATTTAAAGGAATTAAAAAAATTCAAGAAATTTGAAATTCATGGAATTTAGGAAATTCATGGATAAGTTTGAATTTACGGAATTCGCGGAATTTGTAGAATTCATGGAATTAAAGGAATTCATGCAATTAGCGGAATTTATGGAATTCAAAGTATTTACAGAATTTAGGGAATTCATGAAATTCGCGAAATTTATAGAATTGAAGGATTTTACAGAACTTATGGAATTCAAGAAATTAGTTGAAGTCTATGTATTCTATACATTCCGCGAATTCTGTGATTTTATTAACTTTCATTAACCCATTAAATTTCATGAATTCCTTTAATCTCGTGAATTCCATGGATTCCACGATTTCCTTCAATTTCGCCAATTAGTTAATTCCGTGAATTCCATAAATTTCTTGAATTCCTTGAAATCTATGAATTCCGTGCATTTCTGGAAATTTATGAATTCCTAAAGTTACGTGAATTCTTTAGATTCCGTATGCATTCCGTGAATTTCTTGATTTTCATGAATTTTGTAGATTCCTTGAATTCCTAAATTTCTTAAATTCCATGAATTCAATAAATTGCTTAAATTCCGTCAATTGCGTGAATTCCCTGATTTTATTAATTATTGAATTCCATCAATTCCGTAAATTCCTTGAATTCCGCGAATGCAATGATTTCTTTGAATTCCGCGAAATCCATGAATTTTTTAAATTAATTTGAATTCCGCAAATTTCATGAAATCTGTAAATTTCTTGAATTCCATGAATTCGGTAAATTTCTTGAATTCGATGAATTCGGTAAATTTTTTGAATTCCGCGAATTCCATGAATTCTGTAAATTCCAGAAATTCTACGAATTGCGCAAAATCTGAGGATTTTGTGGATTTATGAAATTTAATGAATTCCTACAGTTACGGGAATTCTTTTGATTGCATAAATTCCTTGAATTGCGGGAATTCCTCGATTTTCATGAATTCTTTGGATTCCGTGAATTCTTCGAATTTCTAAATTTCACGAATTCCATGAATTCAATAAATTGCTTAAAATTCCGTAAATTGCATGATTTCCTTGATTTTCTTGAATTCTGTAAATTCTGTAAATTCCGTGAAATCTATGAATTCTGTGAATTTTTTAAAGTTTGTAAATTACATGAATCCTGTAAATTTCCTAAATTCCGAGAATTCCATGAATTCTTTGAATCTCGTGAATTCTTTTTATTCTGGGCATACGGAGAATTAATCGAATTTCGTGAATACCGGGAGTTGTCCAGGTGGAAATATTATATATAGTTTATGTATAGTGTGAAGTTTTATATACAAAATTCATTTGTTTTCTACATTCTTTGTATTTTACTTCTTCGTCATTAAAAAATAATTCTTTAAAATAAAATGTTATGCTACGGCCTAATTCAAGGAATTCGCGGAATTCACCGTATTTACGGAATTCACCGAATTCACTGAATTCATGAAATGCTCAGAATTTATGAAATTCACAGAAGCCATGAAAGTCAAGGAACTCATACAATTAATGGAATTCATGGAATTTATGGAATTTCTTGAATTCACGGAAATTATGAAGTTCAAGGAATTTAAGAAATTCACGAAGATTATACAGTTCACGGAAGCTACGGAATTCATGGAAATATAGGAATTAAAGGAGTTCATAGAATTACAGGAACTGAAGAAATTCGTGGAAATCACAGAATTGTCGGAATTCAGGGATTTAAAGGAATACGCGAAATGTACGGAATTAGTGTAATTTAAGGAATTGATGATTCATGTAATTCAAGGAATTCATGGAATCCCAGGAATTCGCAAAATTCGCAGAATTCTTGGGGTTGAAAGAATTCACGGAATTATTGAAAGTCAAGGAATTCACGGAATTCACTGGATTTTCTGAATTCACGGAATTCATAGAGTTTGTGGAATTCCCGAAATTCACGGAAATGATAGAATTGAGGGAATTCACTAAATTCTTGGAATACGCTTAAATTTTGGAATTCACAGAATTAAAGGAATTCGTGAAATTAACTGTAATAAAACGACTTACGGAATTCAAAGAATTCACGGAATTTATGTATATCCCGAAATTCACTGAATTGAAAGAATTAACAGAATCCGCAGAATTCATGGAAATAATCAAATTCACGAGCTTTATGTTATTTGCGGAATTCATGGAATTTACGGAATTCACGTCATTGAATGGAATTTACGGAATTCACGTCATTGAATGAATTTACGGAATTCAGTTATTGAATGGAATTAAATAAATTCTAGGAATTTGTGAAAATCACGGAATTCCCAAAATTCAGAGAGTTGAAGGAATTCGTGAAATTCATGTTACTTATGAAATTTACGGAATTAAATGAATTTATCGAATTTAAGGAATTCATGGAATTCCAGGAATTAGCGTAATTCATGAAATTCATAGAATTCCTGGACTTTCAGGAATTTTTGGAACTCAAAGAGTTCACGGAATTATTGGAATTCAAGGAATGCACGGAATTAATGAAATTCACAGAATTAATGGAATTTACGGAACTCGTGGAATTTAGGGAATTCGCAGAATTTAAGGAATACACGGAATTTAGGGAATTCTCTGAATTTCATGAATTCCAAAATTTACTTCAATTTCACGAATTAGTAAAATTCCGTGAATTGCTTGAATTCCATGATTTTCATGAATCCTGCGTATTCCATGAATCCCGAAAATTCCATGAATTCCGTGAATTCCATCATTTATGTGCATTTCATGAATTTCGCGAATAAGTAAAAATGTGTGAATTCTTTGGATTCCGTGTAGTCCTTGAATTCCTAAATTACATTAATTACGGGAATTCAATGAAATGCGTGAATTGAAAAAATTACCTTATTAAGCGGAAAAAATAACGTATACCAAATAAAAAATATTGGAGCAGGCAGGAACAGCAACGAAACCACGATTTTATGTTACTGACACCCGCGAGACTTTCTTTTTAGGATTTTTTTTATCTTTCTTCAAATTTCAATAGGAATATTTTTTGGTGGTTGTCTAAATTTAGTATTTGGAGTTTTGTTTTTATTTTTAGAAATTCTGCACATTGCTTCTTTGTAGTTAAAAATAATTATTCAAAATATAACTCCTGTATATATTAGAATTCCTTTAATTTATTTTATTTTTTAAATTTTAATTTATGACTTTAATTTAGCACATTAATTAAAGACTAATGTTTCAATCAAAGAAGATGTTTTTTTTTTAGAAATGACCGTAAGGCTTCCAGTTATAACAAGTAACTGCGGATATTTTAATTCGACTTGACGTAAATTTTTTATTGAACAACAAAGTTACAACTTTTTGTTGCTAAACTTTTCCGTGATACCATTTTTTCTAAGACTTCCAAATTCATTAAAAAAGGTCATAAATCAATTAAATAAGTAACTAAAAATAATTTCCAGAAAGTAGGAGTAACTACAAAAAATTTTAATAATTTTATAAACAAATTAATTCACAAAAGTCATTTTTTCGTGATTCGCAATGATTAGCTAATTTTAACCTATAGCTTTTGTATAAAGTACCACAGACGATGATGTTCGCTCACAATAAGTTAGGAATAGATAATAATTGCCAATTATTTAAAAAAAAATTTTAAACAAATACACCTTTTGACCATTTTTTCATGAAAAGCTCTGATTTTTTGCGGAATCAATGCAAAATGTCTTGCAAAAGACTCTTTGCTGACATATTTTTAATAGTGACAGAAACTGGTAATTATTTTTAAAAAGTTTATGAACAAATGCACATTTTTACCATTTTTTTTAATATGCTGGATTTTTTTGCAGAATGAACTGAAAATGTCTTGGCAAGGACTGCTTGCAAATAAATCTTTCTTGAAATAAAATAAAACAAATAAAGAAAACACAATCAGAAACGACTTGAAGTTCCCGTGCAGAAATTTCCCTGGTTGGCCCTAATACAACAAGGCTTCTGGTCGGATCCCGGCCGGGCTACCCCTGGCACTGGTCAGGTTAATGTTTTTGTAGAAATTGCACATTTTTAAAGAGCCATGATATTATCAAAGACGTAATTATGGATGTTAGATGAATTATTATTTGAAAATTATAATTTAAAGATTTATTAGATCAGTGAAACAAAAATAAGCTTTTTTAAATCCTTAAAAAAAAAAAATTTTTTTTCGAATAATTTAACATTTTAAATTAAACTGTTATCGATTCTGCTATGTGCAACAACAGAAATGATACAATTTTTATAAAATTCTCTATATTCAGACAATGTTTAGCCTGTACAATTTCAAATTTACCGCCATATATAGCGCCTGCTGTGCCTGTCGTCTGCATGGACACTCAGTAATTTTCAGTTTCACACCTGGAACGAGAATGCTCCTTGCACTCACGTCGCGTCGTCGCTTCGAATTTCGCAAATAAAATCGAGACTCGTAGTTAAAATCAACCTTATTTCAGTAATTAGTTTGAATTCCCCACTTAGTGCGCGAATAATTATTATTTTCAATTAAAATATAGTCTTGTGTATACAGTTTTTACTCTCTTCCTTCCTAATCTTAAATCACCACGTGGCTTCCAAATTGCTATGGGATTCTATCATCAGGGAATAAAATTCTACTCCAATTTTCTTGCCAGAATTGGTTCACTTGATTTGACTTTTAAAGTTCACCGTAATCTTTAAGATGAGCTTTAAAAGACAAAACAAGTTACCAATTTCTCGCCTGAAGCAACATTTCTTAACCGCTTTTGGGCCGGATTACCCAAACGGATCCCGGCCGGTATTGAAGCCGGGATCCGACCAGTTTACCGTGACGTTTTTAGCCGGATCCCGGCCGGATTCCCCGACTAGCGCCCAGCTTAAAGCGGGGCTATCCGGCTAGGACCCGGCCGGATCCCTGATTGGATTCCTACGCGGGTGGCTGCAGATACAAATAAATTGTTTTTGGTATCAACTATACTTAAAAACAGTTGAATGTAGCAGAAGCAACTTCAAGTCGTTGTTGATTTGTTTTTCTGCATTTGTTTTATTTTGCTTCATGGAAGACGTTCACAAATAGACTGCGTGTTTCTACCGAGATATTGAGGGAATACTTGGAAGTATTTTTTAACATGGAATACAGAATAAAAAATCAGCACTTATGTGACATCATTTGGAATAGCGATCCACAATCAAAATGCAACAAAGTAGATTTGATTTTGGATAACATTAATACTACGTCTTCTCTTGATGAAAGTCAATTAATGTTTATAAAAAAAATTTTGACTCTGTTATGCCTTTGTATAATAGAAAATGGAAAAGTGTCTGTAGGAAAAAAGCATTGTTTGTTCAAAATGATGCTGCATTCTTAGAAGCAGAGTTCAAGGTACCTTTTCCTTGTCCACCTATCCAAACAAAAGGTTTAACTAATGTTCTAAAGAGAGGAAGACCAAGATTATCATTTAAAAATGGATTAGAAAAGAGGAAGAAAAGGCGCGTCCAAGAACTTGTTTTGAATTATATCAGGGAAGAATTATCCAAAGCACTTTCATTGAACAAAAATGAGTCCGATAGCGAATCTGGGACGCAGTTTCTTAAGGAAGATGATGACGAGAATAAATTGCAAAGAATCTTAGCGATGTACGTGGATTTAGGTCTGTCGAAGAGGAAATACGAAAAGCTAACAAAGTACAATGAAGAAATAACTGGTAATGATTCATATCCGCCGTATTTAAAGATCTCCGAAGCGAAAAAAGCTTGTTATCCAGAAAACGGTGAGCTTATAGAGACATCTAATTTAGGACCAAAGTCCATTTCATAAGTTTACTGGGTCATACAGTTAAGCGAATCTTTTTGCAAATGGAAAAAGATGATCTCGCTAATCTTTTTGGTAAAAAACTAGTGCTCTTTGGAAAGTGGGGTATGGACGATGCTTCTGCGCATTAGATGACACGGCAAAAGTGGTCAAAGAAGAGTGATGATGTGGATGCAAACGATGAATCTTATAACAGTGATTCTGAGAGTGAAGAAAACATCAGCTATCACAAGAGCCTTTTCACGGACAAATCTTTCTTTTTGATTTCCTTCGTCCCTCTTCAATTAATAGCAGATGATGATATTGTTTGGACGAACAAAACACCTTCATCTGCCAATTTCTGTAGGACAATTTAATTTAATTTCCTTAAAGGAACTGATTCTCTTGTAAAGAAAGAGTACAACTATCACATAAAGCTGGTGGAAAAAGTTTGTATCTATTCGATTGGTGTCAGTGGAATGAGTTTTGATATTAGCTTTGACTTGAAGTGTACGATGATTGATGGAAAGGTATGTAATATTCTAGCTGGACAGAAAACATCTTCTCGCTGCAATATTTGTGGATTTGGATCAAAAGAAAAAAGGAAGAAAAGGAAATGAAAAAATTAAGAAAGGAAGTATTCAGATACAATTAAGATTCAAACTGGGTTTAATAGTTGATCTGGTGAAGCAGGGTTATGGAACAACAAATACCGGAAATGTTGCCAGTTCCTTTTTGGGAAAAGCTAAATCGGTTGCTAAAATAACCGGTTTGGATCAAGATCTGATCACCAGATTCTACAATATTTTAAAAGTTATAACGTGCGGAAGGATAGTTAATTGTTCGAAATTGAAGACTTACTGTTTGGAAACCGCTGATCTTTGCAAAAATCTTTATCCTTGGTATAAAATGCCACCATCAGTACATAAGCTGCTTATTCACGGAAGTGATATAATTCAATCTTTTGAGCTACCAATTAGTTGGTAACCAATTAGTTATAAACAAAATCTTTAATGTTTTTGAAGACACGGATTTAAAATAAAGGTCAATGATTGCTGGATAATAAAAAAAATATATTCTTAATAACAATATTTCTAAATTGATAGATCTGTTTGTTCAGTATTAAATTGTTGCAAATTTATTTGATAAATTTATAAAAATATTTTAAATAGAGCCTTTTAGGTGTTTCTTTAACACGCAATTTTACGATACCTTTTCTATGAATCTGTGATCTCAGTTTGGTTTATTCCATAAAGAGAAATCATTTGATATTCCCTGATTATAAATCACATTACAATTAATGTTTAAAGTTCTCTAAAAAAGCGGTCTGAAATTGTTACCAAATCTTCTGAAATTGCTTCAAATTGGTAGAAATTCTCTGGGATTCTTTGGAATTTCTAAAATCGAAAAAAGTTATAAGAAGTTCATTCTAATATATTCTTATTTTCTAAGAGGCGACCATAAGGAATTTAAAAAGTTTTCTTGGGATTACTTATCTTCCACTCGATTTATCTTAAATAATTTATAACAAAAATGACTTCACTTCCCGCATTAAAATAACTAATTGGAATTATCTAGAGAAAAATAAACGTTCTTGTCTGAAAACGATCTAAAACATTCTACTTTGTAACCACTTGAATTTCTCATCAGAGACTTTTTTTGCACCTCTCGTTTCGAAACGAGCTTTCTTTTCAGGCAAATTCACTTTTTTGCCATTGCGGTGGAAAGTTGCCTGGAAAAGTGCCCTGAACGAAAAAAAAAAAAAAACAGGGATTTTTGCGGTTTAGGATGTTCTAGATCTAGAAGCTGGGTGTATTTTCAAGTTAAAAATTACTGAATATTTTACTTGATTGATAAAATTGACAAAAAAGGATCATTTGTTGCAACAAATTTTAGAAGAGAAGCCGAAGCGTTAATAATAAATAAATAGTTTATTTCACAATTGTTTATTCAAATAGTCAATTTTAATTGACAAATGTTCATTCTATTTTTTTAAAAGGTTCTTGACAATTCTATTCCTCGTTAATTTATTAAATATTATTTAGAAAATTGTGTAATTCAAATAATTATTAACTAAAAATGAAAAGAAAAATTTATTAACTAAAAATTTTCAATTAAGGAAATGGAACTTTAATTAATAATATTAATTTTTGTTTGAAGAATTAAATTTAACCAATAAAAAAAATGTCTAACAGAGTAATTCTACATTCATAATTTTTCAACCAAATTGTTGAATTTTTAACTACACATCATCACTTTTCAACCAACGATGGAATAGTTAAGGTTTTAGATTAAAAAAATAAATTTCAATAAGAAAGAAAACGAATTTTTAACACAATAGTTGCATTTTTAACCAATTAAACAATTTTTTAACAAAGTAGTTCAACTTTTAACCAAGTACTTGAATTTTAAATTAAAAAGATTAATTTTTGATTCAAAGTTAAGCATTTACAATAAAATACTTAAATTAACCATGTTACTTAGTTTTTAACTGAAAACTACCACTTTTCAACCAAAAATGGAATAGTTAAGCTTTTAGTTAAAAAATTAATCAAAAAAAAATTTTAACATATAGTTAGATTTTTTAATATAAAAATAAATTTGTAACAAAATATTTCAACTTTCAACCAAGTAAATAATTTGACTTTAATGTTTTTGTCTACATGGTCTAAAATTAATATTATTTGAATATTGATTATTAATTTAAAAGCTCTGAAGAAATCTATCTCCATCGGGATCCGAACCTTTATCTTTCAGATACGGATCCCAGCAGAGCTGGAGAAATTTTTTTAACATCTTATAAAATTATTAATTTATGTTAAAAAAATATTGATTTTAGACGATATGGAAGGAAAGCATTAAAATTAAGTTAGTTAATACAATTTATATCGTCAAAACCATAATATTACAAATATTCAAACAAGTATTTCAATTCTCAATCAAAAAGATTAATTTTCTTACAAAAATGACGAGTTTAAATCAAAATACATATATTTTTAAACAATAATGAAATAGATTTTTTTCAGTTAAAAAAATTAATCTTCAACAACAAAAAAACAAATTTCCAATTAAATATTTAAATTTTCTACCAAATAGTTAAATTTTTAACCAGAAGAAATTAATTTTGAACCGAAAATACAACGGTAGACTTTTCAGCAAACAATTAACTCTTAATCAGGAATAGTTGGATTTTCTTATTGGGGAATAAGGGGAAAAGGAGAAGAGAAAGAGGAAATGATGATGAAAAATGGTTAAAAATAGGAACTTTAAAAAGAAAGATGAATAGAGAGGAATATGGTACACAGTATAATTTTTGTATTTACTTGCTCTACACTGAATGATAAAAATTTGACTCACATTTTAAAAATGCTACAACGAATATGCGGGGAAACCCGGTCTTTGTTTGAAAAAATTTCCAAAAATTACGTTTGCGTGAACGGATTTTTTTCATTGCATTTTAGAGTAAAATGTCCAACAGAAGAAAGAAAGAGAATAAAATTATGAGCAAATTTTGTAAAACAAATAATTCGCTATCTTCAATAGGTTCCGAGTTATGGTACATTGAAATGTCCCCACTTTTTCGATTTTCAGGGAAAAATCGCTAAGTTTCAAAAACCACTGTATACCTTTTTACCTAATCACTTGACGGAATAGTGTTTCACAGATGAGTGAAAGTAGACTCAATTTTCTGTGATTCCGAAAAAAGAACAATATTCTAGCTCGAATAGGTCATAAGTTATGACCCCTCAAAGTTGACCATTTTTGCCCGTTTTTAGGAGCACAAAAGTGGAGTTTAGTTTTTTCAAAATAACTCGTGTCAGGTTTAGTTTGTGTTGATGATTCCAAAGGATGAAATAGATTACACAAAAATCTGCGTTTATCTAAAAAAAGAAAAGTCTTTTAACCCTATTCGTTTGGAAATTACGAGGTTTCAAAAATTCCCTAATAGGTCACGAGATATGACCTTGAAAAGTGCACTTTTTCTGCATAGAGGCACCTGAACGTACCGTAAAGTAGAACTACGGCCAAATTTCGAAATTTTTGTATCAAGTAAGTTGGTACAATTAATTTTTAATGCATAATACGTCTTTTTTCATTGATAAACAAATAATTGTTTATGACAATATCTTGTCTTGACCACTTTTGAGTACTTTTTTAGTACTTTTGTGGTATAAAAGTGATTGCAATTGATTGAAAATGTGATCCTTGACTTTTACCAATGAACAAATAATTTTAAATAATAATTGTTATAATAATAACTCCACTGTTGTGCTTCTAAAAACGGGGAAAAATGGTCAACTTTGAGGGGTCATAACTTATGACCTATTAGAGCTAGAACATTTTTCTTTTTTTTAAATCACAGAAAATTAAGTCTACTTTCACTAATCTGTAAAACACTTTTCCGTCAAGTAATTAGGTAAAATGGTACAAAGTGGTTTTTGAAACTTTGCGATTTTTCGCTAAAAATCGAAAAAAGTGGGGACATTTCAACGTACCATAACTCAGAACCTATTGAAGGTAGAGGATTATTTCCTTTACAAAATGTTTTTATAATTTTGTTCTCTTTCTTTTTTCTGTTGGACATTTTGCTCTAAAATGCAATGAAAATCATCCGTCCACGCAAACGTGATTTTTGGAAATGCTTAAAAAAACCAGGTTCCCCCTAGTATCCGTTGTAGCGTTCCCCTTAATAAAGAGTTTTCTTTAAAAAATTGTAAACCCGATTTTTTCGGTAATTTCACTCTTTTTTCGACGTAATTCCTGGACTATAGAAATATGGAGTTTCAATATAATTAGAAAATTTAATTATTTTGTTGAATTTTTCTCGAGAATTAATGGTTTGAGATAAAAATTTAACTATTGATTTTTTACTGAAAAATTGATATTTTAATTTGAAAATTGATCACGTATAATTGAAAATTCAACTATTTCGTAAAAATGGTGCTGAAAAAAGGTTAAAAATAGGAATTAAAAAAAAAATAGGGGAGAATATTTTGCGAAGTGGTGAGAAAATATAGCCTTTTCATCTGATTAAAAAAATTAATTATTTTGTTGAATTTTAAGAGAATTAATTTTTTAAACTGAAAATTTGGCTATTCCCTTTTTAGTGGAAAATTTATATTTGAAATTAAATTGATCCTTTCTAGTTGAAAATTCAATTATTTGGTTGAAAATTAATGTAATTTGTTAAAAACTCGTCTTTTGGATAGAAAATTCACCTTTTTTGTTATAAATGGACCTGATTGGTGGGAAATTATGGTGGTTGAAAATTATTCTTTTCCATCGGCTTTTCATTGCAGAGAAAAGGTAGAAATGGTTTTGAAAACAGGTTAAAAATAGAAATTTTAAAAAGGAAAGAGATGGGAATAGGGTAAAGAATGTAACGTCTGTATTTAGATTTTCTACGCTGAATAATAAAAATTTGATTGGTATAATTTCTCATTGGATCAATAAAAGATAAAAGAAAGGAAAGTGGTGAGAAAATATAATCTTTTCACCTAATTATAAAATTTAATTATTTTATTTTTTATTTTTGTGTTTAGAATCAACATTTTAAACTAAATATTTAACTATTCCATTTTTAGTAGACTATTGATATTTTAAATAAAAAATGGATCCTTTCTAGTGAAAAATGCAATTATTTGGTTGAAAATTAATGTATTTTTTTAAAAACTCGTTTTTTGGATATAAAATTGACCTTTTCTGTTTTAAATGGATCTGTTTGGTGAAAAATTGCTCTGGTTGAAAATTAATATTTTCTATGAATTTTTAATTTAAGGGGAAAGGGGAAATGGTTTTAAGAAGAGGTTAATAATATACATTTCAAGAAAAGGGGGAATAGAGAGGAATAGGGTAGAGAGTGTAAAATCTGTGTTAAACTTCTCTACACTGAACGATAAAAATTTAATTGGCATAATTTCTCATTGGATCAATAAAAGTTTTTTTGGAAAGTGGTGAGAAAAAAAAATAGTCTTACTACAGAATTATAAAATTTAATTATTTTACTTTTATTTTTGTGTTTAGAATCAATTTTTCCAACTAAATATTGAACTATTCCATTTTTTGTGGAAAATTGATATTTTTAATAAAAAATTGATCCTTTCTAGTTGAAAATTCGATCATTTGATTGAACATTAAAATAATTTTTTAAAAACTCGTCTTTTGGATAGAAAATTGACCTTTTTTGTTATAAATGGATCTGTTTGGTGGAAAATTGCTCTGGTTGAAAATTAATATTTTCTATGAATTTTCAATTTAAGGGGAAAGGGGAAATGGTTTTAAGAAGAGGTTAACAATATACATTTCAAGAAAAGGGGGAATAGAGAGGAATAGGGTAGAGAGTGTAAAATCTGTGTTAAAATTCTCTACACTGAATGATAAAAATTTAATTGGCATAATTTCTCATTGGATCAAAAAAAGGTTTTTTGGAAAGTGGTGAGAAAAAAAAATAGTCTTACTACAGAATTATAAAATTTAATTATTTTACTTTTATTTTTGTGTTTAGAATCAATTTTTCCAACTA
>NC_046666.1:2717844-2725109 GCF_010883055.1 Belonocnema kinseyi | reverse complement strand
GGATAGAAAATTGACCTTTTTTGTTATAAATGGATCTGTTTGGTGGAAAATTGCTCTGGTTGAAAATTAATATTTTCTATGAATTTTCAATTTAAGGGGAAAAGGGAAATGGTTTTAAGAAGAGGTTAAGAATATGCATTTTTTAAAAGGGAATAGAGAGAGGAATAGGGTAAAGAGTGTAACGTCCGTACTTAGATGATCTACACTGAATGATAAAAATTTGATTGACTTAATTTCTCATTGGATCAATAAAAGATTTTTTGGTAAGTGGTGAGAAAATATAGCCTTTAAACATAAGTATAAAATACAATTATTTTTTATTTTTGTGTTTAGAATAAATTTTTGAAACTAAATATTTAACTATTTCATTATTAGTGGAAATTTGATGTTTTATATTAAAAATTGATTTTACCCTTCTAGTTGAAAATTCAATTTTTTGGTGAAAAATTAATGTATTTTTTTTAACTCCACTTTTGGAAAGAAAATTAAATTTTTTGTTATCAATGGACCTGTTTGGTGAAAAATTACTCTGTTTGATTGAAAATTAGTTTTTTCCATAAATTTTCCATTGAAGGGGAAAGGGGAAAATGGTGTTGAAAAAAGGTTAAGAATATAAATTTAAAAAAGGGGGACGAGTGGGAGATATGCTATAGATTCTCTACACTGAATGATAAGAATTATTTGATTGACATAATTGCTCATTAGATCAATAAAAGATTTTTTGGAAAGTGGTGAGAAAATAAAGTCTTCCACCTAATTATAAAATTTAATTCTTTTTTCATATTTTTGTGTTTAGAATAAATTTTTTAAACTAAATATTTAACTATTTCATTATTAGTGGAAATTTGATATTTTATATTAAAAATTGATTTTACCCTTCTAGTTGAAAATTCAATTTTTTGGTGAAAAATTAATGTATTTTTTTAACTCTACTTTTGGAAGGAAAATTAAATTTTTTTGTTATCAATGGACCTGTTTGGTGAAAAATTACTCTGATTGAAAATTAGTTTTTTCCGTAAATTTTCCATTGAAGGGGAAAGGGGAAAGGTGAAAATGGTGCTGAAAAAAGGTTAAAAATATAAATTTAAAAAAGGGGGACGAGAGGGAGATATGCTAAAGAGTGTAAAGTCTGTGTTTAGATTCTCTACACTGAATGATAAAAATTTGATTGACATAATTTCTCACTGGCTTAATAAAAGATTTTTTGGAAAATGGTGAGAAAATATAGACTTTCCACATAATTATAAAATTCAATTATTTTTCTAAATTTTTGTGCTTAGCATACATTTTTTAAATTATATATTTAACTTTTCCATTTTCAGTAGAAAATTGATAATTTAAATAAACAATTGATGCTTTCTAGTTGAAAATTCAATTATTTGGTTGAAAATTAATGTATTTTAAAAAAATCGTCTTTTGGATAGTAATCCAGTAGCTACTTACACTTCTGGATGCACTAATAGGTCCCCGAAATCACTCTTTTTTGTTTAAACAATTTTTTAAAACAATTTTATTCTTGATTAACAAAAAAATTTACAAAATCATTTTTAACATGGATGAGCAAAAATAAAACTTTTTTGCGTCTTGCAATTTTTTCGTACGAAAAACCGTTTGCAGTGTAGGGCGTTATAAACAAATAATTTTTTAACAAAATTGACATATTTGCACAGTGTTACCTCAGAATCTGTAGTTCAGAAAAATTAAAATTGTACACTGTTTATATCAAGGATAGATCTCTTAAGCGGAAAAATAAATTATCCGATCAAATAAAAAGTTTTCTCCCTAAATTGTTGTTAAAAAGTTGTTATTTTTAAGAGTAAACTATTTAATATCTTCGTTTAATTATAAACAATCATCCAGATAAACCATTGTCACAGTGTTGCTTCAAATTGTTGCGAAAGCTTTATCTAGAATTATTAACATAATTTGTTGTTCACAATTTCTTTTTCTAAATTGTTTATAACAATTGATATAAATAATGACCATCAGTTACGAGAATTGACTTACATTTTTTATTAATCCTTGACACATGATTAAACTTTTCACTTTCCTGATATTTTTTCGTACGACGAGCCATTATTTATTTATGGCCTTATAAACAATATATTTTTTATAAAAACACCCTCCCATAAAAGCCACAGTTTTCAAGTTATTAGCGATTACCTTTTTTTTATCCTCAATTTCACCATAAAAAATGTAATTATCTTGTGTAGCATTTTTGATATCGAACCCTTATTGTTTATAACTATTGTTATTAACAAAAACGCACAATTAAGAACATCGATTTTTTTAGTTTTTTAAATAATCTATCGTACAAAATAGAACTTTACACTTTCGCTATATTTTTTGTACGACCAGCCATTATTTATTTATGGCCTTATAAACAATGTCGTACGAAAAAATATCACGAGTGTGAAAAGTTTTATTTCTTTCCATAGATTAATAAAAAAATGAAGAAAAAATCGATTTTCTTAATTGACGTACGAGAAAATATCAAGACAGTGAAAAGTTTTATCATGTGTCCAGGATTAATAAAAAATTTAAGTAAATTCTAATAATTCAGGGTCATTATTTATATCAATTGTTATCAACAATTTAGCAAAAGAAATAATGAATAACAAATTATGTTAATAATTCAAGATAAAGCTTTCGAAACAATTTAAAGCAACATTATTACACTGCTTTATCTGGATGATTGTTTATAATTAAAGGTAATATTGCAAATATGGCAATTTTGTTAAAAAACCATTTGTTTATAACGCTGTAGATTGCAAACACTTCCTCATACGAAAAAAGTGCAAGGCGCAAAAAAGTTTTAGTTTTTCTCAGCCATCTTGAAAGTGATTTTATAAATTTTGTTTGTTAATAAATAATGAAATTGTTTAAAAAATTGTTTAAACAAACATTTACTCATATTTCGAAAATGTTATAAATGGTTTTGTTTAGTGGAAAATTACTATGAGTAGTTAAAAATTAGTATTTTTTCATCAAGTTTCCATATAAGCTTTGCAATTTGCATGAAAGCACTCAGTAGTCACTTCCGTATTGGGTGAGACACTTGGAATAGTTAAGCAGCAGGCTGTTAGCACAATACTGAAATGAGATGTAGGTCCAAAAGACAAAGGATATCCAGGATATCCAGGATATTAGGGATACGCTCCTAATGTCAATTAAACGAATTCCTATAACACTATTATCTATTATGTATTATCGAATATCGATTATCGGTCGATATTAATATACCAAATCTGCAATCTGCTTCCTGTCGGATCCGGTATGGAAATTAATGGTTTGACTGGTAAAATGTTTAAACAATTCGCATAAAAAATATTTTTATTAAAAATTACAAGCAAAGTAATTTTCCAGCAGAGGAAAGTTTCCAACAAACAGGTCCATTTTGAACAAAAAAAAAAGGTAATTTTTTTACCAAAAATATGAGTTTTTAACAAAATACTTTAATTTTAAACAAAATTGTTGAATTTTCAAATAGGAAAGATCAATTTTCGATTAAAAATATAAATTTTCCACCAGGAATGGTAAAGTTCAATTTTCCGTTGAAAAAATTAGTTTTTAAAGAAAAAAAAATTTGAACAAGATAATTTAATTTTCAAAAAAATTCTTTAATGAAATGATGAATCTTCAAATTAAAAAATGAATTAAAAAAGTAGTTTGACTTTGAACCAAAAAATAAATTGTCAACAAAAAAAATATTATATAGTCTAAATGTAAAAAATAGGATTTTCAATACAAAAAATATTTCAGTTCAACCAAAAAACAATGCATTTTCAAAAATTGAGTTGAAGAGTAAAGATTAATTTTCGACCAAAAAAAATCATTTTCGACCAGAGAGGTCCATTTTTATCAAAAAGAGATGAATTTTCTAATCAAAAGACGAGTTTTCAACCAAATACATTAATTTAAAACCAAGCAGTTAAATTTTCAACTAGGAAAGATCAAGTTTCAATTAAAAATGCCAATTTTGCACGAAAAATGGAATAGTTAATTTTACAGTTAAAAAGTTCATTTTAAACAACAATTAAATTTAATTAAATATTTATTAATGAAATTAAGTTCTCATAAAAACACATTGTTTCATGAAATG
The DNA here is from genome assembly GCF_010883055.1 of Belonocnema kinseyi. NCBI lineage: Eukaryota > Metazoa > Arthropoda > Insecta > Hymenoptera > Cynipidae > Belonocnema > Belonocnema kinseyi. The sequence goes on along the minus strand of NC_046666.1, from coordinate 2,721,007 downwards.
ATGAATTCTTAACCAAAATAATAAAGTGAAAAAGTAGTTTGACTTTCAATCAAGTAGTTAATTTTTTAAACAAAAAGTTGAATTTTAAACCAGAAATGTAATAAATAGTTCAAATGTAAAAAAATGAATTTTTTCAATAACAAAAAATTTGAGTTCATCCAAAAACAAGAATTTTCAAAAATATTGTTGAAATCTCAACCAAAAAAGACTAATTTGCCAACAAACAGATAATTTTTGATAAAAAAATTAGTTTTTTTACCAAAATGGACAAAAATAGTTTAAAAAACGAATTTTCAATAAATTAATTAAATTTTCCAAAAAAAACAAAAACTAGTGAATGAAAAAGTAGCTAGTTCAAATTTAAACCATAAAGATGAATTATCAACAACAAATGCATTGAATGGTTGAAATATAAAAAATAGGATTTTTTATTTAAAAAATATTCAAGTTAAAAAAAAGAATGTTAAAAAATGTTGTTAAAGCCTCAACCAAAAAAGTCTAATTTTTAACTAAAAAAAGTAATTTTACACCTAACTGGTCTCCTTTTGCAACAAAACAAGATTAATTTTCTATAAAAAATACAAGTTCTTAACAAATCACATTATTTTTTAACCACGTAGCTGAATTGTTAAATAGTATGGATCAGGTTTCAATTGAATATATCAATTTTCCATAAAAAGTGGAATAGGTCAATTTTCAGTTAAAAAAATTAGTTAAAACAAAATTTCAAGAAAATAATTAAATTTTCAAACAAACAAATTTTTTAATGAAATAATTAATCTTTATCCAAATGGTAAATTAAAAAAGTAGTTCACCTTTAAACCAAGTAATTTGATTTCCAACCAAAAAGATTAATTGTTAACAAAAAATGTAATAAATAGTTTAAATGTAAAACAAATAATTGAACATTAATTTTCAACCAAATAGATAAATTGAAAAACATTTAATAGTTGAAATTAAAAAAATTTGATTCTCAGTAGAAAAGAGTTAAATAAAAAAAAACGACTTGTCAACAAAAAAGATGGATTCTAAACCAATTTGAAATTGAATTTTTAGTTAAAAAAATTATTTTGAACCCAAAAAAATGTGTTTAAAAAAAGACAAGTTTTTAAAAATATATTTGAAGCTTTAACCAAAATAGAGTAATTTTCAACCAAACAGATCCATTTTTGAACAAAATAGATGATTTTTATACCAGAAAGTTTAGTTTTCCAAAAAAAAAAAAAAGATTTTTCAACAAAATACATTTATTTTGAACTAAATATTAAAATTTTCAACTAGGAAAGATAAATTTCCATTAAAAATATTAATTTTACACCAACAATGGATTAGTCAAATTTTCAATTAACAAATGTATTAAAAAAAAATTCTGAAGAAAATAATTAAATTTTCAAACAAAGAAACTAATTTTCAACTAAAATGATAAATATTTGACCAACAGAGTGCATTTTTTACAAAGCAGTTGAACTATCAACCAATTTGTGGAATTTTTCACTAAAAAGATGAATGTTTAACAACAAATTTAATGTTTAAGATAAAATACTAACTTGGATTTTTATTTAAAAAACAGTTGAATTTATCCAGAAAAGACGAATTTTTAATAAAATAGTTAAATCCACAACCAATAATCATTAATTAAAATAAAAACAGTGGATTTTTCAACCAAGAAGAATGAATTTGTTGAAAATTCCTGTTTTGTAGAAAATTTGTTTTTTTGGTTTATAAATGCTATTCTTTAAAAAAAAATTATAAATTTTTGTTAAAATATAATCGTTTGATTAATAATTTAACTATTTAGGTAGAAAAATTACTTTTTTGTTCGAAATTTATATTTTTTCGGTTTGAAAATTCAATTTTTTTGTACGAACTTTGTCTTTTTTGGTTAAATTTAAGTAATAGAAACTGAATTTTTATTTTGTTGGCAATTATTCCTTTAAACTGAAAATTTAACAATAACATTTTTTTTTAAACTTATCTTTTTAGTAAAGCATGAATATTTTAAGTTAAAAATTCCTCCATTTGGTTAAAAATTTAACTGCTTTGTTCAAAGTTTAATTATTTTGTTAAAAATTGATTTATTTTGTTAAAAAGTCTTTCAAAAAGGCTCATGGAAACAATTCTACTTTTTTTGGAAAATTAATTTGCCTTCTAAAAAATTCGTCTTTTAGGCTTGAATATTCAAATCTTTGGTTAAAGCCTTCAACTTTTTTTAAATCCGTATTTTGAAATAAAAAATTCGTCCTTCGGTTTGAAAATTAATCTTTTTTGTTAGGAAAATTATCTTTTTTTTTAAACTCATTTTTGTTGATTGAAAATTAATTTTTTCTGAAAATTCTAAGGTCTTCTGAAATCCTCGTCCTTTAGGCTTTAAAATTTAACAACTTTGTTATAAATGTGATTTTGTTAAGTTAAAGTTTAATTCCTTTTATATTTTGTTTATTTACAATTTCAATTATTTGTTTGAAAATTCAAGTTTCTGAAAATTATCATTTTAGACGAAAAAAGAATCATTGAAAAATCTTCTTTTTATTAAAAATCTATTTCTTTTGTAAATAATTATTTTTTTTTTTTTGATTAAGAAATGAAATATTTTGTTGAAAATTCATTATATTTCGACGTAAAATTTAAAGAATTTAAAGCACTTCATATTGATTTCAATATGGCACTTAATTTTTATAAGAAGTATACACTCTGTGTGACCTGGGTTCGAATCCGAGTGAAGCTGGAGAGGAATTTTTTTTTTAGCTAAAGATTGAAACCATTTTTTTTAGACTGCAAATTAAAAATTTTATCAAATTTAGAAAAAAAATCAGTCAAACTATGCTAGTTAACAAAAAACATCAATATAAAATTGTTTAACTTATATTTTTAGAAATTTAGATTCAGTCAAAAAGAAGCGAGTACACGAAGATTGAATTAAAATTACAAGGGAATTTCGACTCCTTTCACCTTTATGTCTTTCAATTCCTATTAAGCTCAGTACTCTATCCAATTTTTTTTACGTCAGGGCCCCTATACTTTTACGTTTTCTTTGTGCCTCGAGATTGTACGACATTCTTTGTGTCAGGAGCAGTGCTTCTTTTCCCATCGATTCGAGTTTCAAATAGGACATAAAAGTTGTCGAGAATAAGCCACAACGTACCTGATTTAAAAAAAAAAAAAA
>NC_046666.1:2713566-2717834 GCF_010883055.1 Belonocnema kinseyi | reverse complement strand
AAAAAAAAAAAAACACCCCCTGAGGAACAAGATTCGATCTAAGTCTAAGGAATAAAAATAAAGTCTCCATCGAAATATTGTAACTGTGAGATAAAAAGTTTTTATTACTTTATCTTATTCTTTTTAAATTTTATACGTATGCGTTCAGAAAAATATTTTTATTAAAGAAACGGTTTCTTTAAACAATTTTTTTTTCAGTTAACCAGAAGTTAAAAAAAAAACATTTCTTTGAATCAATGTAATTTCTGTGAATCAAAATAAATTTCTTTGATCATTTAATTAATATGGATAAGTTATTTAATGTTTTTGAATTAAAAAATCGTTTTGATTACATTTTTTTTCGTTCAACCAAAAAAACTGCAAGATAAAGAAAATCATGTTAAATTAGAGACAAATTTTCACTGGAACAAAAAGCCATTTCTTCCAAAAAAGAAATTTCTGCGAATCAATGTAAATTTTTTTGATACGTATTTCTAATAGAATTTTTTTGAATTAAAGAATCTATTCCTTTTAAGGAATTTTTCCTATTAAAAAAAAAAGAAAATCTATTTAAATCAAAGAAAAATGTTCATTATATCAAAGAAACCATTTCTTATTTGAATTAAAGAAATCTCTTTTAAAAATTAAAAAAAAATCTGAATCTAACAAATTTTATTTGAACCAAAGAATATTTTTTCTAAGCATATTTCATAACAGATAAGCACCTGTAAAAATGTTTTAGAAAAAATAAATAGCTTCTATAAGATTATTTTTGTCATTCGACCAAAAGCAACTTAGTAATAAAACTAAAAGAAATTCAAGATGAAGAAAATCTTTTTAAATCAAAGAAATTTTATTTGAATCAGAGAATCTTTTTTCTGAGAGTTCTGATTAAAACTTTTCTTTAATTTAAAACAATTTTTCTCAGATCGATGTTATTTTTGGTAAAATAAGAAAAAATTTGTTTAAATTAAAATTCTTCTTTGATTTAAATTATCTTCATATTAAATTTATTTTTAATTTAATGAAAAAAATATTTTAAAGAAACGGTTTCCTTAACTTAAAAAATTATATGAGTGCACTTCTTAATTACAAAATGAACTCAGAAAAAAGATGTTTTCATTTTTATGAAATTTTTTTTATTCGAAGAAATATTTTTGGCCCGTAGAAATTTCTTTTGATACAAGAAATTATTTTTTTTTCAATTGCAATTTTTCTTTATTTTAAAATGTGAAATCATCATTATTATATAAATAGTTGAAAATGGATACTCTTTAAAATAATTATTTAATTTTAAACAAAAACATACACTTTTAATTACTGATATTAATTTTCCACAGAAAAATAAGAATTTTCTACATAACAGATGAATTTTCTGAGCGTATTTCATAATTAATAAGCATTTCTTATAGTTTTTGATTTTATTCAAGCAAACTGTTTCCTTCAGATAATTTTTAAAATTTTACAAAAAATAATTTAAAGATAAATAAAATCAAAGAAAAATTTGAAATGGATCATGTAAAAATTTTTTGATTAAAACAAAGAAATTTCTTTGTTTTAAAGAATTTTGTTTGAATTAAAGATTTTTTAAAATGAAAATTGTTTCTTAATAAAGAAAGCGTTTTTCTAACATAGTTTTTTATTGCGATTAAAAATAACTTCGAAATGAAATTTAAACGAGTTTAAATTATTAATCAATTTTAATTGGAAGAAAGAAACCATTTCTTTCGATCAGCAGAAATTTCCTTGAATTAAAGAAATTTTTTTTTAAACAAAGCTTCTGCTTTCTGAGCGTATTTCATAATTAATAATTATTTCTTCTAGATCTTTTTTAATTAAAAAAACCGTTTCTTTTAGATGATTCTTAACATTTAATTTAATAATTAAAAAAAAATTCAATATGAAAAAAATCATCTTAAATAAAAGAAAAGTTTTGATTATATCAAAAAACAATTTTTTATTTGAACAAAATAAATTTCTGTGAATCAAAGTATTTTTCTTTGAATTGAAGAATATTTTTTCTGAATTTATAGTATTTTATAACTAAATAAATTAAAAAAGAAGCTTTTCTTATATATATTTTTTTTCACTGAACTAGACATTATTTCAAGTTGAAAAAAAATTATTTATGATTTTTAAAATATTTCGCTGGAACAGAAAACCATTTTTTCAAATAAAAATTTTTTTGTATCAAAGGAATTTTATTCGAATTAAAGAATCTTCTTTCTAAATTTAGTTTATAATTAGTAAGTGTTATTCATTAAAATTAAAAATTAAAAAATTAAATTTATTTAATTTATTAAATATTTATTAATATTATTTTATTAATAATATATTAATAATATTTATTAAATATTCATTTAATTTATTTAATTTAAATTTTATTCGAATTAAAGAATCTTTTTGCTAAATGTAGTTTATAATTAGTAAGTGTTATTCATTAAAATTAAAAATTAAAATAAAAAAAATTTGTTCAATTGAAGAAACCAAAAGTTTAATCTGATTTTTTAAATTTAACCAAATATAGCATCAAAATAAAAAAATAAACATTTTAAATTAAATAAAAATTCTATTTGAAACAAAAAACTTGTTCAATGGATAAAAAATGGTTTCATTAAAAAAAAAAATAAATTTAAAATAAAGAAAATCATTTTAAATTAAAGAAAAATTGAAATTAAAAAAGAAATAATTTCTTGTATCAAAAGAAATCTCTACGGGCCAAAAATATTTCGTCAAATTAAAAACATTTCATAAAAATAAAAACATCTTTTTTCTGAGTTCATTTTATAATTAAGAAATGCACTCATATCATTTTTTAAGTTAAGGAAACCGTTTCTTTAAAATATATTTTTTTCATTAAATTAAAAATAAGTTAATATGAAGATAATTTAAATCAAAGAAGAATTTTAATTTAAACAAAAATTTTTTATTTAACCAAAAATAGCATCGACCTGAAATTTTTTTTTTAAATTAAAGAAAAGTTTTAATTAGAACAAAAAATTATTTCTTTGGATTACAAAAATTTAATGGTAACAAGAACCATGACATTAAACCTAATATATTTATTTGAATTAAAACAAAAACTTCTTTAACTGAGAGCCAATACAACTTTAATTTTTTTATAGAAATTTTCTTTAAACAAAATATTTTGTTGTCTGAGTTTATTTTGGAATTATCAAGACTTATAAAATTGTTTTAAATTAATAAAACCATTTCTTTAACAAAATTTGTTTAATTTAACAAAATAACTCAAAAATGAATAAAATAATTTCAAATCAAAGAAAAATCTGTATTGGAACAAAAAACCATTACTTTGAAACAAAGAAATTTTTTCGATTAAAAAAAAACTTTCTTTAAATAAGAGCCGAGAAATATATATATTTTTTTATTTAAACACATTTTCATTAAATAAAAGAATCTTTTACCTGAATTTATTTTATAATTAATAAGGCTCATAGAATTATTTTGAATTAAAGAAAACATTTCTTCAAAAAAATTTGTTTTATATATCAAAAATATCTTCAAAATGAAGAAAATGATTTCAAATAAAAGAAAATTTTTAATGAAAGCAAACAAAATTTCTTTGAATACAACAAAATTTTCTTTGACTGAGAGTCAATGAATATATTTTCTTGATTTAAAGAAAATTTTTTTGTATCAAAAAACCTTTTTTCTTATTGCGAAAAATGCAATTTATCCAATCAGAATATGATATTCTCATCCATCACAAAAATGAACCTGCCAGTAATTTTATTACGAGAAGCAAATCTCATTTGCCAAGAAATTTTTCATATTTTTATCAGTGTAATTCACGAAGACGTTGACTGTGAGCAATCCATCAGGAAATCTGAGACTGGAAGTGCTTCCAAGAATAAAAAAAAAATGTTTTTTCACTTTACATTATTTTTCACTTATTTCTAATGGCAACACGTCGGATTATGAACGAGGGTTTAAATGTCCCTGTCTTCAGCACTAGCCTCTTTGGCAAAATTTCAAAAACTCGAGATTTCTCACTAAGCTGCGATCAGAACCGAATTTATGTTAGACCTCCCAATTTCAAAATAAAATTTGCCGCCCTTTTTCAAGTTTCATTACGAATTTTTTTCGATTGCAAAGATGAGAAACGAAAAATAGGCCAATACAAGAGAAAAGACACTTATTTTGGAGTAATAATTTAAAAAACCCGACCTTAAAATTTTGCCGCCCTTTTTCAAATTTTTATTATTAGTTCTTTTTATTAGAAAGTTGACAAACGAAAAATAAAAGACAGTACAAGTGAAAAGACACTA
>NC_046666.1:2685325-2713466 GCF_010883055.1 Belonocnema kinseyi | reverse complement strand
CTTAAAATTTTGCCGCCCTTTTTCAAATTTTTATTATTAGTTCTTTTTATTAGAAAGTTGACAAACGAAAAATAAAAGACAGTACAAGTGAAAAGACACTAATTCTATAATAATAATAATAATACAAATTGGAAAGCCGCACAGCCGCCCCTAATAATTTACTGCCCTTTTTTAAAAAAATGTAAAGTGACCCTCCGGACCCTAAAAATGAGCCACCCTTATTCAAATTTTTATTATTAGTTCTTTTTATTAGAAAGTTGACAAACGAAAAATAAAAGACGATACAAGTGCAAAAATACTAATGATGTAATAATAATAAAGGTGGAAAGCCGCCCCCCCCCCTTACAATTTTTCCATCTTCTTTTAATTTTGATTATTAGTTTTTTTCATGAAAATTTACAAGTGAAATAAATGATAATACAAATTAAAAGAGTCTTATTCTGTAATAATAAAAAAATTAGGCCACCCTAAAAGTATGCCTCCCTTTAAAACATTTTATTATAAGTTTTTTTTTAAGAGCGTTAACAAACAAAAAATAAGCTGCCCTCCCACCCTTGAATATTGGCCGCCCTTTTTCAATTTTTAATCCTAGTTTTTTTATTGTAGAATTTACAAACTAAAAAATAAAAAATAAAAGGGAAAAGAGTCTTGTTCTATTAAAATCAAAAAATATGAAGCCACCCTGCTACCCCTAAAAATATGAAGCCACCCTTTTTCAATTTTCATTATTATTCTTTTTTTATTAGATAGTTGACAAACAAAATTTAAAAGATAAAAAAAAAGTGAAAAGAGACTTCTTCTGTATTAATAATAAAAATGTTAAGCCGCCCTGCCACCCTTAAGTAATTGCCGCCCTTTTTAAAAATTTAAATACTGTTTTCTTACATTGTAGAATCCACAAACTAAAAGAAATCAATAAAAGTGCAAACCGACTTATTTTTTGATAATAATAAAAATTGTAGGCCGCCCTTTTACCCTAAAATATTTGCCGCCCTTTTTCAATTTTCATTTTTTTTTTTTTTATTGTATAAGTTGAAAACTAAGAAAAAGACAAGAAAAGTAAAAATAGTCTTGTTTTATTACAATAAAAAAAATGAAGCCACCCCTAAAAATATTAAGCCGCCCTTTTTGAATGTTCATTATTAGTTTTGTTTTGTTTTAGAGAGTTGAAAAACAAAAAAATAAGAGGCAATATAAGTAAAAAGATAATTATTCTTTATTAATAATATAAATCTTAAGCCGCCCTGCCACCCTTAAGTAATTGCCGCCCTTTTTAAAAATTTAAATACTGTTTTCTTACATTGTAGAATCCACAAACTAAAAGAAATCAATAAAAGTGAAAAACGACTTATTTTTTGATAATAATAAAAATTGTAGGCCGCCCTTTTACCCTAAAATATTTGCCGCCCTTTTTCAATTTTCATTACTAGTTTTTTTATTGTATAAGTTGAAAACTAAAAAAATGACAAGAAAAGCAAAAATAGTCTTGTTTTATTATAATAAAAAAATGAAGCCATCCTTAAAAATATTAAGCCGCCCTTTTTGAATGTTCAATACTAGTTTTTTTTTTGTAAAATTCACAAACTTAAAAAAAAAGACAAGAGAAGTGATAATTGTCTGTTTTTATTATAATAAAAAAATATGAAGCCGCCCTTTTTCAATTTTTATTATTAGTTTTTTATTAGAGTATTGACAAACGAAAAATAAAAGGAAATACAAGTAAAAAAGGGACTTATTCTATAAAAATAATAATAATGTTAAGCTCGCAGCCCTAAAAAGTATTCCGCCCATTTTAATTTTCATTATTAGTATTTTTTTAGAGAGTGGACAAATTGAAAATAAAAAATATATACAAGTGAACATAAACTTTTTTGTAATAATAATAAAGTTAGTTAGTTGCCCTGCTGCCCTTAAAAATTTGCCACCCTTTTTCAATTTTTATATTTCTTCGATTGCAGAGTAAAGACGCCCCTAAAAATCTTCCACCCTTTTCCAATTTTCATTATTATTTATTATTTTCTTGCTGAGCTAGCAAGTGAAAATTATAAAAAAAATTAGACCGCCCTGCTACCCTTAAAATTTCCTGCCCTTATTTAATTTTTTTTACTAGTTTTTAATTTTTTTACAGAGTTAAAAAAAATACACTACAAGTGAAAAGAGACTAATTTAGTAATAATAATGAGAATGTGAAGCCTCCCTGTTGCCCCTAAAAATTTTCCACCCTTTTAAAAAAATGGTATCACTATTTTTTTTATCATAAAGTGCACAACGTAAAAAAAAGACAATGCGCGTTAAAAGATACTACTGTAATAATAATAATAATAATAATAAATAAAACCAAGAATCTAACGACCAAATTTGGACAACTACCATAAAATTCTCCTATTGCAATTTGAAAAAAAATTTTTTTATTTATTTTTTTGGACACAAATAAAAAACAGGAACGAAAAATGAGAAGGCAACCAACCAAATCCCCCTCCTTTTCATTTTTATTTTTATCATTAACAAAACACAATAAAAAAAAATATTAAAAAAATAATCACAAACGTTTCGTCACTCTTATCACGACAACAAAAAAATCAAACAAGCAGGAACAGCAACGAAACCACGTTGGTCTCTACCAGACACTTGATTCTCGGGTGTTTAGGGAGAGAGCATCGTGGTTTCGTTGCTGTTCCTGTCTGCTCGATTTTTTTTTCGCCTTGATAAGGGTGCTGTATGAGTGCCGAAACGTTAGCAATTACTTTTGACAACTGCTTTTTTTATTGTGATTTGATAATAATAAAAATAAAAAATAAATAAATAAATAGAAAAGAGAATGAAGGGAATTCGGTTGGTTGCCTTTACATTTTTCTTTCCTCTTTTTTATTTTTATCAAAAAAAAAGAATTTTTTTTCTTCTTTAATAAAATTTTTATTTTTTAAAATAATTTAAAAAATTGCAATAGGAACATTTTATGGTGGTTGTCCAAATTTGGTCGTTAGATTCTTGGTTTTATGTTCAGGGATTCTGCACATTAAATAATAAGTTACTAGAAAATTTATTTTGATCTAACATACCATAATGTTTAAAAAATTCAAAGCCGCCGTGTCGCCCCTAAAAATGTCCACAATCATAATTCCTATAATTATCTTTTGATACTCTCTATAGATTACGAAAGGGGAATGTTTTCGGAACGACTTTGAGTAATTTCCAAGTCCGCTGGGAAAGCGACCTAATCGATATTCTCTCTGGCCTTAAAATTATCCTCCAGACGAATTTTAAAACTTCATTTCACGTGAAGATTGGAAAACAGAATATAGATCTAATTACACGATGTAAACAAATTTAGCGGAAACGATTCTGTCGAAATTTAAGATAGTAATCCACGTGGGAATCACTTTGAAATTTTCAGCTAATTTCTTATCCGGCTCTATTTGTAGGAAATAAAAAAGTCTTTAAAATGGTGCCCTTTCGAACCCTCTGTGATTAATATTTAATGAGATATTAATTTGTTAATTAAGAAAATTTTCTTTTCTGAGAAGCCCGCATTATGTTGATTTATTTATTATTATAAAAACTATTCCGATCTGCTTTTTATTGACAGGTTCACAAATTGAAAGTTTGGAAATATTCAAAAACATTTTTTTTTTAAATTTGATTTCCAAAAATGGTTGACTAGAGGTGGGTGGGGGTAGATTCTTTTTTAAATAATAAAATTGTTTGCAGACCAAGTTCTGCGAATAATTTAATTCATGAATCACCCAGAGGACAATTATTCTTCAAGATAAACTTCTTTCTAATTTTAATAAAATTTTTCGCCATAAACAAATTGTTATAAACAATTTTTTTATGCCTACAGTTGGAAAAATTTGAATAAAATGTGGGTATTACCTTTTAAAGAGGATGATAATTATTAATCACTAGGCTTCTAGGTGCGAAATATTAGTTGCAAAAAATATTGATTGATATTTTTTAATTAACTTAAATAAATTGTTTAAACAATTATTCAACCAATTAAAAATTGTATTATTTTTAATGGAAAATCATAATACTTCTCCCTTGGTAATAAATATTTGTTTTACATTTCTATATGAAAGATTCATCATTTTAGTTTAAAATTGATCTCTTTGGTGAAAATAGGCTTTTTTGGTTCCAAATTCATTTTTTAAACTGATAATGTAATTTTTCCATTTTTATTTAATAATTGATCCTTTCTAGAAAAAAATTAACTTTTTTTGGCAAAAAATAAACTTATCCGTTTTAAGTCTGCTCTTTTTTAGTTAAAAATGCAACTGTTTGGTTGAAAATTAACTTTTTTGTTGAAAATTTATATTTTCTCGTTAAAAATTCAAATTTTTAACAGGAAATTCGTCTTTTGACTTGAAAGTTAAATAATTTTAATAAATTTTTTTATCCTCTCTGGACTGAAAAAACTTTTATTCTTAAAAATTTGTCTTTTTGATTGAAAAGTTATACTTCTCGTTTCAAAGTGGAATTTATTTGTTAATAATTAATTTTTTTCCTTATGAGGACTGATAATTTTGTTGAAAATTCATCTCTTTAATTGTAAATTAAACTATTTTGTTAAAAATAAGCCTTATAGATATTTTTTTAGTTAAAAATTCGTCTTTTATTAGAAAATAATTTGATTTGAACTTGAGTTTTTTTGTTTTGTTTAAGAATGAAACTGTTTAGTCGAAAATTAACTTTATCCTTGAAAATCTATATTTTCGTGTTGAAAATTTAATTGTTTTACTGCAAATTCGTCTTTTTGATTGGAAAGTTCATAATTTTAATTCGAATTTAATCTCTTTTTTTTGTTGAAAATTTGACCTTTTTGTCTAAAAGTAATATAAACTATTACATTTTTTGGGGGGATTTATTTATTTTTTGTTGTTGAAAATTTGACAAATTGCTTAAAAGATGAAAAACTTTGTGAAAAGTATTTTGGTTCTTGTTAAGTTTACAGCTTTTTGGTTAAAAATTGAACTATTTTGTTGAAAATTCGTTTTTTGTTTATAAAATTTATTTTTCAATCTATAAACCTAACTTTTTCATTTTTGGGTTAAAATGTTGGTTAATTTTAGTTAAAAATTCGTTTTTTTTTAAGTACAAAAATTATCTTGTGGTTTTAAAATGTTCTGTTTTTTCTAAAAATGCCACTGTTTGGTTGAAATTTAACTTTTTTGTTAAAAATTTATATTTTTCTTCATGAATTTAATTTTTTCATTCATAATTGTTCTTTTTGTTTTAAAACTTCATCATTTTAGTTAGAAATTTATCCATTTGGTTCAAAATTTTCTTTAAAATGGATTTTTTTAGATTTATTGACTGAACATTCAACTTAAAAATTTGTTGTTCATAATTTTTTTTTAATTCAACTATTTCGTAAAAAACTCGTTTTATTTATTTATTTTTTCTGAAATATTAACTTTTAAATTTTTTGTTGACAATTAATATTCTTTATCAAAACTCTTCTATTTTTTAGAACATTCATATTTCTTGATTGAAAATTAATTTTGTTGTTATAAAATCATCTTTATAAGTAAAAAAATTAAATATTTGATTAACAATTTAACTTTTTTGTTCAAAAGAGGTTTTATTTTTGTTGTTAAAATATCAAATTTTAAATTTTTTGTTAAAAATTAATATTTTTGTAAAAAAATTCACTATTTTGTTGAAACTTCATATTTCTTGATTGCAAATTAATTTTGTTCTTAAAAATTCATCTTGTTAAGTAGAAAATTTAAATATTTGCTTAAAAATTCAACTATTTTTTGATAATTCGTTTTATTTTTTGGTTGAAATATCAACTTCAATTTTTTTTTGAGATTTCATATTTTTGCTAAAAATTCATATTTCTTGATTCAAAATTAATTTATAGTTGAAAATTCACCTTTGTACGTAAAAAATTTGTTTAAAAAGTCTATTATTGTGTTGAAAATTTAAGTATTTGTTTAAAGAGCCACCTTTTTTATCAACAATTCAACTATTTTGATAAAAATTCGTCCTGTCGGATTAAAAATATTTTTGTTTTTATTGTAGAAAAGTAATCTGTTTTGTTGAAACAAATAAATTTGAAATTTATTCTTAAATTGTTTTATTTTGTTCATAGAAGATTTTTTGTTAAAAATTATTAAAAAAATAAAAGTCGGGATTTTTTGGAATAGAAAGTGGACAAAAAGCCTCTTTCTTTCCGGGAACATTTATATTCAGAAGGGTAAGTAAAGGCTTGGCTTAGGAAATTCCGGTCGAGTTTCTCACTTTGGGGATGAAAGAAAATTTTCCTCTCTTTATTTTTGGAAAATAAGGACTTTTATCTCGCCAATAGTTTTTTTTTACTCAGAAGAAAGATTCTTTAATTTAAAGAAAATTTCTCTGAATTTAAAAGAAAATATTCATTGACTCTAAGTCAAAGAAACTAGCGTTTATTTATACACAAAATATTTTTTTTCGAAAAATATGTATAACGAAGGAAAACTTATGGAAAATTTATTGATATTTTCTACAGAAGAAATTTTTATTTGCATTTATATTTTCACATTTTTAATTTGCCATTATAATATTTTAAATTCAGAAATTTTCAACTAAAAGTAAAAAGAACAATAATTCCACACTAAAATTTTGAAATTTGACAATTTAGAAAGGAGTTGAAATTTATCATTTCTATTTGAGAGTTTTGAAAATTAAATCATTCTATTTTGAATTGAAGTATCTTGCAATTAAATAATAATTAAATAATTTCAGATTTAAATTTGAAGTAATGGCAGATTTAATTAATTAAATTTTAATAATTCAATTGTATACTTAAACCATTTTAAATTTAAAATATTTTAGGCCAATTTAAATGATTAAAAAATTAAAATTGTTCAAATTCTTCAAATTTTATCTATTTTGATTGTAAACAACAGAAATTTTAACTTTTTATTTTCAAATCGTTTAATTTTCAACACTTCATCTAGAATTATTATTGATTCTTGATATTTTCCAATCGAATTTTTTTATTTAAAAATATTTTTTTCTCAAAATCTTTAACTAAAAATCAGACAATTTATGACATTACGTTTTTTAAAAAAATTTTGAAACTTAATTCAAATTCGTTTTATTTTTAAGTAGAGTTCGAAATCTTAAATATTCTTGAAAGTTTTTAAATAAAAAATAATTCTATATTCAATTCCTAGTTCTAAAATCCTATTTTTAAGGTTTGAATTTGTTAAATTATTTTCTTAATTTTTGTTTATTTTGAATTTTTTCCGGAGGCACTTGATTTAAAATTATCAATTTAAAAATCTTTTAAACTGAAATGTTGATCTAAAATTTTTAAACAATCAATATTGAATAATGAAATAAAACTTGAAGCTTTAAAAATTAAATAATTGCAAAATCGTTAAAAACAACTCATAAGCAGATTGTGCTTCTTAATTTTTAAAATCTAAACATTTAAAATCAAAGTGCAAAAGTAATAACCTTTCAAAATGAAATTATTTTCAATTAAAAATTAAAAAAATTGTATTATTTTAAGTGAAACATTTAAAAGAAATAATAAATATTAGTCGCCCGAAATTTTATTATAAAAAAAAGTTAAAATACTTTAAAAAATTTATTTTATTGTTTAAGCTATATCTCTTCATTTTAAATTTATTTTTTTAAATTGAAAATGTAATTTTTTCATTTTTTGTTGAAAATTAAAATTTTTAGAACAAATTTTTTTTTCGTAGGGAACTAGTCTTCGTTGTTTAAAGTTTCCTTTTTACTGGACGAGAATAAAACTGTTTAATTAAAAATTAACGTTTTGGTTGAAAATTGATATTTTCTGGTTGACAATTCAACTTTTTATACAAAATTATTATTATTATTATTATTATTAATTCGTTCAAAAAATTTTAATTAATTTTTTACTCATAATTTAACTTTTCAATTTTACATTAAAAATGTCCTTAATTAAAAAAGATTTTTTTAAACATTAAAATTGATTAAAATAATTTTTTCAAAAATCAAAAGATAAATTCACCATGATTTTCACTATTTAAAATACAGATTTTATCAATCACAAACCTTCAATATTAAATTATTTAAAAAAATCGTTCAACATAAAAAGTAATTTCATATGAGAATAATTAAAAATGAACAAAATATTACTCACAAAAAATTGTGATATTAAAATTTTCTTATGGCCAACTTCTTAAAAATTCCAATTATTTCAAGTAAATTTATATTATTAAAAATTAAAAATTCAATTATTCAATTACTTTATTGAAAATTTGTTTTCTTCGCATAAAAAATTATCATTTTTTCGTTAAAATATAACTTAAAAGTTGTTGGTTCAAAATTTATATTTTTTAGTTGAGAATTCGTTTTTTTCCAGAAAACTCGTCATTTTGGTGAAAGATTCCATTATTTTAGTTAAAATTTTAATTTTAATTAAAATTTTGGTTTTGAAATTCATCTGTTTGGGCTTTAAAATTTAATTATTTTGTTGAAAATGCGTTTTTTTTGCTTGAAATATTAACTATTAAATTTGTCGTTGAGAATTCATTTTTTGTACATTTTGTCTCTTTTGCTTTAAATTTAGAATGTTTGTTTGTCAATGCAACTGTTTGTTTAAATATAATTTTTTTTTAATTTCACTATTTAGTTGAAATTCCATCTTTTCTAATTAAAAAATATCTTCTTGGTTAAAAATTCATATTTTTAGTTAGAAAATTCAATCATACGCCTAGATATTACATTATTCTATAAAAACTTTCAAAATAAAAAGTAACTCCAAACAGGAAACATTCAAAATTAAAAAAATATTGATATTAAAACTCTTTTATACTCAACCGTATACAAATTTTAATTATTTAAAGTAAATTTAAATCATCTAAAAATTCAAATTTTCAATTATACTTTTCAAACTTTAACCATTGCAATTTTAATTGTAAAATTAAAACCAACAAAAGGGAAAAATTGAAAATTCAGCTTTCAGCCTGAAAATTCAAAACTCAAAAATTGTAACCTTTCGTAAAATATTATTATATTATTTATAGTCAAGAAATTATTAATAAATAAAACTGATTCAATCAAAAAATTTTTCTTTGATTCAAAGAAATTTCTTTTGTTTCAAATCAATGGTTTTCTCTTCGAAATAAAATTTGTCTTCAATTTAAAATGATTTTCTTTATTTTGAAGTGATTTTTTGTTTAAACAACTGTTATTTTAAAAAAAAACGGTTTCTTGAATGCAAGACAAATATTTTTCTGAGTGTAGGATTCTCCAAGATCTCAGCTCACCGAGTGGAAGTGTCACGTACCATTTTCATTGAGGATTAGTATCGCCCACTGGAAGAGGAATTCTTCACGTTTAGTAATCCTTGCACTTCTCAAATGCGAGAAAAGAGACATTGAGGAAAGGACAAAAAATAGCAAACGGGGCAAATAGACTAAGAAACTCTGTTTTTCTTAATTAAGCGTTGAAGGAACACGGGTTATCGATTTCGGAATGAGTTAGGGAATGAGTAAGAGAATTGTTTATAATCAAAATTATATTTTAAAAAATTAGTCATTGTGGGCAACATGCGCGTAAAATAATGTTTCGTAGCTTATTAAGACGTTAACTAAGTTGTTAAAATCTCCCCTCCCCTGATCCCCCTACTTTCCCCTCTCCTATCCTACTTTTCCTTCTCCTTTCCAAGTTTGTCCCTCTCTTTCCATACTATTATATACTTCCCTACTTCACCTTCCCTACTCCCTCTCCCCCTCTCCACACATCCCCACCTGGCACCTCCTCCTCCCACTTTCCTCCCCAGCCATCAATCTCTCCTTCATACTGCATACACCTTTACTCACGAGTAATTTCCTTAACCTCTTTCCCATGCTCCCCCTACTTTTCTCTCTTCAATCCTACTTTACCTTCTCCTTCCCAAGTTTTCCCTCTCTTTCCACACTATTATATACTTCCCCTTCTCTAACTCCCTCTCCTCACTTCCCAACCTGACATCCTATCCCTCTACTTCCCTTCTACAGCTATCACTTTTTCCTTCATACTCCATACTTCATACTTTATACAGCTTAACTTACTTCCCTACTTCCTTAATCACTTTCCCACTTTTCTTTGCTTAATCTACCCTTTATTTCCTCGCTTCCCGCACGTTATTTTACCTCATCTCATTTGCCCTTGCTTCCTCTACTTCCTATTACCTCACTTCCTCTTCCCGTCCCTACTCACTTCACCATCACTTTACCTACTCTCTTTTTTCCTTGCTTCCTCTACTTCCTAATCCCTCACTTCCTCTTTCCGTCCCTCCTCACTCCGCCATCAGTTCGCCACCTGGGAAAGAGGACGACGAATGGACGGACACCCGACTGAATTTATAAGTGGTTCTGTCCGGGGATAAGAAACTCTAAAATTTGACGAAAATTTATAAATTTGTTTTTTAGTTCAAAATTCTTTTGAATTCTTGCAATTATGTTGGGTTCTTTGATGGCTGTAATATATTTTGAACATTTTGAATTCTTTTGACTTTTTTGAATTTTTTTCAATTCTTTCAAATTCTTTTAGTTCTTTGAATTTTTTTCATCTTTTGAATTTTTAAAAATTTTTGATTTTTTTAAACACTTTGAAGTCCTTTGAATTTTCTGAGTTCGGTTAAATTTTTGATTACTTTTGATTTCTTTTGAAATATTGAAATTATTTTTAATTATTTGCATTCTTTTTAATTTTTCTTAATTTTTGAGTTCTTTGAATTATTTTTTAGTCTTTAATTTATTGAAATTCTTAAAATTCATTTGAATTTTTTAGATTCATTAATTTTTTTAATTATTCGAATTCTGTTCAGTTCTTTGAATTCTTTTGAACTCTTGAAATTATTTTGAAATTTTTGTATAATTTTGAATTCTTTGCATCCTGCTTAATTCTTGTGAATTATTATTAGTTCTTTCATTTATTTTAAACACTGACTACTTTTGAATTTTTTGAATTATTTAAAATTATTTAAATTCGGTTTAATTATTTTAATTCTTCTGAATTATTTAAATTCTGTTAAATTCTTTGGTTCCTTTTGAATTATTTGAATTCTGTTAAAATATTTTATTCATTTCGAATTATTTTAATGCTGTTAAATTATTTGATTTCTTTAAAATTCTTTTCAATTCCTTGCATTCTTTTCAATTTGTTGAATTTCATTGAGTTATTTGAACTGTCTCAATTATTTGAATCCTTTTGGATTTTTTAAAATTATTAGCATTCTCTTTAATTCTATTGAATTCTTGGAATTCTTTAAATCCTTTTGAAATCTTTAAACTCTTTGAATATTTTATTTTTTTTATTTCTTTTGAACGCCTTGAAATCATTGAATTATTTTGAATTATTTTGAATTTTTTAAATTCTTTAATTTCATTTGAAAAATTTGAATTACACCAAATTCTCGCTTTTAGTTACCCCGCTCTCGGCCTTCCTAGAACTGCTGGGTCCCGAAAATGGAAATGGAAATCAGTCCAAGACTATTTGAAGGAAACCTCCGACACTTGACTGAAAGCGAGAGTTTGGTGTATTTTAAATTCTTTCATTCCTTGTGATTTCTTTTAAATTCTTCACATTCTTTTTAATTGTTTGCATTTCGTTTGAATTCGTGCAATTCTGTTGAATTCCTTGAAATATTTGAATTTTTCGAATTCTTTCGAATTTTTTTTGAATTCCTCGAATTCTGTTGAAGACTATGAACTCTTTTTAGTTCTTTAAACTTTTTTGAACTTTTTGAATTCTTGTGAATTCTTTTGTATCTTATTAATTCTTTTGAATTCTTCACATTTTTTCTAATTCTTTTGAATTCTTCGCATTTTTTCTAATTCTTTTGAATTCTTTCAATTCTTTTGAATTATTTGAATTCCTTTGAATTCTGTTAAAATCTTCGATTTGTTTTGGATTTTAAAAATTCAATGAATTCTTTTAATTAATTAGAAAAAAATCATATCTATACTTGTAGTTTAGCGAAAAACTCCTATGAATCCGTTTGATTACCATGAATTCTTTTGAATGCTTTGAATTATTTTGAATTCTTTGATTTCATTAAATTATTTTGAACTTTTTGAATTCTTTACAATCTTTTCAACTCTTTCGGATTCTTTGAGTTCTTTGAATTCTTTTTAATTCTTTATACTCTTTGCATTTTTTAAAATTCGTTGATTTTCTTTGAACACTGATGTCTTTTAAAAATTTTGAAAATTTTAAAATTATTTTTAATTCTTTGAATTCGTTTAAATTATTTAATTAATTTTGATTTCTTTTGAATTATTGAAATTATTTGCATTCTTTTTAATTTTTATTAATTTTGGAATTCTTTGAATTATTTTGTACTCTTTGATTTCTTTATATTCTTTAAATCCTTTGAATTTTTCACATTCTTCAAATTGTTTTCAATTCTTCGAATCCTGTTTAATTTTTTCGATTTTTTTTTTTAACTTTGTGAATTATTTAATTCTTTCATTTCTTTTGTACTTTTTAATTTTTAAAATTTTTTAAAATTATTTAAATTATTTAAATTTTTCTGAATTATTTGAATTTTGTTAAATTCTTTGATTCCTTTTGAATTATATGAATTCTGTTGAATTCTTCGATTCCTTTTGATTTCTTTCGAATTCTTTGCATTATTTTCAATTCTTTGAATTTCTTTCAGTTATTTGAACTCTTTGAATATTTTATTTATTTATATTTTTTCTGAAAACCTTGAAATTATTGAATTATTTTGAATTCTTTAAACTCTGTATTTTTTTAATTCTTAAATTTCTTTTGAAAACTTTGAGTTCTTTTACATTCTTTAAACTCTGATAAATTATATGAATATCTTTGAATTATTTTTAATTATTTAAAATTCTTTCATTCCTTTCCATTTTTTAAAATTCTATTGAACTATCTGAATTTCATTTGAATTCTTGCAATTCTGTTGAATTCTTTGAAATATTTAAATTTTTCGAATTCTTCTGAAATTTCTTGAGTTCCTTGAATTGTGTTGAAGACTGTGAATTCTTTTCAGTTCTTTAAATTATTTTGAACTATTTAAATTCTTTTGAATTCATTTGAATCTAATGAATTCTTTTTAATTCTTTTAATTCTTTCTAATTCTTTTGAATACTTCAAATTTTTCGAAATCAGTGAATTCTTTTAATTAATTAGAAAAAAATATCTAAATTTGTATTTTTGTGCAAAATTACTATGCATTTTTTTAATGCTTTGAATTTTTTAAATTATTTGGAATTCTTTGAATTCTTTTTAATGGTTTAAATTCTTTTGATTATTTAGAAAAAACATATCTAAATTTTTAGCTTAGAGCAAAATTCCTATGAATTTTTTTGAATATTTTGAATTCTTTTAAATGCGTTGAATTCTTTTGAAATCTTTCAAATCTTTTGATTGCTTATAATTTATTTGGATTCTTTGAATTCTTTTGCATTCTTTGGATTCTTTTGAAATCATTGAATTCTTTTGAAATCTTTGAATTCTTTCAACTGTTCTGAATTTTTTTTAATTTCCCTGAATTCTTTCATTTTCTTGAATTGAGTCATTGATAATTTAGACTTTAATCTTTATCTTAGGAAATAATCTGAAAAAATATGTTTAAAAAATCTTTAAATTAACTAAAAAATAAAAAATTCTAAAAAATCTTCCCCTTTAATTCAACAATTAAAATTATGCAAAAATTAAAAAAAAAATTGATAACATTTTTTTATAATTGGGAATTGTATGGTTTTCAAAAATAGATTTTTTAGTGAAATATGCTGAAACTTTTTTTGAAACTATCAGGAACTTCAAAACTATGTTTAATCTTCTCAGAACTCGAAAAAATATAACTTTTTCCAAAGTGAGTGGGAACGTAAGTTTAGTTTCCAATTTTGAAACTCTAAAATTATCCAAAAAGGATGTCAAATTCATTTTTTATTTTTTAAAATTTATATAGATTTGTGATGCATTTTTCCCTGAATACAATTTTAAAAAATATTGTGTTGGTATTTTTTAAAACTTTTTTTGAACTATATTTTGATGAAATGGAAATCGAAAAACACCTTCGTGAAGAATGTTCGTTTACGTAGGAAATTTAAGGTAATTGGTGGGTTGTGTTACTACGTATTTACATATATATAGTAGGCGTGTATGTGTATTAGAGGAAGCTGTGGACGTCTTATATTTCCCGCATGCATTAGCAAACTTCCTCTTACTCCCTAATAAATTCTACACCTCGTGATGACAGGGTGAGTTTGTTTGCATACACTTTACAGTCTACATACAATTACACGCATAATATGTTGAGGCTTTAGTTTCAGCCTTTAGTTTAGAGAGTTTATCATTATCTCACACCTTCATCCTAATGTAAGCTATTGAGTCAATTTTATAATTAACACCATTATTATCGTCAAAAATTTTGACAAAAATAACCTCCTCTCCTATCTTATCCTTCTCTATCCTATTCTATCCCAACCTTTCCTATTATATCCTAAACTATCCTTGTATATCTTATCCTCCCCTCCCCTCATCCATCCTCCCTAACACTCCCTTTACATTCACATCCTACGACTTCTCACCACCCTCGTAACCTCATTCTCTTCTGTACCGATTATTCCTATATTCACTCCTCCCGCTTCCTACTTCCCCTCTCGTACTTCGTTTCACTTCCAACTCACTTCCCTACAAATTATCCCCTCTCTTACTCTCCTTTTTCACTTCCTCTCTCATACTTCACTTTTCCGCCTCTCATTGTCTCTACTTCCTATCTTATCTTATCATTGCATCCAAAACTAACACTACTCACATTTCTCTTATTTCGCCCTTCCTACTTCTCACACTCCTTCCATCCTATCATCTCTCCTCCACCACTTCCTATCATTTCGTCACACTTAACGTTTCATATTTTTTATCCATTCCCCATCCTAACTCCCTTTAGCTCCCATAATCCCTGTATGCACTTCTCCCTTCCCACTCTCATACTTTACTTCACATCCCTTCACTTCCCCTCTCTCACTTCCACTCTTATACGTTTCTTCACCCCTCCCTTAATCCTTCTATTTCTCCTAACTTCTTTTCCCTCCCTACCTCCCTTCCCTCTCTAATATTCTCCCAACCTCCTTTACTTTTCCTCTTCCACGTCCCCTCAAGGAAAAAAAGTCTCTGCCTGGTTGGGTTAAAACATGTCACGATGGATTATAGTTTTCATGGTAAGATGGTGATGTCGTGTAATTGCATAAAGCAGGTCGTGAAGGTAATAAAATTGACGTTCTCCACTTTCCTTCTAAACAGTTTCCCAACCTTTCATAACAGACGCCTGACTCCCTTTCCATTCCGATGCTTCGAAATTACTTTAGCAACTTTAGTTTCTTAAAATCTCTTGTTTGAGAAAAAAGCAAAAATTAGGAAAAGATTGAGCTTCATTTTATAAGAACAAATAATGAGAGGATTTGTTTAAACAAATTCAAGAATTTAGCCGATTTTTTTCTCGACTTTAACTTATGTCGTAACTTAGGAAAGTTGTAGCAAAAATCTGAAATTTTGAGGATGCAATCTTTGAAATCTTATCTTTAACTTAAGCTAATAGAATTTTCAAAATCTTTAAGGGTTCCTGAAGTATGAATAAAAACAGACGATTTACTTTACTCTCAATTTTCACTCAGACGGTTCCAAATTACATTAACAAATTTTTAAAGATCAATTGCAAAATAAAAATAAATATCATCGATCTTAATTCTAATTATAAAATCTGATTTACAATTCTAATTTCTTAATTTCTTTTGCCTCAAGAAAGATTAAATTAAAAATTAATAATAGGTTCAAATTTAAAAACAGATTAATTATAAATTGGTGTATTCGTTCCCATTATTCTAACGATCCTTCCATTTGCTATCTTTAATTAAAACAAAAGACCCTTAAATTCACAGAGAATCTTTGATTTTTTAAATTACAATTGCAATTATTGCAAGTAATATTCTTTTAAAAAAAAGATGTTTGGAATTATTAATTTTTTTATATAATAGAAATTAGTTCACCCTCGATTGGAAATTAATAGCCAGAAATATTTGAAATTGATTATATTAAACTAGAAATAATAAAATTAAGAATAAATCAAAATTTTAATTATTTTACAACGCCCACCACTTTAATTTAACTACGCATGTTTTTTGAAAAAAAATTCAATAATAAATTCTAGTCAAAATAAAAAAAGAGGAAAGAAGAGCAAGGGAATTGTTTGATATAATTAGAAAAATTAAAATTAATGGTTGGCTTTTTTGCCCCTTTTTAAAATAATTCTTCTTTTTCTCCTTCTATCAAGAAACTCCCTTTTTCCCATTTTTTCACTTAAATTGTAAGTTCAGCTACTTTAATAAAAATTTATTTTGTTGGTTAACAATTGAACTAATTTGTTGAATTTTTTTTCTTCGTTTACAATTAATTGTTTAACCTGAAAATTCAACTATTTAATTTCTGCTTAATTTTTGTTTTTATTTTTGGTGACAAATTAATCTTTTTGATTGGAAATTATATTACTCGGTTCCAACATTTTTTGTAAAAAAATGTTAATCATTTGTTGAAAATTCTTTGGCTTTAGTTGAAAATTAATTTTTGCAACTGTGAATTTATCTATTCCATTTTTTTGTTAAAAATTGATTGTTTTTAGTTTAAAATTCCACTACAAGACTCTATTTGGTTTAAAATTAACTTTATGCTTAAAAATTTATATCTTTGGTTTGAAAATTCTACAATTTGGTTAACATTCTTTTCTATCGAATTAAAAATTAACGATTGTTTAAAATTAAATTTTTGGTTGAAAATAAAATTTTTCAATTACAAACATAACTATTTCATTTTTTTTGAAAATTGATTGGTTATTAGTTAACAATTTAACTATTAGCCTTTAAACTTCCACTATTTGGTTAAAAATTAACTTAATAGTTAAAAATTAATTTATTTTAATTTATTTTATTGGTTAAAAATTAAAATAATTTGTTGAACATTTTTTTATTTTATTGTAATTAATTGTTTAACCTGAAAATTTTTCTATTTCATTACTGCTAATTTTTTTGTTTTTATTTGATAATTCAACAATATACTTGAAAATGTTTGTACTTTGTTGCAAAATCGTCCTTTTCGGTGAAAAAATAATCTTTTTGATTGTAAATTAAATTACTCGGTTACAAATAAAAATAAATTAAAAAAATTTTATTTGATTAGTTAAAAATTCATCTTTTTAATAAAAAAGTGTTAATCATTTGTTGAAAATTTGTTGGCTTTAGTTGAAAATCAATTTTTTTAACTGTAAATTTAACTTGCATTTTTTGTTTGAAATTTATTGTTTTTAGTTTAAAATTCCACTATAAGACTTTAATATTCAACTATTTGGTTTAAAATTAACTTTATGGTTAAAAATTTGTATTTTTCGTGTAAAAATTCTACAATTTAGTTAACATTTTTTTTCTATCGAATTGTTTAAAACAATTGTTTTCAACGATTGTTTAAAATTCTATTTTTGGTAGAAAATAAATGTTTCCAACTACAAATTCAACTATTCCATTTTTTGTTAAAAATTGATTGGTTTTAATTTAAAATTTAACTATTGGCTTCTTAACTTCAAATATTTGGTAAAAACTTAACTTTATGGTTAGAAATTCATATTTTTGAGTTTAAAGTTCTGCAGTTTGGTTAATAAATTTTTCTCCCGAATAAAAAATCATAGATTGTTTAAAAATAAATTTTTGGTTGAAAATTCTTCTTTTTTGTTTGAAAATTAAAATCCTTTTTTGATTGAAATATCAACTACTAAATATTTTGATGGAAATATTTTCAGATTCGAAATTTAATTACTTGGTAGAAAGTAAAACTTCTTTGTTCAAAATTCCTTTTTGTTGAATGTTCACAATTTTAGTTGATCATTCAATTATTTAGTTGAAAATTAACTTTTTAGTTTAAAATGCAATAAAATATAATTTAATAGAATTTTTAATGCAAAAGAACGACCTTTGTATAAAAAAGACGCGTTTAAAAAAAACAATTAAATTTTCAACAAAATAAAATACTGCCTAACCTCTTGAGTGGCATTGAAGCCACGTGGCGTCAATGTTAGACATGCCATGTGGGGCATTGACGCCCTGCAGCGTCAATGTATCTTACGCGCTATTGTTTCAATATTCATCAAACTTCATTCCTGGGGTTTTCTGGGTTCATAAAATACAATTTCGTGGTTGAAATTCCAAATTTAAAAATGGCTGATCCAATATGGCGCCTTTAAAGTGTGAATTTCCGTAAAAATCCATTGAGTTTTAGATATTTTCAATTTTGAGTCGTCGTACTAAATCAGCCTTTTTTAATTTTCAATTTTTGAAAATGGCGTCGTATTTCTTAGGCCAAAAACCCTCTAGATACGAAGTTTCATAAAAATTGATCCAGTTTACGAATTTTCAACTTTGAGTCGCCATTTGGGATCAGTCATTTTCGATTTTCAAATTTGTACTACAGATTCGTATTCTGCGACTTAAAAAAACTTGGGACACCAGGATTGACAAAAATCAAAATTAATTTCAAGCTTTCCCCCCACCTCCTAGGGCTCAAGGGATTTACAAAATATTGAAATTTCCAACTAAATTAAATTAAATTTTCAACAAAATAAAATACTGCCTAACCTCTTGAGTGGCATTGAAGCCATGTGGCGTCAATGTTAGACATGCCATGTGGGGCATTGACGCCCTGCGGCGTCAATGTATCTTACGCGATATTTTCAATTTTGAGTCGTCGTACTAAATCAGCCTTTTTAATTTTCAATTTTTGAAAATGGCGTCATATTTCTTAGGCCAAAAACCCTCTAGATACGAAGTTTCATAAAAATTGATCCAGTTTACGAATTTTCAACTTTGAGTCGCCATTTTGGATCAGTCATTTGGGACACCAGGATTGGCAAAAATCAAAATTAATTTCAAGCTTTCCCCCCACCTCCTAGGGCTCAAGGGATTTACAAAATATTGAAATTTCCAACTAAATTAAATTAAATTTTCAACAAAATAGTCTATTGTTTAATTCCTTAAGCGACATTGACGCCGCCTGGCGTCAATGTATCTTACCCTTCTCTGCTTCAATTTTCACAAAACTTTGTGCCTAGGGGTTTTCGGGGTCGTAGAATACGAATCCAGGATTAAAATTATAAAATTCAAAATGGCTGATCCAATAAAGCACCTTAGAAATGTAGCTTCCTGTTGGATGTTTTTGTAAATTAATTGCTGAATGAATGATTCAATTGCTAAATCGACGAGAGCAAGAAACAAAAATCAGGTCTGAACTTCTCTAATCCCCTCTAATCCCTTTCATTGGAGTGCATTGATCGGCGATAACTGTTACGAGTACAACGTGCGAATAGACGCATTGGCAGGGTGAATAAAGGCGATTATTCGCGATTACTTTAGTTAATTAGGCTTAGGGTCAATTGTGGGACAACAGGAATATTGGGACAATTATCTGATCAAGCAATCGAACAGACACATGAATAGATAACATGATTTGTCTTCTGTTGCATGTCCTATAGAATCTGCTCTCAGTAGGGGGTACATATTAGACTGATTTCTATTGGGATTAGACGTATTTCTCATTTTACACCAGGAACTATAGCACATGATGACTTTGTGAAGCTCTTCGCCTGGGGTGATTGCTAGAGAGATTGATCAGCGACTTGGGTCGGAGCGGTGTTGCGAAACGAATGGTAAAAATTCTAGCTCTCACAATAGGGGAAATAGGGTGGTTTTTTTTTACCAAAATAGGAGAATAATAGGCGAATAATATTTTTTTAAATAAAAATATGTATTGATAGAATATTTCAATTAATATTTTCGAGTAGAAATATATTTGAAACTATATATTTTAATTTTTAACCAAATTTTAAATAATGAAATTATGAAATTAAATTAATTAGGTTTGAAAAGTTAAATAAATTTTATTTAAATTTAGGTAATTACATTAAATTATAAATTTCAAACAAGAGATCGAGGTTTCTAATCAAAAAAGAAGAATTTTTAACAAAATAATGAAGTTAAAAAAAAAATGGAACGAGTAACGAAATAATTAAATTTTTCACTAAAACGACGAGTCGTCAATAAATAAATTAATTTTTTGTAAAAACCACTTCAACCAAATAAGATATATGTTCAAAAAAATATTTGAATCCTCAAGCAAAACAGATTAATTTAAAAAATAAAATTTCAACCAAAAAAGAAGAATTTGTAGTAAAACAATTAAATTTTCAGCAAAATCGTCAAATGTTTGAAAAAATAATGACTTTTAACCGAATTGTTACATATTTTTATAAAAAAGGATTAATTTTCAACCAAATAGTTGACAAAATTTAATGAGGAATTTCTAGTTGAAAAAATTGATTTCAAACTTTTAAAAAACGAATTCTGAAGAAAATTTTTAAAATTTCAATCAAAGAGATAGGTTTTTAATTAATAAAATTAATTTCTAAGAAAGAAGTTTAACTATAAATCAAGTTGTTGAAACTTTAATTAAGAAGATTAATATCTTCCCCAAAGAAGACGATTTCACAACGAAGTCTTAAATTCTCAAATAAATTGTTGAGTTTTTAATTAAGCCAAATCAATTTTCAATAAATAATGGGATTATTAAATTTTTAATTAAAATAATTTATTAAAAAAAATGAATTTGCAATGAAAAATGTAACAATTGAATTTTAAAATAAAAACGATCAATCTCAATCAAAAAATGAAAATTTTCGATTTCATTTATGAAACACCTCATAGAAGCCACAAAAACATTAAAATAAAACAGATGCAAATTAAATAGTCAAATTTTCAGACAGAACAATTAAGTTTCACCGGAAAAAACAAACAATTTCAATTCCGACTTATTAATTTTTAACTAAAAAGATAATTTTTTAACCAAGAAGACGATTTTTGTAACAAATATATGAAGCTTTAATCAAAAAGCGAAATTTTCAAACTAAAAAAGATAAATTTTTAACCAAAAATGAAAAAGTTTAATTTTCAGTTAAAAAAAAAAAATAATATGTAAAATAATTTCACAACGAAATTTCAAAGAATGAGTTGAATTACTAAATAAAAATATGAATCTTCATAGAAAAAATGAATTTTTAACAAAGTAGTGTAACTTTCAATCAAGTGGTGGAATTTTCAATCAAAGAGGATGATTTTTTTATTTTATTTAAAAGTTGAATTTGCAATTAAGGCTGAATTTTTAGATAAAAATAGAATATTTAAATTTTCAAGTTAAAGAATCAATTAACATTTTTTTTTCAAATTTAAATCTTTAACGAATAAAATGAATCTTTAATAAAGTAATATAACTTTCTATCAAGTGGTGGAATTTGCAACCAAAGGAGGTGACTTTTTTTGAAAAATTTAATAGTAGAATTATTAATTAAGTCCACGAATTTTCAGATAAAAATAGAATATTTAAATTTTTAGGTTAAGGAATCAATTAAAAAAATTTTTTAATTAAAATCTTTAACGAATAAAATGAATCTTTAATAAAGTAGTTCAAATTTCAGGAAAGCAGTTCAATTTTCCATTAAAAAATATGAATTTTCAATGATAATTTTAACAATTGAATTTTCAACTGAAAACCACCAATTTTCATTCAGTAATTGTTTTTTTTTTGTTTTATGGAATTTTACCAAAAAAGCTAAATTTTCAAGTAAAGAAGATCAGTTTTTTACCACAAATTAAAACGTTAAATTTTCAGCGAATAGAAAATTAATTTGTAACACACATAAAAAGCAATTAACAGAAAAAAGAAGCTTTAACCAAAAAGATAAATTTCCAATTAAAATGATAAATATTCAACCAACATTTTCTTCGATTTACAAAATGGTTTTTTGTTTCACTTAAATTTTTCTTTTTTATTTGAAATGAGTTCCTTCATTTTCCAATTTTACTTGTTTCAATAAAAAATAAATAAATGGTTACTTTAATTTAGAACAAATATTTTTCTGAGTATTCCGAGCGATAAAAAAAATCATTATTCCACTAAAAATTCCTCTAAGGAGAATCAACGAATTAAATTTAAAGACTTTTTAGTTTTTCTTTAATTTTATTTTCAACCAAGATTTTTTTATTTGGTTACATTTCTCTCAGCGATGTATTATAAGAGATTAGGATTACTTAAAAAATTTTCTTTTTGTTAAAAAAAATCGGTACTTTGCTATCTCTACTCAGAAAAAATATTTTTTGGTTTAAAGTAAAATGTTGCTTGAATAAAATAAAATATTCATTTGCTCTTGAACAAAGCAAAGTTTTTTTAAATCAAGAAATTTCTTTAGTACAAAGAAATGGTTTTCTGTATGAATAAAAATTTTTTAAAAATTTTGAATGATTTTTTAAAATTTGAAATTATGCTTGTGGAAAAAAATACGTGAAAGAAATCGTTCTCCTAATTTAAAAAATAGATAAGAAATTCTTATTAATTATGAAATACACAAAAAAAAGATTCGTTGATTTAAAAAAATTTCTTTTAATCAAATAATTTTTTTTGGTTTAAGGAAACGGTTGTTTGCTTTAAAGAAATTTCTCTAATTTGAAATGATTTTATTTATTTTTAAATTAGACTTGTTCAAGTGAAAAAAAATCATGTTAAAGAAACGTTTTCTTTAACTAAAAAAATCTTATGTTTAAGGAAATGGTTTTACCTTTCAATCAAAATTTTTTTTTTTTTATTTGAAATAATTTTCTTCTTTTTAAAGTTGTACTTGTTGAAATTAGGAAAATTAAATTGAAGAGTTTCTTTAATTAAAGAAAAGTATTTTTTCGAGTGTTCCCTTCAAACTAAGTAATTAAATAATAAATATTAATTTTGTGAAGGGAATTTCTCGATTAAAATTTAAAAATTAAATCCAATTTTTTAACTTCTGGACTTTATTTTATATCCGGAAATACGACGTAGGTTTATGGCAAGACTTTCTGTATCTTAGATGTTATTTCACTTTTTAGAAGTCGACAGTTTCCCAAGATAGGGAGTCTACTAAATAGTTAAAGGAGTCTCAGAGTTACACGACCTTTTTAAATTATTTATTCAGTTAGATTCAATGTTTTTCACAAAGGCTGAACTCAATATTTATAATAAAATATGTTTAAAAAAGAAAAATGATAAATTCTATCATTTTTTATAATTTTTAGACATTAAAGCTCCTTTATTCCAAATTGAATAATATAAAATTTCAATTTTCATAATTAGGCAATTTAAAATTTGAACCTTGGAAATCAAACAATTTATAATTTAAAAATTGTGAGTTTGAGTTTTAAAAAAATCCATATAAAAAATTTATGTTAACGATTTTAAAAACATAACTATGTAAAATTTAAGAATATTTGAATGGAAGAAAAGCTAAACGATTTCCATATTGAAAGCTTTTAATTTTATGGTTTTAAATTGTGATGGTTCAAAATTAAGTTAAGTATATATCTATAATATTTAACTTTCAAGTATTTATATTGTCCGTGTTAAATTTAAATTTGTAAATTAAAATTAAAATTTTGAAAGAGTTCTATATTCACAGATTTAGCTGAAAGTTTATAAACTGCAGTTTTTTTACTTTAAATTTAAATTTTTTTAATTTTAGTGGCCGACCAAAAAATGCTATAAAAATGTTTGTAAAAAATTCTGTCAGATGACAAACAGACTTATACAAATTTTCTTACTGAACCATTTTTAAAATGACAAAAAAATTAAATATAGCATTTTTTCAATGCAATTTTTTTATTAGACCAAATTCTGTCAGTTTGTTCATTTTGAATATCAAATATTCCTGATTGAAGAGTTCACCATTGTAAATTATAAAAATTTAACTAATTTTTACCAAAAATAAAAATTTGGAAATAAAATTATTTCAGACTATTTTTTAAAAAGTAAATAAAAATAATGCTGAAATATATTGTGTGTAATATATTTATGTAGAAGTGGGTGCTACTAATTTTCTCTAGTATAAATTATATATTCGTACTTGTAAAAAGAATAATAATTATTGTCATCATTATAAACCATATACGTGTTTTAGAACATTTCTTCTCTTAATCCGAGAACTTGAACCACTTCCATTTCTTAAATTTCTTTCTGCACGACTTTTCCTGAAATGAGAAAATAAGTAGAACATTTTGAATAATACAGTGGGCAAGAAACTCTTCTTTTCCAGGGATCTTTTTCTCTTACTCGTTATAGATGACTCAGTAGAAACTTCTTTTATTAACTTGGTCGTTTCTTGATCTTCTAAAGCATATACATATACTTGCTAATGGCCTAAAAAGCATCCCTGCGTGTCAACAATATGCTAAAATACTTGCGGGAAAAATGCAGAAGGCGGTTGTCCTTGGGTCGCTCCGTGTTCTTAGGGTGCACGAGGCTTTTGCTGGATCGTCGTACTGATTCCTTTACAGACTGTAACCACATCTCCATTTAGCTGAAGTCTCCTTTTGCCATTCCTTCCAATTCTTCATCTGCCAATAGTCTTTTGCCCCTAAATTTTCTTTAATTTCTTTATAGTAATTGCAGTAGCTTGAACTTTCTAATCTAGTCCAGTCTTTTTGTATATCCTGATCTTCCGCCGTCTTATTATCCGTAGTAGTTTTTCCTCAATTTCTTCCCTTGTCTTGCCTTCCCAGAAGCAATTTATGATCTCATCGTCATCGACTCTCCTTAATGTCCCCTTCAACATTTCCCCCCAGGTGGTTGGGTTGTTTTTGATGTTTCTAATCTCTTCTTTTAGGCATTTCCTCGACCAGCTTTCTTCTTCCACCTGACTTAGTTTCACGAGAAAAGCTCCCGCTCTTCTTCTGGCCTCGACCTCTATTGTACCGCCCTCACCCTTCCTTCTGAGTGCTTCTTCCAAATCTTTAATGTAAATGTTAAACAAAATTGGGCTGAGTGGACAGCCCTGCATCACCCCTTTCTTTGTTTTAAATCTCTCCGTCAGATCATTACCTACTATTACCTGGTTCCAAGTTGACCCATATATCTCCCTAGTCATTTCTAAAAACCTTCCTTTTATGCCCATTTTCTCAATCTTTCCCCACAGCCTTTTTCTATCGACCTTATCAAATGCTGCCTTGAAGTCTACAAACGCAGTGTATATTTTCCCTTTCTTCTTTCTCAGTCTGTTCCCTACAATTGAATTGAGCACAAAGACTATTTCCAGGGTTCCTCTGTTACTTCTGAAACCTCCCTGCGCTTCCGTCAATTTCTCCTCTTTTTCCAGCCACTTACTCAACCTCTTTGCCATTATCGATGTCAAAATTTTATAGCCTATATCTAATAGAGATATTCCTCTATAATTACTAGCCTCATTCTCATTGCCTTTTTTATAGATGGGGAATATCGTCGCTATCCTCCAATCCTCTATTAGTTTCTTTTCTTTCCGCAGATCTTTAATTAAAAAGTTTAGCTCCCTCCTGCCCTCTTCCTGTAAGTTTTTAAAAAATTCTGCCGTGATTTCATTTTCACCTGCTTTCTTGCTTGTCTTCATATTCCTTATAACTTCGTTTAGTTCTATGTCGTCTATCAATTTGTTCAGGTCTTAGTTACTTTCTTCGGTTTCCTCCACCTCTTTGCTCTCTTTCTCCTCCGATTCTAACTCTTGCTCCTCGACCATTTCTTCTAAGAGCTTTCTAAAGTGGGCTAACCATTCTCCTTAGGATGCTGCATACGAGTTTCTTCTTCCTCCTGTACCAATTCATATTATACCACCACTCTGTGATGTTTCTGCTTGTGGCTACTTGTCTCTGCTTTTCATCTAGCCAATTTTTCACTAATCGCTCTCTTAGTTCTGCCAATTCTTTTCTGCATTTCATATATGCGACATTATTAGTCCAGTCTCGTTGGTTCCTGAACTTGTGTAGTAGCTTAAACAATTTCCTTCTTATTCCTCTGTATTCTCCTGTGTCCCAGGTTTCTACGTTTACCTTCCCTAAGCAATTCTTTCTAGCCATGCGTGTTGCTTTCGCCGCCTTACTAATTGCTTCTGTAAGACTCTTTCATCTTGAGTCTGGGTTGTCCTTTTCTCTTGGCACCCAATTCATCCTTACTTCCTTTCAGATCTCATCCCATTTCGTATTGTATAATTCGGTCTTATCGTCTCTCCATTTCATCTTCGGTTGTCCTCCAACGTTTTTTGCTTCCGAATTAATTTCCTCAGACCATTCTAGCCTCTATATTATTGGTAGGTGGTCTAAGCCTTCTTGTATTGTTATCATCATACCTTTAAACCATCTTGGTGTATCCTCATCTTCTGTGATTTTTACCATTATGAGGTCCAAGACACTCCCTAAACCTTTGTCGTGGCCTATATAGGTTATTTTACCATCCTCATCTCCCTCGCGTCTACCATTCATTAATTTTATCGCCCTCTCCTCGCACCATTTCAGTAAGGATATACCTTCCCTTCTGAGTTCTTTATCCTCAGAGTTCCTATGCTTTATATTAGTCTCTACTACGCCGCATTCTGTTACTTCTTGTTCTGTTACCATTTTTGCATTGAGGTCTCCTGCAAAAATTACTTTCGCCAAAGATCCCTCTAACTCGTCTATTATTTGGTTCAACATCTTCAGACATTTTTTCATGCCCGCCGGGGTATTATTGTACCCTGTGCTAATTACGTAGCTTTCCTCAGTATCTTTTTTCCTCACTTCTAATTTTAACCCATAATCCCATTCTGTTGCCTTCCATTCTACTTTTAACTTCTTCTTTATGCCGATCTGCTGCCCGCCGCTTACCCTGCCTCTTTGGTTTCTCCTTACTGCTGCCTTTCCACACCAATCATACCTTTTGTTTAGATTTTCAAAAGTTTCCTTCATTCTTTCCTCTTATAGGAAAGATTCCTAGAATTCTACTATATCTCCCCCTTCCCATTCCATCCCATTTTAAACTCGTACCATCTATCCACATTCTGTGGAAGCCTACTTTCGTGGGTTTACCTATCTTTTCCCAGGATTCTGCCTCTTTCTCCAACGATTCCTGCACTATTCTTTGTCTTTCGGTTAGGTCGTCTTGTATCCATTACCCCCAGCCCATTTCCTTCAGCTGCTCTTTTCTTTTCATCAGCTCTAGTTTCTGTGAGATTTCTTCTAAGCTTGCCCTCCAGCCCTCTTCTAATCTCTCCAACTTCTCAACTCTAACTTTTAGTTTTAAGGTCGTCCCCACCTACGCTTCCAATTTTTCCTTTTTTGCCCTGGTTATCAAGGTTAATCCTTTAGTAATCACATTTTTTTCTTTTCTCGCCTTTTTTGCTTTTCCTCCTCGCAATCTTTCTTACTTAATTGTTCCGGTGCTGGATTTGGCCTCAGGCTTGCCCGGGATCCCCTCTCCGTCTCGGAGAACCCCAACCCTCCCGCCGAATTCACGACATGTACCAGGGTCATCTCTTCGATCGAATGGGTTCCCCCAGGAAGCCCCGGCGCATTTGAAATAACCCCCGTTTCAGTTTCCCCTCCCAACCCCATTAGAATACCTGCTTCGTTTATTTGTTGAATTCTTTCGATAAAATTTTGTTCACCTCTTGAGCCGCTAGTTGCTAGGATTTTGCATTTCTTTTTTCCGTCTTTAAAACCTCTAATGTATTCTCTAAATAGCTCTCTAGTTCCCTTTGCCGTTACTTTAATTCGCGGTTCTCTTGCAGTAACCTGTCATAGTCTAATCTGAAATTATCCTAAACTTGCAACCCCTTGCCTTTTTTCCGCCTAGATCTGCTATCTAACCAACTTTCTTTTAACCCCACTATGCACTTTAATTCATTTCTTAATATGGTCTCTAAATCTGCCATCCTTTTGTCCCATTTTTCTTCCTCTCTTCCTTCCCTGGATTTAAACCACAACGGAGGTTGAGTTAATTCGCCTCAATTACTTTGACAGCTCATCTTTGGCTTTCTTCCTCATCTTTATTTTCCTTACCTATTCTATTCCCTTTATCTGTTTCGCTCTTACTATTTCCCCTGTTATCCCTTAAATCATTTTGTTCTGTTACTACTTTATTGGAACTACTTTTCGTCGGTGTTCTGAACAATCTACTCCACTGTGTTGCATGGGGGACTGTATCTGTCTCTTTTTTTGTTGTCTTCTTTACTTTTCTTATTTTCTATATCACAGCTTACCTGCTCATCGTCTAAGCCTGATTTGTTTATTTCACCTTCTTTTCCTACTTCAGT
>NC_046666.1:2675709-2685225 GCF_010883055.1 Belonocnema kinseyi | reverse complement strand
TGCTCACCGTCTAAGCCTGATTTGTTTATTTCACCTTCTTTTCCTACTTCAGTCCGCCAGCACTCTTTCAACTTCCTCTCGCCTTTCTCTCCCGGTTTCTTTTTGTCCGCACCAGTGTCTTCTGTTGTAAACAGCCTCTTCGGGCTCCCTCTTCTCTTACCGGTTGTACTCGTTGCCAGTCTGCTGTCTTCCATTTCTGCCGTCGTCTCGATTGTCGCTTCCGTCGTCTCCTCACTTTTTCCAAATGGCGCTATATCCATTTTTGCCCTAACTCACTATTTCTTCGTACAATTTTCACAAACCGATTACTCGATTTTTACTCCAATCCTACCATCGACTATTATTCTTAAGTCGACTTTTGCCACTTCTCAATACTTTTTTAGCCGTCTTCCTTCACTGGCCCACGCCACTTGGTTAAAAACCTCGAAAAAGTTCGCCACGAAACTCCCGCGCATCCACTCGGCACGCCATCCAAGATGGCTCCCAAACACACACACACACACACACACACACACACACACGCGCGCGCGCGCGCGCGCGCACACACACGCACACACATATATGGATGGAAAAATGAAAAAGTTCAAATCATGATGTTTTACATGAAATCAGGATGACGTGACGTAAATTTAATTATTATCCGAGATAATAATTATCGAAAGCATCAACAACAGTAATTTTGTGATTGTGAATTCTCTTTTGTTAAAGCTCCTTCGGCTTTAACGAACACATTCTCATTACGTATATCATGCTTCGCACTCAAGTTTATCCCTGAAATTTTATTTCATTCACAAAATGTATATTATTATAATTTATAACATGCATTGGTATTAAAGCTGACTTAGTTTCATTGTCCCGTTGAAAAAAATGCGAATTCTTTTACAAAAATTTTTTTTTTAAACATTTTATTTAAACTTTTTTACGTTTTTCCATCAATTCAATTATCTCATTTCCAATGTTTTTTTATGATGTGAACTTTACACATACGGTCTACTGAGCATACCTTTTTTTAACTTCTAAATTATATATATATATTTTTTTTTTAATTTTTATCCAAAATGCGCTGGCTAATAAGCTTGAATTTTAATTTAGGACACTAAACTAGTGTACCAAAGGCCAATCTAATGGATTAATTTTTTGAAAAGTCATCGTCTTCAGAGAAGGACAAGCATACATACATGCAGACAGACCGACAGACAGACACATTTGCAAAAACCTGTTTTTCGGATTCACGATATTTCTTTTTTGAAATTAATTTTTCATAATTGGAAATATAATTGTTCCATTTTCATCTAGTTTGTTGAAAATTTGTCTATTTGAGTTAAAAATTCATGCCTGTTGTTGAAACTTTAAATATATTGTTGAAAAATAGTTGCTTATATAGAAATTAATTTATTTTAACTGAAAAATTTAACTATTTCATTTTATATTTTGAAATTATCCTTTGTAGTTGGTTGAAAATTTGTGTATTTTATCAAAAATGCGTCATTTTTGGTAAAAAACTAATCTTATTTAAAAACTTAACTTTTTGGTTGAAAATAAGTTTTTTTTTTTAGTTGAAAATCAATGAATAATAATAAATAATTACTGAAAATTTAACTGTTCTATTCTTAGTTGTCAAATCTTTTTTAGTAGAAAATTCATGTGTTTAAAAAAATTTTTTTTTTTGCAGATCATTAATATTCTTGGATAAAAATTCAACTGCTTTATTGAAAACTTTACTATTTTATTTAAAAAATCGTTTCATTTACAGAAATTAACCTTCTAAACTGGAAAGATAACTATTGTATTTTTGGTTGTAAATTTATCTTTTTTAGTTTAAAATACTACTATTTGGTTGAAAATTTGTATATTTTGTTAAAAATTTGAAATTTTTGTACAAAGCTAATCTTTTTATTTAAAAATGTATTTTCTCGGTTGAAAATTGTTTTTTTTTTTAAATTATTGTTCAATACTAAAAATTTCACTATTTTATTTTGATTGCAAATTTATCTTCATTAATTAAAAATTCATCCACTTGGTTGAAAATAAAAATATTTTGTTTAAAAAATCGTCATTTTTGTTAGAAAACTAACCTTTTAGTTGAATAATTTTGCATTTTTTATTACAAATTTTTATTTTTTGGTTAAAAGTTAAAACTTAAAACTGAAAATTTAACTGTTGAATTTTTCATGGTAAATCTATCCTTTGTAGTGAAAAATTCCTGTATTTTGTTCAAAATTCGTTGTTTTTGATAAGAAAATTTACATTCTTCGGAGAAGATTAAATTATTTGGTTAAAAATTTAACTATTTTGTAGAAAAATCGTTGTTATGATACAAATGCCTTTTATTAACTGGAAATTCAACGATTTCATTTTTGATTGTAAATTTATCTTTTTTAGTTGAAATTTTTACTATTTAGTTAAAAATTCGTATATTTTTTGGGACAATTTGTCAATTTTGGTGGAAAACTAATCTTTTTGTTCAAAAATTAATTTTTTGATAGAAAATGAGTTTTTTTATTGGGTCGTAAATTATTTATTATTATTAATAATTAAACAATTAATATATATAATCATTTTATTTATGAAAGTAAAATATTTTTTATTTGAAAAATTTATGTATTTCGTTAAAAATTGGTCTTTTTTGGTACAAAATGAATCCTTTTGGGTGAAAATTAATTTATTTTGTTTAGAATTTTAATTTTTTGGTAGAAATTATATTATAATATATATATATTTACATTTTCATTTAAAAATTTAATTAAAAAAAAGAATTTTCAAACAAAATGATTAAATTTTTCATGAAAATAGATCGAATTCAACCCAAAAAGGAAAATTAATTTTTAACAAAATACATGAATTTTAAAGGAATGAGTTGAGTTACAAACGAAAATCGTTTTTAAATAACGTAAGTTTAAAAATCTTCAATCAGAAAACTGATTTTTCAACAAAGTCAACTTTCAACTAAGTAGTTGGATTTTCAAGAAAAAAGAGAAAGAAGTAAAAATGGAATAATTAAATTTCAGTTACAAAAATTAATTTTCAAACAAATTTTTAACTAAACCATTTTGAACTAAATTCAAGAATCTTCTACCAAATAACTGAGTTTCTAATTAACCAAATCAACTTCAATTTTCAATAAAAAAAGAACAAATTTTTGAACAAAATAGAGGAATTTTTTAATTACAAAAAACAAATTTTAAACGAAAATGAAAAATCTTCCACTGAGAGAATTCAATTTTTATTTAGAATATAAATTTTTAATAAAAAATCAACGATTATTCAACAAAAGAATTAGATTTTCAACTAAGGAAATGGATACTTACCTAAAATGACAAAGTTTCAAACAAAAAAAAAACTTTTTAACAAAATTGTTGAGTTTTCTACAAAATATATCAATTTTTAACCAAAAAACGAATTTTTAATAAAATGGTTGACTTTTGAACCAACAGACCAATTCTTTGATTTCTACAATTCCGATTAAAAATTATTAAGTTTGAAATTGTTTAATTTTGAGGTAACAATCTTAAAATTATTA
This sequence comes from Belonocnema kinseyi, assembly GCF_010883055.1. NCBI lineage: Eukaryota > Metazoa > Arthropoda > Insecta > Hymenoptera > Cynipidae > Belonocnema > Belonocnema kinseyi. Next base: position 2,681,705 of record NC_046666.1, on the reverse strand, counting down.
TTTTTTCTCTTTGATCTTAAAAGAAAGTTTACCATTTTCTCCCTCGAAAAACTTGAATTTAAAAAGTGTAACCATTTTTTTATTTATGAAAATAATCGTTTAGTTATTCAGAACCGTGATGCTTAATAATTTTTTTTATTACAATTTAAAAGTGTTTATGGATAACTCTTAGATTATTAAATTATTAGCGTTTAAAATAAAAAATTAGGATTTCGTAATATTAGACAATTTCTATATAACCGTTTTATTTTATTTATGAAAAATTAAAAAAAAATTAAAAATATGAGTATCTATATTTTAACAACAAATTATGTAAAAAAATTAGCATTCATGAAAATATTATAATTATAAAAGTAAGAATTTTGGCATACATATTTTACTAACTAATTTTACAAAATTATTTTTCTCGTTCAAAATACCACTAGAACTCGTAATATTAAAAAATTTGTCATCGAGAATTTTTAAATAAAATCCATTTCATGTTATTTTTTAATGGAAATTTTATATTTGGTTGAAATCAATTATTATTTTTGATCAATATTGAGGTATGTTATATTTTAGCAATTGCGACCACGCTGTAATTATCAGTTAATGAAGGATTCGTGAATCAAATATTGATTGACCACAAGTAATATACAACGCTCTGTATCGCTTTATGGTTTAAATGCTATTATTCTCCTAACTTTAACACCACTCCAGAATTAATTAATACAGACCAAATTTTATTATATCGTATCAAATTGTCTATTTATATTATTATTGTAAAATTGAGTAACTGAGGTTCATTTCTTAAAATGGAAATTAGAGGAGAGCGGATTTTTAGTAACATTAGTATAGATAATCAATTTTATATTCCGACATTATTTGATAAATTGATAAAGCAGCCAGAGAAGTGGTCATGTCGAGTTTGGTCAGACTGCAGTAGTTTGAGACGTGTATAGTCAGCCCTCAATTAATTTCTGAGTAATTCAATCATAAATCAAGAGTTCAGAGACAAGTTCCTCAGTAGATTTGTCTTAGAAGATCCTAATGAAAACGTAATACGATCTTCGTGAGACACTTAAATTTAAAGTTAATTTATTGTCAGATTTAAAAACTTAACTGTTGAAGAGAAAAAAAGAAAATTTCAAAAGTTTCTATTGTTAAGAAAAAAAGTTTAGTAGTTACATTTTCAAAATAGTACAATTTTTAAACCAATCAGACGAATTTGTAACAAAACTGTTGAATTTTCGACAAAAAATTATGACTAACAAAATAGTTGAATTTTCAACAAAATAATTAAATATTAAAGAAAATAGTTGAATTTCTTACCAAATACCTCAATTTATAACCTAAAAAGAGAAATTTTTTACCGAAAAGATTAATTTTCTAGAACAAATCAATTTTTCTATAAAAAATTTTAATTGTTAAGGCTCTAGAAAGAAGTTTCTATAATAAAGCTGAACTTTTGATTTTAAGATACGAATTTTCAACAAAAAAGTTAATTTACGATCAAATATTTGAATTTTTAACTAAAATGATTAATCAACAACAAAAGGAAATTTATTTTTACAAAATTTTTCAACCTTAATTCAAGTAATTGATTTCTTAAAAAACATATAACAGGTAATATTTAAGCAAAAAAGATTTCAATTTTTAATTAAAAATCAGTTAAATTCTACCCTAAATTTTTTCAACAAATTAGTTAGAAACTGAACCTAAAAATCTTAATTAAAAGGCTAAAATTTCCATGACATGAATTTTTAAGAAAAAATTGAAGATTCATTTTCAAACAAAAAACTTGATCTTTTGACCATGAAGATTAATTACCTGGAAAGTAGATAATTTATCAATAAAATACTTCAATTTTAAACCAATTGTATAAGTTTCTTACTAAAAATATTAATTTTAAAATAGATGAATTTTTATTAAAAATGGAATAATTGAATTTTCATTAAAAAAAATTAATTTTCAACCAAAAAAGAATTGAAATTTCAAAAAGTAGTTTAATCCTCAACCTGAATAGATTAATTTTGAAATAAAAAAATAACATTTCAAACAAATATTTTGAATGTCCAGCCAAAAAAGATTTTTCAGCCAATAAAGAAAACAAATCTTATCCAGAATGATGAATTATTAAACAAAAAAGACCATTTTTGTACAAAACAGTTGACTTTTCTACAAAAACTACGACTTTAATTAAATGTGTTAAATTTTAAACAAAATGTTTAAACATTTAGGAAGTTTTTGAATTTTTTATTAAACAACTGAATTTATAATATAAAAAGATAAATTTCTACAAAGAAGATTAATTTTCTACCAAAAGACGCATTTTAAACTAAAAAGGATAATTCTTCAACCAAAAATCGAACAATTACATTTCCAGTTAAATAAAGTCATTTGCAAAAAAATGAATTATTAATTATTTGAATTGAAAGTAAAAAGGCGAATTTTCAACAAAAAAGCTGATTTTCAACTAAATTGTTTAATTTTCAACCAAATTGTTGAATTTTCAATAAACAGACGAATTTTTGACAAAATAGTTGAATTCTCGATCAAAAAATTTTACTTTAACAAAGTGTGTTGAGTTTCCAAAAAAATAATGAAAATTTTAGGAAAATATTTAAATCTTTTTTCTTAACTCTTTTTTCATTAAATTCATCCTTTTGTTTGAAACCTTAAATATTTTGTCAAAAAATTTGTTTGTTTGTTTGAGAAATATTTTTCTTTGCTGAAAATGTAACAATTCTATTTCTGTAGAAAATTGATACTTTAAATTGAAAATTCATGTATTTTGTTAAAATATCTCTCCTTTTTAGTAGAAAATTAATTTTAGTTAAAAATACAATTGGTTTCGATTTGAAATTAAAATATTTTTTGTTGAAACATAAACTATTACATCTTTTATTAAAAATTTATTTTTGTAGTTAAAAATCAACTACTTTGGCAGAAAACTAAACAATTTCGTCAAAAATTAACTTTATTTGAAAATTTAAATATTTTGTTGGATACTTGTTTTTTTTTGTGCTTCAAATTAATTTTTTTCATCTGAAAATTTAGCTATTACATTTTTGCATAACACTTTTTTTTAAGTTGAAAACTAAACTGTCTGTGTAGAAAATTAATTTTGCTGGATGAAAATGTATCATTTTGTTTTCTAAACTTATCCCAAGGCTCACTTATTTCATATCACTCCCGCTCATATATTCTGAGTGGCGTAACCCTTTTACCTCCCACCACTCTCCCTGTACGGTTTCACTCGGGTCAGTGACTGACCAGTTAAAAAGAGGCCCGAGTAGCGGGAAGCTTTTGCGCAATGCAAGCATGCGCACATGCTTACAGCGCACGCATCAAGGCAAAACAAGCGCAGCCAATGAACGTCGCTTGACAAAGTCACCCCACGACTCGCGGTAGAAGTGGGGGCCCCTCCAGACTTGAAATAACTGAATCCTTACTTTTCTCTGCCCTTTGAATAAGTGAGAAGTTACCAAAAGAAATTGATTAAACGGGTTCAAGAAGTTTCTTGAAAATTTAATAATTTTCAATTTAAAAAAAGAAGTAGTTGAACGGATAAAAACTAAAATCTGTAGACTTTTTGGAAAAGTAAATTCCCGTTCTGGACTCTATTGAAAGTGGGGCATTCAGGAGAAATTAAAATTTTATTCCGCAACCCTCGAGGAATGCTAAAGGCGGCGTGGCAGTGAAAGGAGGTAAGAGTAAAAGACGCTAATCCAGACTATCTCTCTCGCGCCGTTAATTGCTTCGCGAAAGTATAACGTCTAGTAACACCTGCACGATTCGTCGGCAGACAGCCCGGCAGGTCCTCGGAATCCGAACGAAAGCTCTCAGCGCACTTGCATAATGCATATGTATGCGTGGTGCAAGCTCGCACTAAAGTTTCCCTATCACCCCAATAGAACATTAATGAGTTAGGTAATTATACTTGCGCAGTCGCGACATTTTATTACAGACAGAAATGTGCTAACGGTCATCTTGTCACATCAATTATTCATTTCGCGGATCTCCACTTATACAATATTAATCTACATGGGTGTATTTAAATCATTAATTACTTTGATACGCTCTGGCTCTTTAGGTGTGTATTTGTTAAAATCCATAACTCTATATAAGTCTAAAATTTTTAAATTAAACTTCTCTCTGAGTCAATAACTCTATAACTCTATAACTCTATAACTCTATAACTCTATAACTCTGTAACTCTATAACTCTATAACTCTGTAACTCTATAACTCTATAACTCTATAACTCTGTAACTCTATAACTCTATAACTCTATCAATCTATAGAACTGCAGATATATTCTCACAGGTCTAAATATATATCTCATTTAGTAACTCCTCCCAATCCTAACTCTTTGATTATATTTCTCTGGAACTTAAAAACTCTATAACTTTATAACACTATAATCCTATAAATTTATAAATCTATAATTCTTTAACTTTATAAATCTATAACACTATAGATCAATAACTCCGTAACTCTATAGATCTATAAATCCGTATTTATAAGTCTATGTATATATTTCTCACTCGGTAACTGCTCAAATCTCTAACTCTGCTTATACTTTTCTGTAACTTAATAACTCTGTAATTCTATGACTTTATAACTCTGCAACTCTATCAATCTATAGAACTGTAGATCTATAATAGAGGTCTATATATATTTCTCATTTGGTAACTCCTCCAATTCCTAACTCTTTGATTATACTTCTCTGAACCTAATAACTCTATAACTTTATAACCCTATAATCCTATAACTCTAAAAATTTATAACTTCACAAATCTATAACTCTATGGATCAATAACTCCGTAACTCTATAGATCTATAAATCTGTATAAGTCTATGATATATTTCTTATTCGGTAACTCCTCAAATCTCTAACTCTGCTTATACTTCTCTGTAACTTAATAACTCTGTAATTCTATGACCTTATAACTCTATGGCTTTATAAATCTATAACTCTATAACTCTGTAACTCTATAACCCTATAACTGTATAGGTCTATAAATGTGTTACTCTGTTTATATATATATATAGTATAATTTCTGAAATCTCGAACTCTTTGATTATACAGCTCCTAAACTCGATAACTCTATAATTTTATACGTTTATGACTATGAATTTATGAATTTATAATTATATAACTTTATAACTCCATGTATTTAGCATTCTATAACTCTAAGACTTCATAAATCTATAAATCTATAGATCTATAATTATAACTCTCTATATATATTTCTCATTTGATAACTCTTAAAATCTCTAACTCTTTGGTTATACTTCTCTATAACTCTATATATCTATAATTATAAGTATATAGGTTTCTTATTTCGTATTTCATAAAATCTCTAACTCTTTGATCATACACCTCTATAACTCAATAACTCCATAATCCTATAACTTCACAACTCTATAACTCTATAAATTTATGATTCTATAACTCTATGACTTTATAACTCTATAATACTATAACTCTATAACTCTGCAAATCTATAACTGTATTAATCTATAACTCTAAAGATCTATAACCATGTAACTCTGTTGATCTATAGATCTGTAATTATAATTCTCCATATATTTCTCATATGGTAACTCCTTAAATCTCTAACTCTTTGGTTACAATTTGTTATAACTCTATAGATCTATCATTATAAGTATAGAGGTTTCTCATTTTGTAACTCCTAAAATCATTAACTCTTTCATTATACTTCTCTGTAACTTAATTATTCTATAACTCTATATCTCTATAATTTTATAATATTATCGCTCTATAACTCTATGGCTTTATAAATCTATAACTCTATACCTCTGTAACTCTATAACCCTATAACTGTATAGGTCTATAAATGTGTTACTTTGTTTATATATATATATATCATTTGGTATAATTTCTGAAATCTCCAACTCATTGATTATACAGCTCTTAAACTCGATAACTCTATAATTCTATGACTCTATAAATCTATAAATCTATAGGTTCATAATCATAAGTCTACA
>NC_046666.1:2671516-2675609 GCF_010883055.1 Belonocnema kinseyi | reverse complement strand
ATAACTCCATAACTTTATAACTCTATAGATCAATAATTATAAGTCTATACCTATTTTTCATTTGGTAACTCCTCAAATCTCTAACTCTTCGATTATACATCTTTTTAACTCAATAACTCTATAACTCTACAACTCTATCACTCTATAATTCTGTAAATTTATAAATATATAACTCTTCAACTCTATGAATTTTTAATAACTTTGTAACTCGATAAACCTATGACTTTGAAATTCTATAAATCTATAGATCTATAACTCTATATATCTATAATTGTAAGTATATAAATTGCTCATTTAGTAACTCCTCAAATCGATAAGTCTATGACTATACTTCTCTGTAACTTAATAAATATATAGCTGTTTAATTAAGCTTCTCGTTAACTCAATAAATATATAGCTGTTTAATTAAGCTTCTCGTTAACTCAATAAATATGTGACTATTTAATCATACTTATCTGAAATTCATTAACTCTAGAAAGAATTCTGTATTTCTAATTCGACAACTGCTCAAAGCTATAACTCACTTCATAATTTTAATTCTGTAACTCCTATTATCTATTATTACTTGATTGTACTTTTCTGTAACTCAAAAAGGCTGTAATTATAACTCTCTATATATGTATTTTTCATACGAAAACTCATTAAATCTGTAACTTTTTAAGTGCGCTTCTATGTAACTCCATAAAATTATGAGTCTCTAATTATAACTCTCTCTATATTTTGCCGGCACCGGCAACTAACAATCTTGCCGGCGCCGGTAAGCTAGCTACTGCGTTCCTTAAATTGCATAAATTCCTGGAATGTTATGAATTCATTGAATTGCATGAATTCCTTGAATTCATTGAATTGCATAAATTCCTTGAATTCATTGAATTGCATAAATTCCTTGAATTGCCTGTATTCTTGAAATTCCGTGAATTCATTGAATTTCAGGAATTCCTTGAATTCATTGAATTGCATAAATTCCTTGAATTGCCTGTATTCTTGGAATTCCGTGAATTTCAGGAATTCCTTGAATTGCATGTATTCCTTTAATTCTACGAATTCCATGAATATGCATGCTTGCCGCTACCTTGCCAGAAAAATGCTTTCTAAAAAAACCAGTAAAAAAAAATTTCTGGTACCAGTAATTTTTCTTTTACCGGTACCGGCTTTGTGTACACAACCAACAAAAAAATCTATAACTCTTTTATTACTCTTCTCTCTAATTCAATAACTCTTAAATTAAAACTCACTGTATACTTTTAAATCAGTAACTCCTGAAATCTATAACACTTCAATTATACTTATCTGTAACTCAATAAATATAACTCTTTCATTATACCTATTTGAAACTCAATACCTCTATAACTCTCTACATATTTCATATTTTGCAGCTCTTCAAATCTATAACTTTTCATTTGTCTTTCTTTATAATGAAATAACTCTATAACTCTCTAATTATAACTCTCTATATACGTTTAATTCAGCAACTGTTAAAATTGATGACTCTTTAATTATACATCTCTGTAACTCTGTAACTCTTTGATTATATTTCTCTGTAACTCAATAACTCTATAACTTTATAAATCTATAACTCTATAACTCTATGACTCTATAACTCTATAACTCTATAACTCTATAACTCTATAACACTAAAATTATAACTCTCTATAGTTCTTTGTATATTTGTAATTAATTAACTCTTTAATTATAATTCTCTATATATTTATAATTCCGTAACTCCTGAAAGCTATAACTCTCATTATACTTCCCTGTAACTCAATAAGACGATAACTCTCACTAGAACTCACTATTATATAACTCTTTTATTATACTTTTCTGTTAAAATTGGAATCTAATCATGTGCAATATTTGTTTTGAGTTATGATGTTTTTTGTTGACCAGGGTAGTGAAATAGTTTTTTGTCTATGGAATGACAGGTTTCGATCCACTTGTCTAAGCCATAATGGTTTTAATATTTAGCTGTGAAAATTTTTTTTCTAATTTCGTTGGGATTCGAACCCAGGTCTTAAGGTTCGAATCCCAGCCGAGCTTGAGATAAATTTTTTCATTGATTAACAAAATATTTTGTTCTATTATGATGTAGAGGATTCAATACCAGTACGTGTTTGTTGAAGAGGTTCGAGTTTTAATAACTTTCCATTGTTTTTTGGGATCTGCTGATTTTTCATTTATTCCCATCGAAAGCTCGCTTTCATCCGGTTCAATTACCTGAGCAAACTGTTACCACGTGGTTACTTTTAAATTTAAAGCAATTTTACATCCGGCTACTATCTGTATACAATTTCCCACATATTGTCATATTCAATCGAGATACCCACCGTGTTCGATAAAACGTGTCATTCAACCTCTCGTCATTTTCTCGGGGACGAGTCCCGAATTCCAATATTCAATTTATTTTGTAAACAAATTCAGTTGATTTTTGTTTGTTAATTTTTAATTAATTATTTTCATTTTGGATTTTTAATAAAATTATTAAATTTTCGAGCCAAAGAAAAAGGAATTTTCTACAAAACAGTTGAATAGTCAAACTAAAAATGTGAATTTTCAACACAAAAGTTCATTGTCAGCCAAAGCAGAATACTATCCATCCACACATTTCCCCTCACTTCTTCCTCTCCCTGTCACTTTGTCGACGTGTTCTCCCTTAATTTCCCATCACTTTCTTCTTCACTTCTCCCACTTATCCTTGCCTAATTTCCCTTCACTTCCGCTACTTATCCAGTCCCAGTTTTCCATCACTTCTCCTTCTCTCTCTCTTTCCTGACTTCCCCTCATTTTCCCTCCTTTACTTCTACCACTTATTCTTCCCTAATTTCCCTTCACTTCCCCTACTTAACCAGACCCAGTTTTCCATCACTTCTCCTTCTCCCCCTTTCTCGATTTCCACTCCTTTTCCTCCCTTTATTTCGCCTCACTTCCCCTACTTAACTTCTCCTACTAATCCTTCCCTAATTTTCCGTCACTTCCTCTATTCAAACAGATACAGTTTATTATCACTTCTCCTTCTCCCCATTCTTGATTTCGCCTCCTTTTCTTCTAGTCCTTTCCCCTCACTTCCCTTACTCACACCTGATTTTTCTTTATTTTCCATAGTTTACGTCCCCTGACTTTTTCTGTACTTCCCTACTTGCCTTACCCTCAATTCTCATAATTTCCATTAATTCCCCATCCATCCTTATCTCTTATTTCCCTGATTCCTCTTCCCTTATTTCACCCAATTCACCTTATTGAACTCCCCTCATTTCTCCTCGCTTTCCTTAACTTTTCACCCAACAGTTCTGTTGTTTCACCTAACTGTACTCCCTTGTTTTAATTCTCTTCATATTCTCTCATTTCCCCTTACTTCCCCTAATTCTTATCGCCCTATTTTCCCTTCTCTCATTACACTTCACTATCTCTTAATTATTATATCCTACTCTCTCAACCCTTATTTCCACTCAATTCTCTTCTCCTGCCTTATTTCCCATACATTTTTTTACCCGTCATTTTCCTTACAATGTTAACAATTCTATTGTTACAAACAGCAGAACAAGAAACTGATCTTTTATGACAATTAAAATTGTTATAAAGAAATAGCATAAACAATTTTGCTGTTTTTTCAATTTTTTAAAGTTGGAGTTACTATTCTTAACATTTATTTTAGTTGGTTTGCCAGTGATATTCCGGAACAGTGCATTAACCTTTCGTGAAAAATATCATTTTTATAAACAAACGGAATAAAAAAATTTACATTTTCTGCAATTTCTCAAAGTTTGAGGTACTTTTTTAAAAATTAATTTCAATTGGTTTGTCAGTGATATCCCATAGAAATGCATTAAACATATGTAAAAAATATATCTGACTGTTATAAACAAATGGGATAAACAATTTCTCTGTTTTTTAAAATATTTTAAAGTTTGAGGTACATTCTTTGAACATTTATTTTAATTGGTTTCCGAGTGATATTCCGGAGCAGTACAATACTCTTTTATGACGATTAGAATTGTTATAAACAAATGGCATCAGCAAATTGACTGTCTGTGAAATATTTTAAAGTTTGAGGTACTTTTTTAAATTAACTTTTTGGAAATTCGTGTCAATTGTTTTT
>NC_046666.1:2669025-2671416 GCF_010883055.1 Belonocnema kinseyi | reverse complement strand
TGATTTTCCAGTGGTATTCCAGAGCAGTGCATTAGCCTTTCATGAAAAATGTAATTGTTATAAATAAATGGCATAAACAAATTCGCTACTTTTGCAATTTTTGAAAGTTTGATGTATTTTTAATTTTTTTTTTAAATTAGAAGTTTGTTTCAATTGACTTAACATTGATATTCGAAAGCAGTGCATTGACCTTCTATGAAAAATTTGATTGTTATAAACAAGCGGAATAAACAAACTCGCTTTCTGTACAATTTTTTAAAATTCGAGATCCTTTTTTGGAAATTTGTTTTAGTTGTTTTCCAGTGATATTCCGGAACAATAAATTTACAATTTAAGAAAAATATGATTGTCATAAACAAATTCGTAATGAAGATCATCGAATTTTTCATTAAATGTCAATTTACTGTTCCGGAAGATCACTGGCAAACGAATTGAAACAATATTCGAAAAAAGTATCTCTAATTTAAGAAAATTACATAAGCAACAAATTTGCTTATGCCTTTTGTTTATAACTTAAATACTTAAAGAAAGTATGTGCGAATCAGATCAGATTATTTTATATTAAACAAAATTTGTTTAACTCAAATAAAAGTTTTTTTTAACAAACATCTAATATTGAAAACAAATTTTTTTGTTTGAATCAAACATCATTTTTCTCAGATGACAGTTTAATCGGTGGTTGCTCTAACTTAAAATTTAAATTCGGGAGTTCTCCCAGGTTTCTTGGGGTTTTAATCTAAATTCTGTTTCAAAAGAAAAATTCGTTGCTGAAAGCTTTGATGCTACTGATGCTTTAAAGCTAGCCTCTGCTTTTGCTAAATTGAAAACGAGGAAGAAAAGTAGAATAATTTATTAGTCGGTCTTATTTTCTCTGCTTACAGTTTTATTTAATTTTTTTTCAGGTCACCATTGGATACTACTCACTTCATCAAAGAATACGGTGAGTAATTATTATTATTTTTAATCATTTCAGAGTGCTTGAAAGACAGAGTAATTCAAATGATTATTTTCCTTTCTTCCTGGACGAGTGTAATCCATTTTCTTGAGATTCAGAGAAGAAAATAAATTCAGGATAGTAAATAAACTTCGGGCTGGGAAATATTTCTAAACTAAATCTCTAGTAAAGAAAAATTGGTATTATTATTCATTTACTCTGAATTTTCTCAAAATAGTTTATTTTTAACTATAAGGATGAGTTTTTAAATAAAGGGAGGGATTTTTAGCCTATAAGATTAATTTTCTACCAAAAAAAGGCTTCCTTTCGATAAAAATTTAAGCAAAATGCATGAAAATTCAACTTGAGAAGATACATTGTAAATCACAAAATTTTAATTTGAACAAAAAAAATGTTTTTTCAAAAAAATAACTTAATTCGTAAACAAAATATAGAAATTTTGAACTAAATTATTTAATTTTCACCTGGAAAAGATTAAATTTCAATAAAAAAATATAGTTAAATTTTCAGGGAAAGAAAATAATTTTTAAACAAAAAATAACGAATTCGAGCAATTAGTTGAATTTTAATTAAGCAGATGAATTTTTTTACCAAAAAGATGAAATTTTACTTAGAACATTAATTTTTTACCAAAAGCGAAAAAACGAATTATAAGCAAATTGCGTGCAATATCAACTCAAGAAGGTGAATTTTAAATTACAAAATTTGAATTTAAAACTGAGAAAGATAAATTTTAATAGAAAAATGGAATAGTTAAATTGTCAGTTGAAAAAACTAATTTTCAAAAAAAATAATTAATTTTCAACAAGATAGTTAAATTTTCAATTAGAGAAATGAAGTTTTAACTAAAATGATGAATCTTCAACCAAGAAGATTACTTTTTTACCAAAACGACAATTTATCAACAAAATAAATAAATTTTCAAACAGTGGAATTTTCAACCGAAAAATTTAAATTCAACTATTTAGTACAAATTCATTCACATACTTTCCTCGTTATTTGATTCGAATTTTTGCTTAAAAGTTTATCTTTTTTATTAAAAATTCAACTGTTTTGTTAAAATTGGATTTTTTATGTAAAATTAATAATCTTTGTTGAAAATTTAAGTATTTTTTTGAAAATCAGTTTTGGTTTAATTGAACATTAGACTTTCTAACTGAAAAACTATTTCATTTTTGTTGAGAATTTGTTTTGTTTTTTTTATTTGAAAATCCCAGTAGTTGTTTGAAAATTTATCTATTTTGTTGAAAATTAATATTTTTTGGTAGGAACGCAATCTTCTTGTTTGAAAATTAATCTGTTTGGTTGAGAATAAATGTTTGAACTGTAAATTGAACTTAAACTTAAACTTAAACTTAAACTTAAACTTAAACTTAAACTTAAACTTAAACTTAAACTTAAACTTAAACTTAAACTTAAACTTAAACTTAAACTTA
>NC_046666.1:2653753-2668925 GCF_010883055.1 Belonocnema kinseyi | reverse complement strand
TAAACTTAAACTTAAACTTAAACTTAAACTTAAACTTAAACTTAAACTTAAACTTAAACTTAAACTTAAACTTAAACTTAAACTTAAACTTAAACTTAAACTCAAACTCAAACTCAAACTCAAACTCAAACTCAAACTCAACTCAAACTCAAACTCAAACTCAAACTCAAACTTAAACTTAAACTTAAACTTAAACTTAAACTTAAACTTAAACTTAAACCTAAACCTAAACCTAAACCTGAACATAAAGCTAAACCTCAAGCTAAACCTAAACCTAAACTAAAAATAAAAATAAATCTAAATCTAAATCTAAATCTAAATCTAAATCTAAATCTAAATCTAAACTTAAATTTAAACTTATTTAAACTTCGCGTTAAGAATATATCTTTTTCAGTTAAAAATTCAATGAATTGTTTGAAAACTTTTGTCTTTGTTTAAGATTTTATGATTACCACTTATTTATTTATTTATTTAACTAAAAATTAAACCATTTTTTCAATTTCATTTTTCTTGTTTAAAAACAATTTTTTGAAACCTTAGATCGATTTTATTTGTTGTTAAAAACTAATCATCTTCCTAGCTTTAAATTTCAATAATTTTATTGTAATGATAACTTTCTTGTCAAAAATTCATATTTTCGCGTTGTTTAAGTGATTTAACTATTTCGTTAAAAATTATTCTCAAAACATTATTTCATTATAAAATTATAAAATCATTAAAAAATCAATATAAAATTATTACAAACTCATTCTAAAATTATTTTTATGATTGAAAATTAATGTCTTTGAATGAAAATTCAACGATTTTTAGACATTTCTTTTTTCTAGTTGAAAATTTGACCATTTTGTTAAAAATTCGTTTATTTTGGTGCAAAATTCATTTATATACTTAAAAATTCGTATCTTTAACCTTTTAACTATATTGATGTAAATTCGGTTTCTTTCGTTTGAAAATTAATTTTTTTAACTAAAAATGTCCTTTTTCCATTTTTGGATGGAAATTTATCTTTTTTAGTTGAAAATTCAAGTATTTGGTTATAAATTAATGAATTAAATTAAAAAATCAAAGATTTTAAAAGAAAATTATATTTTTGTCTTGGAAATTTTATTTTTTGTATGAAATTCGTATTTTTTGCTATAAACAAAAACAATTTTGTAGAAAACGTTGTCTTTCTGGCTAGTTTCACTTTTTTCTAACTATGTTCTTTTTTAATTTTGGTTTACAAATTCATGTTTTTTGCCTGAAAATAAAAAAAATGTAGTTAAAAATTATGTATTTTCTTGAAAATTCTCATTTTTGGGAGTAAATTAGTCTTCTAGGTTAAAAATGATTTAAATATTTTTATGAACATTCGTTTCTTAATTGGTTGTAAAATAATTTGTTTAACTGAAAATTTAAGTTTTTTTATTTTCGATTGAAAATTGAACTTTTTCATTTGAAAATATAACTATTTGGTTAAATATCATGTTTATTTTTGAAATTTCTTTCTCTTGTAAAAAATTAAGATTGTTGCTAAAAAATTTGTTTGTTTGTTTGCAAATTTAACTATTTTGTTGAAAATTAGTTTTTTTTTAAATTAATATTTTCTATTGAGAGTTCAACTAATTAGTTGAAAACTCCTGTTTTTTTTTTAAATTCGTCTTTTTATTTAAAAAATCAACTATTTAGTTAAAAATGTATCTTTTTTGTTAAAAATGTATTAATTATTAATTATATTTAAAAAAAATTAAATTTGTGCTAGAAATTCCTTTAATAATAGACCTCTACTTCAGATTCTTGAAAGTTTGTTTCAAGACAGGTGGTGAGTAACCACTATAATGTTTTAAATAATATCAGACCAGTCAAAAGACAGACTAATTAAGGCTTTCCTTTATCCTTAGTCTACTCTAGTCCATTTCCTCAGCATTCAGAGAACATTATAAATTCAGCTTTTACTTCAGATTCTTGAAAGTTTCTTTAAAGACAGAGGTGGTGAGACTCCCTCAGAGATGTGATGTTTTTCTCTTGCATCTATGAACGTGGCATGTTTTATGACTGAAGGATTTCCTCTATTCCTAGAGAAAATGGAAAAGTTTCTTCCCAGCATTCGTCAAGTAGAGCAGCTTAGGACATAAATATGTCTGTTTTATATTTTGTATGTCCCTGTCCGATAACTCGACCGTCGACAGATACAAGGCTGTTTTTTTCAGTAGTAAGTGCCAAGTGCCAAGTGCCATTAGGAGAACCAAGACACATGGTTCCATATTATAGTAATCTCATATATGATTGAGAGCCCAATTTCTTGCCAAACCATTTTCTCCTAAAATTAAACTTTCCTTAAAGCATTCTTCAAAGCAATATTTATTGCTTTTCCAACATTGAAGATGAATAGGCCAACAAAATATTATTAATCAATTTGAAATTATTCCTAAATAATTAGGTGAATGCTGTATCTCATAAATACCTGAGATAGAAGGTTGTTACTTCCTCCTCTCCTCACTTCACCAGAAAACACTTCCCTTCCCTCTAATTCCCTTCTCTCTACTTATCTTCTCTCTACTTTTTTTCCCTCTACTGACCTTCCTACTACTTCACTTCTTTCGACTTCGCTTCCCTCTATATCCCTTTTCCAACATAATTTTTCCTTTCTCACCCACCACATTCCCTCCCCTATTCACCTGCACTTCCCTATTAGCAAAAACTTCAAGTGTCTCATTGCCCTTCCTCACTTCCAATTATATCTCCTACTTCCAGCCCTAATTTTCCTTTAATTCCTCTAATTTTCCCTCCCCTTATTTCCCCTACTTCTCCTTTAATCACTCCTCACTAAGTCTCTTCCCATCGCCCTATTACTTCTCCTACTTCCCCTTCGCTCATTTCCCCTCATTTTCCTTAACTCCCTCTACCCTTCCACTTATCATTTTTCTTCACTTTCTCTACTCTCTCTCTCTCTTCACATCCTTTAATTCCACTTCCACCATTTCGTATCACTTCTTCTACTTCCCTTCCTCTCATTATCCCTCATTTCTCCTGCTCCTTTCTCGTAATCTCCCCTCACCTACCCTTCTCAAATTTTTTATTACTTTCTCTCCTCATTTCCCTTCACTTCTACTTCCTTTCCTTGTACTTCTCCCACTTCCACTCCTTCAACTTCTCGTACTTCCACTCCCTTCACTTCTCCTACTTCCTCTCCCGTTACTTCCTTTCATTTCACTCCCCTCACTTTCCCTACTCTCCTTCCTCTCATTACCCCTCGCATCTCGCGCACCCTTCTTGTAATTTATTTTCAGCCTCCTCTAATTTCCTATTACTTTCCTCCTTATTTTCCATCGTTATCCCTACTTCTTCTTTTATCTCCTCTCACTTCCCTCCTTTCCACCTATTCCTTATCCTCTCCTAATCCTCCTTATTTCCTCTACTATTTCTCCACTAATTCCCTCTCACTTTCCATTCTTCGTCTCTGCACACTTTCTCTACTAAAAAAATTATAATTAATTAAGAACTGATTGTTATATAGCTGGGTTTAAAATTTTAGAAAACTGCATAATAAACTAATTTCATATCCTCAACGTTTTGTTATTTACTGTGATTTTTTTTTTAATTTCCGTTTTTTTAACTACGATCTTGTTTGATATAAAATTAAAGAGTGCTTAGAACATCTACGAATTTTCAACAAATAAATACACATTAGAAAAAGAATGTTAAAGTCTTTAAAAAATAAAAACAGAAAAGCAGAAGGTTTTTTGAATAGCCATTTTTGTAAATCAGAATCTATCTACTAATAAAAGTGCATTAAGATTTTCTTAATAATAATAATAATAATAATAATAATAATAATAATAATAATAATAATCAGTTTTATTTGCTACAAAAGTGCCTGACAATTAAAATAAATGTTCGAGATGTACAAATTTTCAAGCAAATAGTGTAATTTTCAAATAAAAATATAAATTTTCAACAAGAAATGGAATATTTAATTAATGAATTGAATGATTAATTTTTAATTAAAAAATTAATTTTGAACCAACAAAAAAACGACGAATTTTCAACAAAATAGTTAAATTTTCAACCAAAGAAATGATTTTTGAAACAAAAAGAATTTTCAACAAAGTAGAATCTCAGTTGTAAATACATTTGTTAAGTGAAATTTTTCTTAAATAAGTTTTTTTACTGAAAATTTAACTATTCTGCTTTAAGTTCAAAAAATGTTTGCTGATGAAAATTCAACTACTTGATTGAAAATTTATATATTTCCTTAAACACTTTTCTTTTTTTCTAGAAAATAATTTAATTTGCTTCAAAATTCTTATTTGTGGTTTATTTTTTATATTTTTAGTTAAAAATTCGTCTTTTTGCTTGCAAATGAAATTCTTTTGCTAGATAATTTATATTTTTGTGTTGAAAATTTGACTTTTTTTTAAAAGAAATTAGCATGCTTTGCCTTAAATCTAATCAATTTTTTTGGATATTCACTTTTTTTTAATGATTAATATTTTCAAGCGTAGAATTTAACTATTTTCAACAATTAAACAATTATTTTAATTAATTAATTTAATTAATTATTTTGAACAATTTGTCTTTCTGGCTTAAAAATGAAATTTTTGGATGAAGCTTTGTTTTATTGACAGAAAAATCTTTCTTGTTTGGAAATTCAAATCTTTCGTTGAAAAATGATATTTTTCTTTCTAAAATAATTTGTTTTATTTAAAGAATCAATTATTTTTGAAGAAATTCTTTTCTTTTTTGTTGATAATTAATTTTTTTTGACTCAAAAATAATTTTCTTAATTGAAAATGCAACTTTCCCATTTTTGGTTAAAAACTTATCTTTTTTTACTGAAAATTTAATTATTTGGTTGAAAAATAATTTATTTTGTTGAAAATTAAATCCCTCAACTGAAAATTCAACTATTTTACTTGAAATTAAAATTTTTATCAGTTGAGAAGTTAACTAATTGATTAAAAATTTATTATGTCGTTGAAAATTTGTCTTTTTTTGGTAAAAAAAAATTATTGTTATTAGTAGAAAATTCTTATTTTTGGTAAACATTTGATAATTTTTTATTGAAAATTCACTTTTTTCTAAAAATATTTTCGGATTCAAATTGATATTTTCAAATTCAATATTTTGGATTAAATTATTTTTTTATTAACTGAAAAATCTTTCTTGGTTTAAAATTAAACTCTTTAGTGGATAATTGATTTTTTTGATTCAAAATTGATATTTTTAATTAAGGATTCAACTATTTCAATTAAAAATCATTTCTGTTTAGTTCAAAATTAATTTTTTTGATTGAAAATTTAACTTTTTTGTTTTTCGTGGAAAATTGATTTTTTTATTTGTAAATTGAATTAATTGGTTAAAAAATCATGTATTTTATTAAAATTTCTTATTTTCTGGTTAAAAATTAATTTATGTTTGGTTAAAAATTCATTACTTTAGTTGACAATTAGTCTTATTTGTTTTAAATAAATTTATTTAACTAAAAATGAGTGTTTTATTCTAAATTAATCTATTTAATGGAAAATTTTAAAAATTTGTTGTTGGTTTAAAATTGATCTTTTTTTATTAAAAACTCTACTGATTGGTTTAATATTCATGTATTTTGTTTTTCAAAAATATTGATTGTTATTAATTGGAATCTATCTACTAATAAAAATACATTAAACAATTTCATAATAATTAAAAAAATATTAACATTCTAACTTAAAAAAATTAATTTTCAACCATAGAAATGAGTTCTCAACGAAAATGATGGATTTTCAACCAAGAGGATTTTTGGTTAAAAATTATACGTTTCGTTGAAATTAATTTTTTTTATTATTTTATTATTATATTATTAAATTTTATTGTTCATTTTTTATTCAATACAAAATTTCTTTTTATGTTAGGTTTCATTATTAAGTCTTTTAATTGAAAATGTAACTATTATTTCAAATTTTTTATTTTTGGTTTTGTGTTAAAGGTTTATTTTTTCGGGTTAGGAATTCAAGTATTTTGTAAAAAAAAATTTTTTTTTATAATTGGTTTTTACGATCTGTTTTGGAAATAATTCGGTTTTGTTTGAAGATTCAAATATTGTCACGAAAATTCTTTTCTCTTCTGGTAGAAAATTATTTTGTTTTTAATTGAAAATTAGTGTTTTTCACTAAAAAAATTTTTTTTTGACAGAAAATTTAACTTGTCTATTTTTGATTGGAAAGTGATATTTTCCTTAATTGAAAATTCAACTATTATTTGTTCTTGTAAAATCATGTATTTTGTTGAAAATTCTGGTTTTTGGGTACAAAATCATTCTTTTTTATTCAAAATTCATCTTTTTGGTGAAGGATTTATTTATTTTTATGAAAATTCGTTTTTTAATTAAAACTAATTTTTTAACTGACATTTTAACTTTCACATTTTTGTTAAAAATTATCTTCTTGGATGAGAATTCAAGTACGTTTATAAATTTTTTTTATTGAAAATTAATTTTTTAAACTGAAAATTTAACTTTAACAGTTTTTGTTAAAATTTGATCTTTTTTGGTAGAAAATTCAAATTTTTTTTTGGAAAATTATGTATTTTGTTAAAAATTCTTGTTTTTCTGGTAGAAAATTATTCTCTTTATTGAAAATTTTCCTTTTTAGTCGATAATTCAACTGTTTTTATGGAATTTGGTTTCTATTTTAATAAAAATTAATGTTTTTAATTGAAAATAAAACTTTTCCATTTTTTGTTCAAAATTTAACATTTTTAATTGAATATTCCCCTTTTTGGTTAAGGACTCAACTATGAGATAGAAAATTCCGTCAACAATTAAAATATTTGGTTAGAAATTCATGTATTTTATTTAAAATTATTCTTCTTCATAGAAAATAAATATTTTTGCTTGAAATTTCATTTCTTTGGTTTAAAATTAGTATTTTTGATTGAAAGTTAATTTGTTAGTTAAGAAATTCAACTAGTCCATTTTTCGTTGAAATTATTTTTGGATAGACATTTAATCTTTTTGATTGAAAATTCATCTATTTAGTTGAAAATTTTATTTTTTTGTTGAAAATTTATTATACTTGGTTAAAAATTTATTTTTCAACTTAAAATTAAACTATGCTATTTTTTCTTCAAGATATATTTTTTTATTTCAAAATTCGTCTACGTGGTTGAAAACTTTTCTCTTTATCGTAGAAAATTTTTTTCTGGGTTGAAAATTCAACTATTTGGTTCAAATAATTTTAGTTAAAAAGTTAATTTCTTTGATTAAAAATTTTTAAATGTTGAAAATTCGTTTTTCTTGTTAAAAATAAATTTTTTACTAATGATGTAGCCATTTAATTTTTTTCGAGAATATTGACCTTTTTTAGTTAAAAATTCACTCATTTTGTTGAAAAATCATCTTTTCTAATAAAAATTTAATGATTTTGTTAGAAAATGCACATTTTTAGATTTTAAATTGAACTTTTGTCTAAAAAATTCGTCTTAAGACTCTCAAATTCAAAATTTTGGATTTTTTCCATTTAAAAATATTTACTTTTTGAATATTCAACTCTTTTGATGAAAATTTGTATTTTTTGGCTTCCGTTAATAGTTTTTTCAAATTTTATATTTCTCAGAAGAAATATCAACTATTACATTTTTTTTGAGAATTCATTTTTTTAAATCAAAGATTCATTAGTTTGGTTGCAAACTCATTTGTTGGAAATTTGTGTTCTTAAGTTAAAACATTAATTTCTTTGATTAAAAATTCAACTATTAGGTTTAAAATTATTTTAAGTTGGTAAATTTTTTTTTTTGTAAAATTAATCTTCTTGGTTAAACATCTATTTATTTGGTTGAAAATTGGTTTTTTTTTATTCAAAATTAATTTTTGTAATAAAAAAATGTAACTAAATTTTTTCCCCATATACATTTAATCTTTTTAGTAGAAAATTCATTTATTTGGTTGAAATTTTAACTATTTCGTTTTAAATATATTGTATTTACTTACAAAATTACTTCTCTAACTGAAAATTCAATTATTTTATTTTTACATTCTCATCAGAGATGGTATTAGATTTATGTAAAATTTACCCTCCCCCCCCCCCAGTTTTGGTCAAATGTCCACGTTTTGAGACCCCCTAAATCCGAAAAACAGGTTTTTACGAATGTGTCTGTTTGTATGTATGTCTGTCTGTCTGTTTGTATGTATGTCTGTCTGTCTGTCCGTCTGTTAACACGATAACTTTTGAAAAAAGTAATCTATTAGATTGCCCTTTGGTACACTTGTTAAGTGTCCTAAACTAATGGTTAAGATCGTTAGTCAGCCATTTTGGATGAAAACTCAAAAAGTTGGTCAAATTTTGAAGATTTTTGAGACCACTTTTTTGAAAATTCAAAAATTCTCTGTACGGTTATTCATAGTATTAAAAAAATTTAAGAATTTATCCTCATGACTTTTTTTCAAAAAATCAAAAATTACTGGACTTAAAGCAGTTTCAAAATCCAAAAAAACAAACTGTCAAAAAGTGGTCAAAAAGTTGAAAATTCCAAATTTGATCGTACCAAAAATAATGAAAAATTCAAAAATACAATTTTTTGGCCAAACTATACAAGGTACGAAAAAAATGAAAAAGCTCAAATTGATTGCCCTGCAAAGAAATTTATAATTTTTGATAGGAAACGTAGATTTGCTTTAGTCGTAAAAAATAACATTAAAATAAAAATATTAAATTTGTTTGAAAAAACGACACAAGGTATTAACTTAAATTACCAGACAAAATTTGTTTGCCTGAAAAGATCTATAAATTTATTATTAATTATTTTTCGATAGAACGAGTAGATTTTCTTTTAATCGTAAAACATAAGATAAAAAATCTAAAATCTAAAAACAAAATCTACGCATCCTATCGAAAAATTATTTATTATAAATTTGTAGGTCTTTCCAAGACGTGCAATTTTAGCTTATTTATTTTTTTCGTATCTTGCATAGTTTGACCAAAAAATAGAATTTTTTGGATTTTTTATTATTTTTGGTACAATCAAATTTGGAATTTTTAACTATTCGACCAAATTAAAAAAGTTTTTATCATAGGCTTGTAGGCCTTTCAAAAAGCAACTTTTTTCTTTTCGTGGCTTTTTTTCATATCGTGCACTTTTTGGCTTAAAACGTTCATTTTAGTTTTTGTTTTTTTTATTTTTAAAATGCTCTAACTCTGATAATTTTGTTTTTACAGAAAAAAGTCATTGAGATAAATTGTTTGCGGTTTTGAGTACTATGAATAATTGTACATAGAATTTTGAAATCTTGAAAAAATGTTCTTTCGAACATTTTTGGTACAATCAAATTTTGAATTTTCAACTTTTTAAGGAAAATCAAACAGGTGTTTAAACAATCTTGTGGGGCATTGAAAAAGAAACATTATTCTTTTTTCTGACTTTTTTTCATACCATGCGTTATTTGGCTTAAAATGTTGATTTTCGTGTGTTTTTTGAAATTTTGTAAATGCTAAGACTGTAGTAAATTTTGGTTTTATAAAAAAAAGTTATCGGTGTAAATTGTTCGTCTGAGTAAATACTATGAATATCCGTAAATACAATTTTTGAATTAAAAAAAAAGTGGTCTCAAAAATGTTCAAAATACGCTCATTTTTTGAATTTTTACCCAAAATGTCTGGATAATGAAGTTGACCTTTATTTTAGGACACTAGAAATTGTTGTAAAATTGTCTTTTTTGGTAGAAAATCAACCTTATTTAATAGAAAATTAATCTTTCTGGTTTAAAATTTAACTATTAGGTTGAAAATTCTATTAAGAATTGAAATATTTAATTGAGAATTCAAGTATTTTCTTACAAATTATTCTCTTTGGTACAAAATCAATATTTTTCGTTGAAATTTTATTTCTTGGGTTGAAAAATTCACTATCTCGATGAAAATTGATTTTATTTGATTAAAAACTTATTACATCTATTTTGTTAAAAATTGTTTTTTTTTTTTTTTTAATTTAACTTTTTGGTCGAAAATTCATTTATTAGGTTTAAAATCATATTCAATTTTCTATTTTATTGGAAATTATCTAAATTCGTCTTCTGGGATGGAAATTTAAATATTTGGTTAAAATTTTATTTTTTGATTGAAAATGCATCATTTTAATTGAAAGATCTTTTTTTTTTTGTTAAAAATTTTGTACATTTGGTTGAAAATTGTTTTTTCTCTGTTGAAAAATTATTTTTTAATAAAAAAATTTCATTGGAAATTATCTAAATTCGTCTTCTGGGATGGAAATTTAAATATTTGGTTAAAATTTTATTTTTTGATTGAAGATGCATCATTTGAGTTGAAAGATTTTTTTTTGTTGTTAAAAATTTTCTAAATTTGGTTGAAAATTGTTTTTTCTCTGTTGAAAAATTATTTTTTACTAAAAAAATAGCTTTTTCAATTTTGCTAGACAGATGATCTTTTTCATATGAAAATTCCCTGATTTATTTTGAAAAATTGTATTTTTTAGTAAAAAATTCAACTATTTCTTTACATAATGTATATTTTTAGGTTCTAAATTCAATTTTTTTTCTTCTAAAATTTGTCTTCCTGACTTAAAAACTCAACGCTTTGGATGAGGCTTTCTTTCTTGACTAAAAAATCGTTCTCAACTGAAAATTTAACTCTTTGTTTAAGATTCGAATTTTTTGTTCTAATTTGACATTTTTTATTTAAAATTTTTAAAATCTGTTAAAAAATTTGTTTAAAAATTTTGTATTCAAAAGGAAATATTAATTTTTACACTTTTTGTTGAGAATTCATTTTTTTTAAATAGATGACTATAACCCAAAGATTGAATTTAAAAAAAATATAATTATTCTTCCAAAAAAATATTTTAATCTTGTTATAAAATTCTTGTCATTTCCCCCCAAAAAGATAATTTTTCAACCAAGAAGGTTAATTTCCTACCCATAAACGAATTTTGAATAAAATAATTTTGAATCAAAAAGTTGAATTTTCAGAAAGAAATGTTGAATTTTCGACAAAAAAGTTGATTTGTCGACAAGAGAAATGAATTTGCAATCCAAAAGGATGAATTTTTAACAAAACAGATAAATTTAACAAAATAATTGAATTTTCAAGAAAATTATTAATCTTTCAAAAAAATATTTGAATTTATTTACCGAATTTCTGCATCATTTAACTATAAAGAAAAATTTTCAACCAAGAAGATTAATTTTTAACCAAAAAGGAATTTTCAATAAAATACATTAATTTTCAACCAATTACTTGAATTTTCAACCAGGAAAGTTCAATTTTTGACAAAAAAGTTCATTTTCGCCGAAAAAAAATAACTAACAAATTAGCTGAATTTTCAAAATAAATAATCAAACTTTTGAAAAAATATTTTAATTCTTCACCAAATTGCGAAATTTGAACCTTCAAAGATGAATTTCCAACCTAACGGTTTAATTTTCAAACCAAAACGGCCAATTTTTTAGAAAACAGTTGAATTTTTAATCAAAAAATTTAATTTCCGAAAAAAGTTCATTTTCAGCCAGGAAAGATTAGTTTTTACAAAATATTTGAATTTTTAAACCACAAAATTGGATTTTTCAACCAAGAAGATTAATTTTCTACCAGAGACGAATTTTCCATAAAATAAATTAATTTTGAATCAAAAAGTTGAATTTTCAGAAAGAAATGTTGAATTTTCGACAAAAAAGTTGATTTGTCGACAAGAGAAATGAATTTGCAATCCAAAAGGAT
The DNA here is from genome assembly GCF_010883055.1 of Belonocnema kinseyi. Classification (NCBI taxonomy): domain Eukaryota; kingdom Metazoa; phylum Arthropoda; class Insecta; order Hymenoptera; family Cynipidae; genus Belonocnema; species Belonocnema kinseyi. The sequence goes on along the minus strand of NC_046666.1, from coordinate 2,657,241 downwards.
GAATTTTTAACAAAACAGATAAATTTAACAAAATAGTTGAATTTTCAAGAAAATTTTTAATCTTTCAAAAAAATATTTGAATTTATTTACCGAATTTCTGCATTCTTGAACTATAAAGAAATATTTTCAATCAAGAAGATTAATTTTTAACCAAAAAGGAATTTTTAACAAAATACATTAATTTTCAACCAATTACTTGAATTTTCAACCAGTAAAGTTCAATTTTTGACAAAAAAGTTCATTTTCGCCGAAAAAAAATAACTAACAAAATAGCTGAATTTTAAAAATAAATAATCAAACTTTTAACAAAATATTTGAATTCTTCACCAAATTGCGAAATTTTGAACCTTCAAAGATGAATTTCCAACCAAACGGTTTAATTTTCAAGCCAAAAAGGCCAATTTTTTAGAAAGAAGTTGAATTTTTAAACAGAAAAGTTTAATTTCCGACAAAAAAGTTAATTTTCAGCCAGGAAAGATTAGTTTTTACAAAATATTTGAATTTTTAAACCACAAAATTGGATTTTTCAACCAAGAAGATTAATTTTTTACCTAAGGCCAAATTTTCTTTTGGTTGAAAATTCAACTATTAGGTTTAAAATTATATTAAATTTTCTATTTTATTGAAAATTATCTAAATTCTTCATCTGGGTCGGAAATTTAAATATTTGGTTAAAATTTTATTTTTTGATTGAAGATGCATCATTTTAGTTAAAAGATCTTTTTTGTTGTTAAAATTTTTTTTAAATTTGGTTGAAAATTGTTTTTCTCTGTTAAAAACTTCTTTAAAAAAAATAGCTTTTTCATTTTTGCTAAAAAATGATCTTTTTCAGATGAAAATTCACTGATTTATTTTGAAAACTTGTATTTTTTAGTTGAAAATTCAACTATTAGGTTTAAAATTATATTAAATTTTCTATTTTATTGAAAATTATCTAAATTCTTCATCTGGGTTGGAAATTTAAATATTTGGTTAAAATTTTATTTTTTAATTGAAAATGCATCATTTTAGTTAAAAGATCGTTTTTGCTGTTAAAATTTTTTTAAAATTTGGTTGAAAATTGTTTTTCTCTGTTAAAAACTTCTTTAAAAAAAATAGCTTTTTCATTTTTGCTAAAAAAATGATCTTTTTCAGATGAAAATTCACTGATTTATTTTGAAAACTTGTATTTTTTAGTTGAAAATTCAACTATTAGGTTTAAAATTATATTAAATTTTCTATTTTATTGAAAATTATCTAAATTCTTCATCTGGGTTGGAAATTTAAATATTTGGTTAAAATTTTATTTTTTGATTGAAATTGCATCATTTTAGTTAAAAGATCTTTTTTGTTGTTAAAATTTTTTTAAAATTTGGTTGAAAATTGTTTTTCTCTGTTAAAAAATTCTTTAAAAAAAATAGCTTTTTCATTTTTGCTAAAAAAATGATCTTTTTCAGATGAAAATTCACTGATTTATTTTGAAAACTTGTATTTTTTAGTTGAAAATTCAACTATTAGGTTTAAAATTATATTCAATTTTCTATTTTATTGAAAATTATCTAAATTCTTCATCTGGGTTGGAAATTTAAATATTTGGTTAGAATTTTATTTTTTGATTGAAGATGCATCATTTTAGTTAAAAGATCTTTTTTGTTGTTAAAATTTTTTTAAAATTTGGTTGAAAATTGTTTTTCTCTGTTAAAAAATTCTTTAAAAAAAATAGCTTTTTCATTTTTGCTAAAAAAATGATCTTTTTCAGATGAAAATTCACTGATTTATTTTGAAAACTTGTATTTTTTAGTTGAAAATTCAACTATTTCTTTACACAATGTATATTTTTAGGTTTGTAAATTAATTTTTTTTTCTTCTAAAATTTGTCTTCCTGACTTAAAAACTCAACGCTTTGGATGAGGCTTTCTTTTTGATTAAAAAATCATTCTCAACTAAAATTTTAACTCTTTGTTTAAAATTCGAATTTTTTGTTCTAATTTAATATTTTTTATTCAAAATTATTAAAATTTGTTAAAAATTTTTTTATTCAAAAGGAAATATTAATTGTTACACTTTCTGTTGAAAATTCATTTTTTTAAATCAAAGATTCATCAGTATGGTTCAGAAAGTTTGTCACTTTAATGATTGAATTTTAAATCAAAAAGTTGAATTTTTAACAAAAAAGGATCAATTTATAACCGAACAGTTGTATTTTCGACTAAAATAGATGACTATAACACAATAATTGAATTTTTATAAATATAAATCCAAAAAAAGATGTAAATTTTGTTTTCAAATTCTTGCCATTACAAACTACAAAGATAAATTTTCAACCAAGAAGATTAATTTTCTACCAAAAGACGAATTTTCAATAAAATAAATTAATTTAAAATAAAATAGTTGAAGATGCATCATTTTAGTTAAAAGATCTTTTTTGTTGTTAAAATTTTTTTTAATTTGGTTGAAAATTGTTTTTCTCTGTTAAAAACTTCTTTAAAAAAATAGCTTTTTCATTTTTGCTAAAAAAATTATTTTTTTCAGATGAAAATTCACTGATTTACTTTAAAAACTTCTTTTTTTAGTTGAAAATTCAACTATTTCTTTACACAATGTATATTTTTAGGTTTGTAAATTAAATTTTTTTTCTTCTAAAATTTGTCTTCCTGACTTAAAAACTCAACGCTTTGGATGAGGCTTTCTTTTTGATTAAAAAATCATTCTCAACTAAAATTTTAACTCTTTGTTTAAAATTCGAATTTTTTGTTCTAATTTAACATTTTTTATTCAAAATTATTAAAATTTGTTAAAAATTTTTTTATTCAAAAGGAAATATTAATTGTTACACTTTCTGTTGAAAATTCATTTTTTTAAATCAAAGATTCATCAGTATGGTTCAGAAAATTTGTCACTTTAATGATTATGGTTTTTTTTGCTTATGTTTGAAGCATTTGAAAAATATTTGTCGCCCCTGAGTTGGCCTAAATTTCGAAAATAGATGATATGTCAAAATAAAAAAAAAAAAACAACAATTATCTAATTTTTTAAAAATGGGCCTTATAAGAAATTTTTTAGATCACACCTGAATTTGTCCAGTAAAAGATTTTTGCAGCGGCCTATTTTCCCTGATAGAGTCTCCTCTGGCGTGGTGGCTTTTGTTGTTCTCTTTTCATCCCATGTGCGCTACGTCGCGTCGCATCGGATTCAGGTCAGATGGTCGTTGCTTCTGCAATGCTGACACGTATGCACCCCGTAAAGAAAATCACGACTGAGACCATATTTTCCGCGAAAATGTGTGGAAACTGTCGCGTTTGCGAAATTTCCTATTTTGACGATTATGCCTATCAGAGGCCTAGAATTTTTTTTTAAATTCTTAAAATCCCCTTTTTGGGGAAGTCGTTGAATTTTCAAGCCAAAAAACGAATTTTTTAGAAGTCAGTTTTAGCTAAGAGAGATGAATTTCAAATCCAAAATGATAAGTTTCAATCCAAAAAATGAAATTTTTGACCAAAAAAGATGAC
>NC_046666.1:2648833-2653653 GCF_010883055.1 Belonocnema kinseyi | reverse complement strand
TAAAATATTTGAATTTTTTTATCAAATTGCTGAAGTTTTAATTTACACAAAAATGAATTTTCAACCTAGAAGATTGATTTTCCGCCAAAACATGAATTTTCAGTAAAATCTATCAGAGGCCTAGAATTTTTTTTTAATTCTTAAAATCCCCTTTTCGAGGAAGTCGTTGAATTTTCAAGCCAAAAAACGAATTTTTTAGAAGTCAGTTGACGTTTTAATAAAAAAAGTTCTATTTTTGATAAAAAAGTTTCTCTTTCAGCTGAGAGAGATGAATTATTAATCCAAAACGATTAATTTATTTTAAAAAACTTCAAGTTTGGACTAAAACTTCGAAAAGAGACGACTATAACAAAATTGTTTAATTTTTAAGAAAATAATTAATATTGGATTTTTTCCATATAGCTGAATTAAAGAAAAATATCAATTTTCAATCAAATAGTTGAATTTTCAAACCTAAAGGGCACATTTTGTAGAAGACAGTTGAATTTTTAATCAAAAAATTGAATTTTCGACAAAAAAGTTTATTTGTCGACAAGAAAAATCAATTTTCAATCCAAAAGGAGGAATTTTCAACAAACAGTTTAATTTTCGTCAAAAACAGATGAATTTAATAAATAAGTTGAATTTTTAATAAAATAATTTAATTTTTTTTAAATATTTGAGCTTTTTTACAAAATATTTGAATTTTCAATTTTAAACGGCAAATTTTGTAGGAGACAATTAAATTTTTAGTCAAAAAGTTGAATTTTTAACAAAAACGGATCAATTTATAACAGAACAGTTGTATTTTCGACTAAAATAAATTACTATAACACAGTAATTAAATTTTTATAAATATAATTCCAAAAAAATATTTTAACTTTGTTATCAAATTCTTGCCATTACAAACTACGAAGATAAATTTTCAACCAAGAAGATTAATTTTCTACCAAAGGACAAATTTTCAATAAAATAAATTAATTTAAAATAAAATAGTTGAATTTTCAGCCAGAAAAGTTGAATTTTCGACTAGAGAAATGAACTTGTAATACAAGAGAATGAATTTTCAACAAAACAGTTTAATTCTTTTAGAAAACCAGATGAATTTAACAAAATAGTTGAATTTTTTATCAAATATTCAATCTTTCAACAAAATATTTGAATTTTTTTACCAAATAATTGAAATTTCAATTTTTAGGGCAAATTTTGTAGGAGAAAATTAAATTTTTAGTCAAAAATTTGAATTTTCGCCAAAAAAGGAGCAATTTATAACCAAACAGTTATATTTGAAAATAAAATAGATGACTATAACACAATAATTAAATTTTTATAAACATAATTCCAAAAAAATATTTTAATTTTGTAATCAAATTCTTGCCATTACAAACTACAAAGATAAATTTTCAACCAAGAAGATTAATTTTCTACCAAAAGACAAATTTTCAATAAAATAAATTAATTTTAAATAAAATAGTTCAATTTTCAGCCAGAAAAGTTGGATTTTCGACAAGAGAAATGAATTTGTAATACAAAAGGATGAATTTTCAACAAAACAGTTTAATTTTTGAGAAAACCAGATGAATTTAACAAAATATTCGAATTTTTAATAAGAATATTAATCTTTCAAAAAAATATTTGAATTTTTTTACCAAATAATTGAAATTTCAAATTTAGAGGTCAAATTTTATAGGAGAAAATTGAATTTTTAATAAAAAAAATTGAATTTTCGACAAAGAAGATGAATTTAACAAAATAGTTGAATTTTTAATCAAATATTCAATCTTTCAACAAAATATTTGAATTTTTTACCAAATAATTGAATTTTCAATTTTAAGGGCAAATTTTGTAGGAGACAATTAAATTTTTAGTCAAAAATTTGAATTTTCGACCAAAAAGGAGCAATTTATAAACAAACAGTTATATTTGCAAATAAAATAGATGACTGTAACACAATAATTAAATTTTTATAAATATAATTATTCTTCCAAAAAAATATTAAATTTTTTTTTATAAAATTCTTTCCACTTCAAACTACAACGATAAATTTTAAACCAAGAAGATTAAGTTTCTTCCAAAAGACGAATTTTCAAGAAAATTAATTAATTTTGAAATCAAATAGTTGAATTTTCAGCCAGAAAAGTTGAATTTTCGACAAAAAAGTGGATTTGTCCACAAGAGAAATGAATTTGTAATCCTGAAGGATGAACTTTCAACAAAACAGTTTATTTTTTGAGAAAATCAGGTGAATTTAACAAAATAGTTGAATTTTTAATAAAAATATTAATCTTTCAAAAAAATATTTGAATTTTTTTACCAAACAATTGAATTTTCAATTTTAAGATCAAATTTTGTAGGCGATAATTAAATTTTTAGTCAAAAAGTTGAATTACCGACAAAAAAGGAGCAATTTATAACCAAACAGTTATATTTGCAAATAAAATAGATGACTATAACACAATAATTAAATTTTTATAAATATAATTATTCTTCCAAAAAAAATATTAATTTTTTTCTATAAAATTTTTTCCACTTTAAACTACAACGATAAATTTTAAACCAAGAAGATTAAGTTTCTTCCAAAAGACGAATTTTCAATAAAATTAATTAATTTTTCATCAAATAGTTGAATTTTTGACAAAAAAGTGGATTAGTCGACATGAGAAATAAATTTGTAATCTAAAATGATGAATTTTTAACAAAACATTTCAATTTTTGACAGCACCAGATAAAATAATTAATCCTTCAAACAAATATTTAATTTTTTTACAAAATAATTGAATTTTCAAGTTTAAATGTCAAGTTTTGTAGGAGAAAATTGAATTTTTTAACAAAAAGTTGAATTTTCGACAAAAAGGTTAATCTTTGGTCATGAGAAATAAATTTACAACCCAAAAGGATCAATTTATAACCAAACAGTTGTGTTTTCCACTAAAATAGATGACTATAACCCAAAAATTAAATTTAAAAAAATATATTTATTCTTCCAAAAAAATATTTTAATCTTGTTATCAAATTCTTGTCATTTCCCACTAAAAAGATAATTTTTCAACCAAGAAGGTTATCCTACCCATAAACGAATTTTCAATAAAATAAATTAATTTTGAATAAAAAAGTTGAATTTTCGGAAAGAAATGTTGAATTTTCGACAAAAAAAGTTGATTTGTCGACTAGAGAAATGAATTTGCAATCCAAAAAGATGAATTTTCAAAAAAATTATTAATCTTTCAAAAAATATTTGAATTCATTTACCGAATTTCTGCATTCTTCAACTATAAAGATAAATTTTTAACCAAGAAGATTAATTTTTAACCAAAAAGGAATTTTCAACAAAATCCATTAATTTTCAACCAATTAGTTGAATTTTCAACCAGTAAATTTAAATTTTTGACAAAAAAGTTCATTTTCGCCGAAAAAAGATAACTAACAAAATAGCTGAATTTTTAAAATAAATAATCAAACTTTTAACAAAATATTTGAATTCTTCACCAAATTGCGAAATTTGAACCTTCAAAGATGAATTTCCAACCAAATGGTTTAATTTTCAAACCAAAAAGGCCAATTTTTTAGAAAACAGTTGAATTTTTAATCAAAAAAATTTAATTTCCGAAAAAAGTTCATTTTCAGCCAGGGAAGATTAGTTTTTACAAAATATTTGAATTTTTAAACCACAAAATTGGATTTTTTAACCAAGAAGATTAATTTTTTACCAAAGGCCGAATTTCCAATCAAATACATGAATTTTCAATTAAATCTTGAATTTTAATGCCAGAGGGGGAATTTTTTAGAAAACAATTAAATTTTCAAGGCGAAAAATTTAATTTTCGACGAAAAAGTTCAGTTTTAGCTAAGATAGATAAATTTTAAATCCAAAATGATAAGTTTCAATCCAAAAAATGAAATTTTTTACCAAAAAAGATGACTAACAAAACAGTTGAATTTTCAAAAAAAAATTAAACTTTCCACAAAATATTTAAATTCTTTACCAAATTGCTGAATTTTTAACTTACAAAGATAAATTTTCAACCGGAAAAGTTGAATTTCCGACAAAAAAGTTGATTTTTAGACAAGAAAGATTAATTTTTATAAAATATTTTAATTTTCAGTGAAATTTATTAATTTTTAATTCACAAAATTTAATTTTTAACCAAGAAGATTAATTTTTTACCAAAAGCCGAATTTTCAATGAAATACATGAATTTGCAATGAAATTTAAAATTTTAACGCAAAGGGGCGAATTTTTCAAAGACAGTTAAATTTTGAACGCGAAAAATTTAATTCTCGACATGAAAGTTCACTTTTAGCTAAGAGAGATAAATTTTAAATCCAAAATGATCAATTTTCAATGAAACAGTTGAATTTTAGAAAAACATAGGTGATTATAACATGTTTGACAAAAAAGTTTATTTTAAGTCAACTAAATAAGCCAAATACATTTTTAATCTAAAAAGTAAAATTTTCGAAAAAATGTTTAATAAAAAAGTAATTCAATTTTCCTCAAGGTAATTAAAATTTCCATAAAATATTTGAATTATTTACCAAATTACTGAATTTTTAAACTACAAATATGAATTTTCAACCAAGAAGATTAATTTTCAACGAAATAGTTAAATTTTTAACTCAAAAAGATCAGGGTCTTAGAAGAAGTTAAATTTTCAAAGAAAAGTTAATTTACAGCCAAAAGAGATACATTCTAATCCAAAATGTTTTTTTTTTTTCAAAAATTTTGTTTACCAAATAGCTGAATTTTTAATGTTCAAAGATGAATTTTTTACCAAAAGACGAGTTTTCAAATAAAGATTTGAATAGAATAGAATAAAAAAAAAAAAAAACAGTTAAATTTT